>NC_050577.1:305681636-306036008 GCF_011100635.1 Trichosurus vulpecula | reverse complement strand
CAATGTGCCCAGAGTCACACAGCTACCAAGTGTCATCTGTAGGACTCCAATCCATACCTTCCTTGCTTATAAGTTCAGCACCCAGTGACCTCTGTCTTTTAGATGGCATCCTGCCTTGAGGGGCTCTATGAGGGGTGACTTTAGTGTGACCTCCTCAGTTTCATCTCCTACTCCCACTCTAATGGCTCCTCTCAAAGACATTCTCTTTCATGGTCCTTTGTTCACACAACAGATATTCTGCTTGACATTTCCCAGAAGATAAAGATTTTTGACATTATAATATAATCCTTTGAGTTTAGCAAAGTGCTTTTTGTACTTTTTCTCATTTGATGCTCACAACAAGCCTGTTAGGGAGGTGCTGTATCATTCCCATTTTACACATGAGGAAACCGAGGCTTGGAGAGATGCACTGACTCTTCTAGGGTTGCAAGCATATTAGGTGTCTGGGGCATGATTGTGACCAAGTCTCCCCACCTTACTCCAAGGCTGGTCCTCTATCCAACATATCACACTGCCCCTCATGCTCCAGGAGTTATTCCTACTCACCCATATGCCTGTGGCTTTCTCCCCAGAATGTGTTGCTGTCCAGCTTCTCCATCCCAAATTGTGGTCCTGGTTGTTCCATGCACCCCGCGGCCTAAAGCTCTCTGTAGCTCCCATCAGATACTGACCTACCTACCTCTCCTGCGCTCCTAGATTCCCATTCTTTGGGCTGATCCCAAAGGTGCCTGGGGGCTTTAAAAACTTCCCTCTTCCATGTACACTTCTAAAATTGGTGACAGACAAAAGGCTGATCTTTCCTACCATTCTTCTGCCCTCTGGGCTCATGTTAGCAGGCTGAAGAGCTAAGAGCTGCCTTGGGTCATGCATGGGTTTCTGCAGCCAGTTTGGGTCAGAGATCTGGAGCCTGAGATCCACTGAGATCCTCCTCCACCCATGGCTGTGACGCCCAATTACATTAGCACTTACCCAGGCCCTGAGGCTTGGCTGCCCCTTGACAACTTGGCTACCTAAGGCACTTTGGGGCTGGGCGGGCAGGGCATTTCAGATGGTCAAGGTCATTCCTTGAGCTCCAGAAACAAAGGACAGCATGGAGGTGGCCCAGCACCCCCTCCCACTCCCTGCCCCACATACACAAATTTCAGCAAAAAGAGAAAAAGGAATCCCCTTATCCTGGTGTGTTAGGAGAAGGGCTATCCTTTGGTGTGCAATCTGTGGCTGCACAACATTGCCAGAGCCAGAATGACCCATCTACCAAAGCTAGAAGCTGACTGGTTCTAATAGAGAAGGGGAAGGGGGGAGATGGCACATGTTGATGGCCGCTGGGTGACACATTGTTCACCCAGCAGTGCAGTCATGGGGGAAAGGAGAGCACAGATTTCTGCCTTTGTTCCTGACCTTTCCTCTCTGCTGTGAGTCTCTGTCTTGCCTTAGGCTCTCCAAGGGCTGTTACTGCTCAGAAGGGAGTAGGGGAGGAGTACAGATCTGTTGGCTGTGCTCTGGGACCTCCCATATTGCTCATAGGAACACAGATTTAATGCCGGATGTAACTTTAGAGAATATCTAGCCCAAATACCTCATTTTTAACAAGGAGGAAACTGAGGCTCAACTTGCCAACGTCTAGAGGCAGGGAGGTGGCATGATAAGCAGAGAGAGGCAGGAAGGCCTGAGTTCCAATACTCCTTCAAACACTTCCTAGCTGGATGACCCTGGGCAAGGTGGTAAAATCTAGTCTGCCCCAGCATCCTTATCTGTAAGATGGGAATAATAATGACACTAGCGCACATGTTCTAGAATTGTAAGGAGGGTGAAATGAGATCCCACTTGTTGAGTGCTTTGTGAGGCTTCGAGTGATGCTTGTCCCCCAGGGTTGTTGTGAGAATGACTGAAAAGCTCTTTGCACAGTACCTGGCACACAGTCGATCCTATGTAAATGCCAGCTAGTATTGGTTGTATACACCAACTGTTGCCATCATTTGAGTTTTGTAAGGGTCTGAGTTGGTATCAGAATCATAAATAGATGTAAGTTCCTCTCACTTTACAGATAAAGAAACTGAGGCCCTGAGAGATCATAGCATCGTAGACTTAAAGATGGAAGCTAACCTGGACACTGCTTGGTTCAATGACGTCATTTTATAAATGAGTTCATGAAGCCCAGAGAGGTGGCGTGACCTTCCCAATGTCACAGAGCTTTGGAGTGTCTGGGACGAGGATAAACTTAGGTCTTCCTGACTCAAGTTGCTAACTCTATCCACTACCCCATTTTGCCCCATTGCTCCACTTCCAGAAATCCTTAGCATGCTGTGGATGTGGCTTTTCAATGGGTAGGTGGGGATGATAATAGGGAGTCTAATTGAGGCAATGGGCTAATGGGGTTGTGGGCTCAGGGAAGTAGGTCTTTTGACTTGGAGATTTCTATTATCCTCTTGCCCGAGATAGATGTCAGATACTTATTTAACTGCTTTGCTCTGGGTTCTCCTGTGGCTAAGCCCTGAGACTTCCTCTTGGTTACAAAGAGCACAGCCTGTCTTATAGATTCAATGCAGCTCACGCTTTTAGGAACACTGGGTAGATTACATCTCTGCGTGTGCATGGAAATCCTGAGCTCAGTCATGTTCCTGGTCAAGCAGCCTTAGCCTCCTGATACGGAAATATTATTGCTCCTGTGGTGATGGGCAGCTCACTACCCCAATATTTTAAGGTTCTTTGGCTTGAGTTCAGGGGTGGGGCCAAGCTGGACTTTGGGGACAGAGCAGATGAGACTCACTGCCTTCCAAACCTTGGGCAGATTACAAAGAGGTTGAAGGAAGCAAAGGTGGCTTGCTTGGTCTATGGTACAGGGTGTGCTCATTTCTTGATCCCATTTTATATTGACTAAATTGTCTGTGCTCTTTATTACTAAGATGAAGTTGGGGATTTGCTAAAAACCAATGAACTGATAAAATATGGGATGTCACCAGCGGGTGAGGTGAAAATAAACCAAAAAGAGTGTCTGTTATCTGAAAGTTTTAGGACATAGAGTCTCCACTGTATTTCGGGGGTGGAGTGCAGTGGGTTATGTTTATAAAAGGGGAGAATTACAAAGAATGTCCACCTAGATCTGTCTCATAGTATTCCTCCTGGCCCGTAAGATTATTATGCACTAACTTGTCCATCACAATCACAGCTTGTTCCTTTACGTATGTTATAAGTTTTCCAAAAACCTACCATTGTCTTCCTCTGAGCCCTGACTGGGTTGGGCAGATGACCCTGAAATTCTTGGAGTCTGCACCAAACTTCGTCAGAGAATGGGAGAAGGTCAGAGTCCTTCCATCCAGGTCTCCTAAACAAAGGCTATTCCGCCTCGCTAAAACCCAACTCATGTGCAAGTCATCACCCCATTATGTCATTGGTCCTCTTCAAAAATGAAGGACAGACAACCACAGTTATCTGTATTTGACTGATTGGAGAGAATGAGGTTTAGAAAGGCGGGATCAGGGGAGCGGAGCCAAGATGGCCGCATGAAGGCAGCGTCTTACCGGAGCTCTCTCACAAGGTCTGTCAGATTCCCATAAAAAAGTGAATTTGAGCAGATTTGAGAAAGTCAGAAACCGCGAGCAGTCTGCGTGGGGCAAATTTCTGAGCCGGGAGAGTTTGAAAGGCCGGAGGAATGAACCTGCAGGCTCGGAGAGTGCTTGGTGCGGAGCTGCTCCAGACCAAGGCGGAAGTATCCGGCCGGGAAATCCACGTGGGAGATGGGCTGGGAGAAAGCTGGGCGCCCGAAACCGGCAGAGATCCCCAGGCCTCCCAACACAGGACGGCAGTCTGTAGGAGCAACGAGAGGCAGCGCAACGCCACCAGCCGTGAAAACACCCAGTCCTGACGCTTGCAAAACCCAGGAACTCGGCTTCTTGAACTTCCAGAAGACTCAATGGCCAGGTAAACGGCTCTAATCCCTCCCCTCCCCACCCAGAGAATTCCTCAGGGAAAAAAAAAAAAGAGAACTGCAACAGAGGAGAGAGTAGCGGGGCCTCACAGGACAAATACTAGAACCTCATTAGTCCCAGAGGGGCAGAGTCAGCAGGGGTCAACGCCAGGAGCCCAGACGTAACCTTGCTCCCCCAGGGGAAGTGCCAGTCATCAGCTCAAACAACAAACAGCTGAGACCATTGCTGAAAAGCAAGTGCTGGAGAGCACCCACAGGGAGTGAAACGCCAGGGAGCCAGACCCCTCCCCCACACCTCAGGAAACTGAAGGTTATAATTCTAGACTCACAACCCCCAGAATAAGTAAGCTGGGACAGAAAGCCCTGAGACCCACAGATAGAAATTCGTTCTAATGCCAGGAAAAGGGAAAACAACAAACATGAAGAAGAATACAAAAAAACCGAGGACAATAGATTCTTTTTATGGAGACAGGCAGGATCAAAATATCGATATGGAGGAGGATGGCAATGACACGGTAGATACATCAGATACCTCAAAAGCTAATATGAACTGGTCTCCAGCCCAAAAAGCACTGCTGGAAGAGCTAAAGGAGGATTTTAAAAACCAAATTAGGGAGCTAAAAGAAAATATGGAAAAAATGGAGAAAAAATCCACTGATGAAATCAAGTCCCTAAAGAATAAGATTGGCGAAATGGCTACGGAGATTCAGAATCTAGAGAGAGAAAAGGACACCCTGAGAGGTGAAATCAACCAATTGAAAATGGAGGCTCAAAAGCAAAATGTAAACACTAACTCATTTAAAATTAGACTTGAGCAAGTGGAAGCTAATGAATCTATGAGGCATCAAGAAGTAATAAAACAAAACGTAAAGAATGAAAAAATAGAAAAAAATGTGAAATATCTGATTGGCAAAACAACTGACCTGGAAAATAGATCCAGGAGAGACAATTTGAGAGTTATTGGTCTACCGGAAATTCACGATGAAAAAAGGAGCCTTGACAGTATCTTCGAAGAAATTATCAAAGACAACTGCCCAGAGGTCCTAGAACCAGAGGGTAAAATAGTCATTGAAAGAATTCACCGATCACCCCCTGAAAGAGATCCCAAACTGAAAACACCAAGAAATATTATAGCCAAATTTCAGAGCTATAAACTCAAGGAGAAAATACTGCAAGCAGCCAAAAAGAAGCAATTCAAATATTGTGGAACTACAGTCAGGATCACGCAGGATCTCTCAGCTTCCACATTAAAAGACAGGAGAAATTGGAATATGATATTCCGAAGGGCAAAGGAGCTGGGACTACAACCAAGGATCAACTACCCAGCAAAACTAAGCATAATTTTCCAGGCAAGGTGACGGACATTCAATGAAATAAGGGAATTCCAGACCTTCCTGATGAAAAGGCCAGAACTCAATGGAAAATTTGATCTCCAAATACAAAACTCAAGAGAGACATAAAAAGATAACCAGGGGGAAAAAACCCACAAACCTCATTAACCAATAAGCTTAGGTTGTTTACATCTTTATGTGGGATTATATCATCTTATGTATGTTTTTTATGTATATATATATATATATATATATATATATATGTCATTCTTGTGAATGGTACAACTATTATGACAAATGAAAGGGATATACATAGGTTGTGAATGCCTGTATAAATTAACTGATGTAAAGATATAAAATATAAATAAGAGATATAAAGGGAGGGCTATGAGGGAAGTGGTAAGGAGGTAGTAGAAAAGGGTAAATTACACCAAAGGAAGTGGCAAAAAAAACATATTATAGTAGAGGGAAATAAGGGAGGGAGAAGAGCAGTATTTGAGCTTTACTGTCATCTGATCTAGTTCAAGAAGGGAATAACATACTCTGATAAGTTTAGAAATCTAACTTGTCCTATGGGAAGTGGGAGGGAAAGGGGGGAAAAAGGGAGGGGAGAGGGCAGAAGGAAGAGGAGAAGTAGCAACTGGGTAACGGTAAGATAAGGGAGGGGAATAAAGAGGGAGGGTTAACTGAGGAAAGCGGCGGTCAAAAGCAAAACTTTGTTGGGGAGGAGAAGGGGAAAGGGAGAAATAAAAGCATAAACAGGGGGAATTAGGATGGAGAAAAAGACACAGATAGAAATCATAACCCTGAACGTGCAGGGGATGAACATTCTCACAAAACAGAAGCAGATAACAGAATGGATTAAAAACCATAATCCTACAATATGCTGTTTACAAGAAGCGCATCTGAAACAGGGGGATACACATAGGGTTAAGGTAAAAGGCTGGAGTAGAATATATTGTGCCTCAGCTAAAGTAAAAAAAGCAGGTGTAGCAATCCTAATCTCAGACAAAGCAAAAGTAAAGATAGATCTAATTAAAAGAGATAAGGAAGGACATTATATCCTGCTAAAAGGCACCATAAACAATGAAGCAATATCATTGCTTAACATGTATGCACCAAGTGGTAAGGCATACAAATTCTTAGAGGAGAGGTTAAGGGAGTTACAGGAAGAAATAGACAGCAAAACTATAATATTGGGAGACCTCAACCTCCCCCTTTCTGAACTTGATAAATCTAACCTCAAAATAAATAAGAAAAAAGTTAAGGAGGTAAACAGAATTTTAGAAAAGGCACATATGATAGACCTCTGGAGAAAACTGAATGGGGATAAAAAGGAATATACTTTCTTCTCAAAAGTACATGGCACATACTCAAAAATTGACCATGTCCTAGGGCATAAAAACCTCACAATCCAGTGCAGAAAAGCAGAAGTAGTCAATGCATCCTTTTCAGATCATGATGCAATAAGAATCATTTTTAATAAAGTACCATGGAAAAATAAGCTAAAAACTAATTGGAAACTAAATAATTTAATTCTAAAGAGTGAGTGGGCCAAAGAACAAATCAGAGAAACAATTAATAATTTCATTCAAGAGAATGACAATAATGAAACAACATACCAAAACTTATGGGATGCAGCAAAAGCAGTTCTTAGGGGAAGTTTTATATCTCTAAATGCCTATATGAATAAAATAGGGAAAGAGGAGATCAATGATCTGGGCATACAGCTGAAAAAGCTAGAAAAAGAGCAAATTGAAAACCCACAATTAAATACCAAATTAGAAATACTGAAAATCAAAGGAGACATTAATAAAATTGAAACCAAGAAAACTATTGAATTAATAAATAAAACAAAGAGCTGGTTTTATGAAAAAACCAATAAAATTGACAAACCTTTGTCCAATTTGATTATAAAAAAGAAAGAAGCAAATCAAATTACCAGTATCAAAAATGAAAAGGGTGAGGTCACCTCTAATGAAGAGGAAATCAAAACAATAATTAGGAATTATTTTGCCCAACCGTATGCCCATAAATTTGACAACCTTAGAGATATGGATGAATATCTACAAAGACATAAACTGCCCAGACTAACAGAGAAGGAAGTGAAATTTCTTAATGACCCCATATCAGAAAAAGAAATTGAGCAGGCCATCAACGAACTCCCTAGGAAAAAATCTCCAGGTCCAGATGGTTTTACATGTGAATTCTATCAAACATTTAAAGAACAACTAATTCCAATACTTTGTAGACTATTTGGGAAAATAGTTGAAGAAGGAGTCCTACCAAATTCTTTTTATGACACAAATATGGTACTAATACCCAAACCAGGTAGAGTTAAAACAGAGAAAGAAAATTATAGACCAATTTCTCTAGTGAATATTGATGCAAAAATTTTAAATAAAATATTAGCAAAAAGATTGCAGCAACTCATTACGAGAATAATACACTATGACCAGGTAGGATTTATTCCAGGAATGCAAGGCTGGTTCAATATTAGGAAAACTATTGACATAATTGACCATATCAACAACAAAACTAGCAGAAAACATATGATCATCTCAATAGACGCAGAAAAAGCCTTTGACAAAGTACAACACCCATTCCTATTAAAAACACTAGAAAGCATAGGAATAAGTGGAACCTTCCTCAAAATTATAAATAGCATCTACCTAAAACCATCGACAAGCATTATTTGTGATGGGGATAAACTAGATGCATTCCCAGTAAGATCAAGGGTGAAACAAGTATGTCCATTATCACCCCTATTATTCAATTTGGTACTAGAAACACTAGCTGTAGCAATAAGAGAAGAAAAAGAAATTGAAGGAATTAGGATAGGAAAAGAAGAAACTAAATTATCACTTTTTGCAGATGATATGATGATTTATCTAGAGAATCCTAGAGAATCAAGTAAAAAACTACTTGAAATAATAAACAACTTTAGCAAAGTTGCAGGATATAAAATAAACCCACACAAATCCTCAGCATTCCTATACATTACTGACAAAGCCCAACAGCAAGAAATAGAAAGAGAAATTCCATTCAAAGTTACTGAAGGCACTATAAAATATTTGGGGGTCTATTTGCCAAGACAAACCCAGGGCCTATATGAACATAACTATGACACACTTTTCACGTGAATAAAATCAGATCTAAATAAATGGAGAAATATCAGTTGCTCATGGTTAGGCCGAGCTAATATAATAAAAATGACAATTCTACCTAAATTAATCTATCTATTCAGTGCCATACCAATCGAACTACCAAAAAATTTTTTTACCGAGCTGGACAAAATAATAACAATATTCATTTGGAAAAACAAGAGGTCTAGAGTATCTAGGATATTAATGAAAAGACATGCTAGAGATGGTGGTTTATCCACACCAGATATTAAGCTGTACTACACAGCAGCAGTCATCAAAACTGCCTGGTACTGGTTAAGAAACAGGGGTGTGGATCAGTGGAATGGGATAGGTACACAAGTAGGTGAAATCAACAAATTTAGCAATCTGCTCTTTGATAAACCCAAAGAGGCCAGTTTCTGGGCTAATAATTCACTATTTCACAAAAACTGTTGGGAAAATTGGAAAATGGTAGGGCAAAAACCGGGCATAGACCAATATCTTACACCATATACCAAAATAAAGTCAAAATGCGTTCATGATTTAGGAGTAAAAGTTGATACTCTAAGTAATTTGGGAAAGCAAGGAATAGTTTACTTATCAGATTTGTGGAAAAGTAAAGAATTCATGACCCAACAAGAGATAGAGAGCATTACAAAATGCAAAATGGATAATTTTGATTATGTCAAATTGAAATGTTTTTGTACAAAAAAAGCCAATGCAACAAGAATTAGGAGGGAAGCAGAAAATTGGGAGAAAATCTTTGCAACTAGTATCTCTGATAAAGGCCTCACCTCTAAAATATACAGGGAGCTGAGCCAAATATATAGGAATACAAGCCATTCCCCAATTGAGAAATGGTCAAAGGATATGAACAGGCAGTTTTCAGAGGAAGAAATTAAAGCTATCTACAGGCATATGGAAAAATGCTCTGGATCGCTGCTGATTAGAGAAATGCAAATCAAAACAACTCTGAGATACCACATCTCTCCTGTCAGATTGGCTAAAATAACAAATCAGGAGAATGATAAATGCTGGAAAGGATGTGGGGAAATTGGAACATTGTTGCATTGCTGGTGGAGTTGTGAGCTGATCCAGCCATTTTGGAGGGCGGTGTGGAACTATGCCCAAAGGGCTATAGAAATGTTCATACCCTTTGACCCAGCAATACCACTTCTAGGGTTGTATCCCAAAGAAATCACACAAGCGGGAAAAGGACCCATATGTACAAGAATATTTATAGCAGCTCTCTTTGTGGTAGCCAAGAATTGGAAAGCAAAGGGATGCCCATCAATTGGGGAATGGCTGAACACGCTGTGGTATATGAAGGTGATGGAATACTATTGTGCCATAAGAAATGGGGATGATGCAGACTTCATAACAACCTGGAAAAACCTACACGACATAATGCTGAGTGAGCAGAGCAGAGCCAGGAGAACGTTGTGCACAGCCACAGATATATGGATTCCGTGAGGCCAACCCTGACATACTGCGCTTTTCTCAGCAACCTAAGGGGCAAGGACAACTCCAGGGGACTCACGATGGAGAATGCTATCTTCATCCAGACAAAGAACTGCGAAGTTTGAATACAGACTGAGGCACACTACGTGCTCACCTTTTCTGCTTCTCTTATGTTTTTGTTTTTGGGTTTTTTTTTTTTTGGTTCTGTTTCTTCTTTCTCATGATTCATTCCGTTGGTCAAAATTCTTCTCCACCACTTGACTAGTGCATAAATTAATTCAATGCAAAGTCATTCATGACAGTTATATGAGACTCCATGCCGTCTTGGGGAGGGAGGGGGGAGGGAGGGGAGAAAATCTGGAACTCAAAACTATGTAGAACTGTGTGTGGTAAACCAAAAATAAATAAAGAAATTTATAAAAAAAAAAAAAAAGAAAGATGGGATCATAGTTCCTACATCTTGAGCTGGAAAGGACCTCAGAGGCCTTCTTGCCCAACCCAGGCCCACAGAGTTGGAATGATTTGCCCATGAAGAGGCACTGTGGGGCAGTGAATGGAAAGCAAAACTCAGAACCCTGAAATGTGGGTCAAAGTCCCACCTGACACTAACACTGACAGTGTGATCCCAGGCAAAGAACTTAACCTCTTACTCTCTAATACTGTAAGTTTTGTTTTTTATTTATTTTTCCAACTAGCAAAAATCAATTAATTTTCTTTCCCTCCTACATTCTCCATTGAAAAAAAAGGGAAATAAAAACGTCCGTGTAACTAAGAAAGCTAGACAAGCTAAACCCATGCCTAAAAGTCCATGCAAGAGTCTAACTTGTAGAGAAGATGGCAGCCTTCATTGGAAGAGGGACATTCCTTATCCAGGGAATTTCCAATACCAATGAAACTCAGCCCAGTCTCTGTCCCAGTTCCAATCTGTACAGGTAGGAAGCACCAAATTTGAAAGGACACGAATAGTCAGTGATGGACTGCAGCTTTGCTCTTTGTCTCTGATGCCAGGCTCAGTGCTCTCTCCATTATAGCACACTCATCTCTGAAGCCCTCTTTCTGAGGGTCAGAGTCTTCAATTCCCCAAGGGAAACTGGATTACAAATGCAAATCTCCAAGGAGAGGATGTTGGGCACTAAACTCTCATCGAGAGGCCAAGGACAGATCTCCAAGCCTCTCCCATGAGCAGGCTTTTGTTGTTGTTGGGTTGGGATGGCAGAGTTAGGTAGAGTCCAGGATTCCTGAAAAGATGGGGGAAGAGTCCTGAGAAGGACGAGGAGGAAAGTAGCTCAGAAAAGGGAGGCTGGGAATCCTTCCATGACTTCATGGGCCATCATTCTGTTGGATCCCCACCCACCCACCCTCCAGGTCCTTGTCTTGCTGTGACACTGAACACAACTCAGGCAGCTACATTCCTGACTGCTGGGCATCCATAGTGCTGTACACTGTACAGGAGGCAATCTTACATCCATGCCTTCCAGCACCAACTGGACATGTGCAGCTTCCCTCCCCCACACTGGGAAATTAATCTAGGTCCTCCATCCAAATAGGGACAAGTCCCACCACCCATGTTCCCGCTAATTATTTAATAAAATAGCTCTTTTATGAAATCTGACAACATTAGTGGAGATTTTTTACTGCTGCAGATTAAGCCTTTCATGGGAAATCACTCATGACAGGCAGTGGAGGAGGGAGTGATGGTGGTACACAGATTGCATCTAATGTGGCTTTCTGGCAAGTCCCGTAGCTGGGTAATGGCTGCAGATTGAATTCGGCACACTCAGAGGTCAACTTTGGGTATGAGAGTGAAGACAGATGGAAACACTGAAATCCAGTGGCATGGGCTGCACATTCAACACTCTGTCTCAGCAGGAAGGGGAGACCATCTGAGCAAATGGATGGAAATTGAAAGGCATTTCCAACTAATCTATATATGTATACATATAGTCATGTAAAGACTGGGGAAAGGCTCATGTGTCTGGCTGTGGAATGATGAAATGGCCTTTGAAGTTTCCTCCAGACCAATCTAACCCAATGGAGTTCATCCATCCATCAATGAATCAGCAAGAATATATTAAGCACTTACTATGTGCCAAGCCTTGTGTCAAGTGCTAAGGATACAAGTATAAAGAATGGCTAAGCCCTCTTTTTCCCAAAAAGCAATCCAATCCAATTGAATCTAGTCTACTCAAATAAACAATCCAATTTTATTTGGTAAACACTGCCCTAAACTCTGGGGATGCTCAAATATTCCCCTGTGTTATCTGTGATATCATTGACTTGGAAGATGCCTCCAATGATACAGATTGAAATTCATCTCTGTCCACACACACACACACACACACACACACACACACACATATATATATATAATGTATATAAATATGCACATATATACATATATATACACTCATATATGCACATACATACATATAGGGATATATACATAAACAAAAATTTTATAGAAGAGGGAAATAAGCCTCAGAGTTGGTGAGAAACTTGGATATTCACTTTCCAGTTTCTGACCAGGAAGATAAGAAAACTGGAGACCAGGCCATATAAGGATCAGTGGAAAGTACCAAGAATGTTTGGTCTGGAGAAGAAAAGACTGTGTGGGGGTTATGTGATTGCCATCTTAAATTCTGGGGGCTTCTACATGACACCACAGTGCATAGAACATCAGGAGGGAAAGCAGGAAGACCTGAGTTTAAATGTGACCTCAGACTCTACCTAGCTGTGCATCCCTAGACAAGTCACTTAACTTCTATTTGCCTCAGTTTCCTCATCTGTAAAAATGGGATAATACTACTTATTTCACACAGTTGTTGAGAGTATCAAAAAGGATAGTAATTGTGGCGCAATGCCTGGCACACAATAAGCATCATTAAATGTTAGCTATTATTATTATTCTTCAGGTGTGTGAAGAGCTGTTGCGTGAAAGCTCATGGGAGCATAGATTTTTAACTAGGAGGAACCTTGGAGGCTAATATCCTTATTTTACAGACGAGGGAACTGAGGAACAAGCAGTCATCCAGTAGGCATCTGAAGTAAGAGTAGAACTGAAGTCTCTCCACCTCTGAATCCAGTGCTCCACCTACCATGCCTAGAACTCCTTCTGGTCACCCCTGGAGGACCAACAGGGAGTCAAATGATGGAAGTTACACAAAGATCAATTGAGGCTGTACCTTGAGAAGTAGTGAGTCATGGAAAGTATATAATGGGATGGCATTCATCGGGGATTTTTTAGAAGACTCTTGTTCAGGTTCCAAGTTGTGTGAGATGCCTCTTGAAGCCCTGCCAACCCTGAGATTCCCAGATTCTTCATCTTGTCCACAGCTATTTAGCTGCTGTATATTAGGGACTGGGTTTGAGTCTAGGTCATTTGACCATGGATACAGGGTTCCTTCCCCTGAGTCTGCTTCCTTGGCAGTAGACTGGAAGACATTCCTGGAAACAGGCCCACTAGATGCTTCTTGCTGGAATATCTGCATGTTTTAATGGAAATTCCAGGAAGCCTGGAGGGGTCTAGGAAGCATGTGTGAATGTAATCTCCAGCAGGCTTTTCTTAATGAGGTGTCAGAGGAAGCTGGAAACAGAAGAGAAGCTATCCAGTCCTTGCCTTGTCTGCCACCTTTCCCTTTCCTCTCCAGCAACACCTTTCCCTGTCCAAACTCTGGCTCTGACCTTCAGGGCCTCCTGGCAGACATTGCCTGCCTGTGTTGCCCTTGCCTCTAGAGTGGGACCACAGGAAACAAGCTTCTCTTGATTCCATATGTGTGCATTCAAACTCAGAAGTCAAGACTTGGTGACGCGGGATGGGGCCTCATTCAGGGCCAGGCATCTCCTTGTTTCTTAGGTCCCCTGAACTTTCCAAACTGGTGTTTTATGTGCTGAAGCTGAATTACCTCTTTGTGCTCTTGACCAAATTTTGAGATACGTTTTCATTGTGGCCGTGCTGAATGTTTGGTCACTGAAAATGGGCTACTTTGGGATGGATCTTACTCTTCTTTCCACAGATTTACACATGGGAAGGCCATTGAGTTGCTCCATTGACACACATGTCTTAGATAGGTACTTTAAGAGGCCCATAAGGGAGTCCTAAAATGGACTAAGAGGGAAAGAACGGGCTAGACAGTAGTTGTGAAACTCAATCAGGGATTTCTGTGATCCTTGTAAGCTCCAAAACCCGTCTTTCTAATGCCCATATCCTTCTGATCATATTATCTGCTTACAAATCAGGGAGCATCCTTGTGTGCAGATTCTCAATTTGGGGAGACTCAGATGGCAAAAGGAAGATGACTGATGGGTTACCATTGATTATGGATATGTTAGAAACAAAGTGAAAGCCATTAGTAAGGACACATATGGCCAGAATCAGAGGAGGGTCCCTCACGTAGCAAGAAAAAAGTCTTATAGATGTTCCCTGAGGACTGCATTGCACTCCTAGTGTATGCAGGTCTTCTCCCTCCCCCCATTAGGAAGTAAACTCTTCAAGAGCAAGGACTGTGTGGTATTGATCTATGCCCTGTGATGCTTGGGGAGGCAGGAGGTAAGACAGCAGCACACAGCAATGACTATTGTGAAAAAACATGAATCCTGATCTTACAGCTACACATGTAGTCATCTATCTATCTATCTATCATCTATCTATCCATCCATTTATCTATATATCTATCTAACCATCTATCCATTCATCCATCCATCCATCCATCCACCCACCCATCCATCCATCCATCCATCCATCCATCCATCTATCTATCATGTATCTCATTCACTCATTCATTTGCTCATTTGTTTATTTGTTTATTTAATTCTTGCAAGAATAGACTCCTGTATAGATTTCAAGTAAAAAGAAAGAAGCTTGTATGAGGCCACTAGGGGGCACAACAGTGCATAGAGGACCAGACCTGGAGTAGGAAGACCTGAATTCAAATACAGCCTCCATCACTTACTAGCTGTGTAACCCTGGGTGAGTCACTTAATTGCTGCCTGCCTCAGTTTCCTCATCTGTAAAATTGTGATTAAACACACACACACACACACACACACATTTACCACCTAGGGTTGTTGCGAGAATAAAGTGAGACGATATTTGTAAAGCACTTTGAAAACCTTAAAGCATCATATTAATGCTGGCTATCATTATTGTTGTTTCATACCACACATACACGCATGTATAAATACCTATTGTGCTACTGTTATTTCCTGGCTAAGTATTCAAGTAGCCCAAGGACCATGGCAGGATACAAAGGCAGTGTGGGTCAGTGGAAAGAACCCAGGGTCTAGAGTCAGAGCACCTGCATTCAACTTCTACATCTTATGCTTATTATCTGTGTGTCGCCGAACAAGTCACTTCCGTTTGTGGGCCTCAGTTTTTTCACCTGTTAAATGAGGAGGTTGGCTCAGAAGTCCTTTGTGTTTCCTTCCAGGACTAAATCTGGAGAGCTGGCCTCAGAATCGTAAAGTCCTGGGTTCACACTGGCTGTGCAACTCAGGACCAATCAGCTGAGCTCTGTGCGCTTCAGGAAGCTGTCCAAGCCGGTAAGTCAGAGAACAGAGGCCAATTTGATGATGTAGATGATATGTAGCCCTGTGTTTGCCTGGTGCATATCTGAACTCTGGAAGAGGCCTCTGTGGAGCATGTTCTTACAGATGAGGTACCCAACCACTTGGGAGGCCATGGGAGAGTAGCCAGCCAAGCACCCGCTGGCCAGCTCCCTTTGTAGCCTCCTGCATCAACTGTCATGTCCAGATACCCAAAGGCATCTAAGGAGTGTCCCCTAGAAATCCCAAGTCTCAGATTGAGAAGAGAGAGGCTGCATTCCAGAGGCAGCACCTCAAAAGCATCCACGTTCACAGGCTGAGCCACCTTGGGCAGCATCGTTGCTCCCCGCTCCCCCCTCCCCCCGTGCCTGTACTTTGTGGCAGCAGGGCACTATGCAGGCCTGGAGAAATTGTGCTCCCTGGGGAGGAAAGAAAGGGTGGGTTAGGAAGCTGATGAATCAGGCTTCAGCTTTGAGCCACTGTGTCTGGGAATCCTGTGTGAGTTTGTTTGTTGTATTGGAGTAAAGAATAGATTTGGAGCATTCTAACACGCCCACTGCAAAACAATATTCTCTTGCCAACACAATACAGTCTTGCACACCACTGGCACTTAATCAGTGCTTGTTGAATGAATGAATGGATGTGGACTTTGCAGACCATCTAATATAACTCACTTATTTCCCAGATTGGAATATCCAGGTGCTGAGAGGAAGATTTCCCCAATGTCACACGGTGACCTTGGCTGGCAGTGGAGTTGGAAGGGACTGCACAGATCATGGAATCCATCATCATTTGACAGGTCCTCTCTGCTTCACCTCCAGAGAGAAGACCCTAGATGAGCACAGGTCAGAGTAGCTGACCTCTGAGGTCCTCTTTCATCTCTGGTGTCTATGATTCTGAGAGGCTGGGACTCATACAAGATCACGCAGGCAGTGACTGAAGCAGGATTTGCACCCCGGACCTCTGGCTCCACAGTCAGTAGGCTGCTGTTACACCATCCTGCCAGCACCAGTCTCCTTCAGTCTTCTGAACCCAGCTCCCCTGACCCACAGGGTACCACCCCACCATACCCCCAGCCCCCAGGAGCTGGCAGGCTGACCGTAGGAGACAGGGAGTGATGGAGAGTCTATAATGATGCAAGGAAGGAGCTAACATGGTCTGCAAACCCCTGCCGGGCTGCCGGCTGCACACATCCTCATTCCACTAGTTAATTGATCAATCCTCACTTTACAGCGATAGGCGATGGTCCCAAGTCAAGTCAAATTAATTCCTTTCAAGTTAGTTAATCGCAGTTCAGGTCAGCTTAGCTCAGCTTAACTGGAGGGGCGACATGGTGCAGTGGAGGGAATGTCGATGATGGAATCCCAAGCCAGGGACATGGAGGAATAGTCACCGCAGCCCTCCCTCCCTCCCATGTATACAGCGCCCGCAAAGTCAGTGCAGCACTCAGATAACAGCACTCATGTGCTATCTTATTTACAAGCTTGGATAATGTGGTTCTAGAGCGGCAAATCTTCGAACTTCGAACTCTGAGACACCTGGGACTTGATCCTCACAACAACCCCAGGAGCTAGGTGACTCTATTGTCCCTGTTCACAGTTGAGAAAACTGAGGCCGAAAGAGGATTGAATGACTTTCTCTGGGTGGCAGAACTAGTCAATGTCTGAGGCAGGATCCAGATATGCCCGATCTTCCTGACTGAGTCCAGTGATCTATCCACTCTGCAGCCAAGTCCGGTGATCTGTCCACTCTGCAGCCAAGTCCGGTGATCTGTCCACTCTGCCGCCCAGTTCGGTGATCTGTACACTGTGCCTTCTAGATTCATCTGGTAATTAGAACAGGTCCTCAGACTCCCAATTTAATGTTCTTCTCATGACACCAAATGGTCTCAAATTATCTGATCCCTCATTCTATTCAGATTTCGTTCAGTCAACAAGCATTTGTTAACCTTTTATTCTGTGCCCGACACTGTGCTAGGCATTTTGGATACAAAGAGTGGAAACAACATCCCCTGCCTTCAAGGGGCTGACATTCTAATGAGGGAGATGTCATGCCAATAGCAGAAACTTTCCTTAAAGAGACTGAGTTCCAAACCCTGGGAGAACCAGGGATGGAATCTGATGCAGCCTAATCAGGAATGCTGGCTTCAAGGCAAATTTCTGTGTGACCTTTGGCAAGTCACTTGATCCCCAGGACCTCACTGTATAATTCTGGAAAATAAAGCTGTTTGCCCTCTGCCACTACTGCCCCTTCCCAAAAAAAACCTGCTGATAGATTGGGCTAGACTGTCTCCAAGCTCTCTCCCAAACAGCTTTCAGATTCAAAAGGGCTTTTCAGCTACTTTTTGGAGAATCAAGATCCCTGGATTTGGAGTCAGAAATCACAGGCTTTGTGTTCTCATTTATAAAATGGGACTAAGAAGATTCTTTCTCCAACCTTAGAGGGTTATGGAAGAATTTTTTAAGTCCTTAATGTTTAATAATAATAGCTGCAAATATTATAATATTTTAAATATTTATTATATAATTCTATAAAATATATACATTTTGAATATAAATTATATCATACCAATAAATATTTAATATGAAACACACCACAATAATTTTAACATAAATCAATTTATAATGATAAAATATTATATGTTATGATACAATAAATATGATGTGATATGATATAACATGATGTAACGCGACATGATATAAGATGACATGACAACACAACATAACACAACATAATATGATATATAATAATAATAGCTAGCATGTAACACTTTGAGCCTTGGAAAGTGCTTGATAAATATGACCTTATGTGATCCTCACAATCACTCTTGGAGGTAGTTCCCGTTATTAGCCTTGTTTTACAGATGAGCGTTTCAACAATCCGGCTAGCAGCTGTTGTGGGGGTGAAAGACTAACACAAGCCCAACAACAAGCATGCTGCCAGCACACTGCAGAAGCCCAGGTTCTTTTGATCTGTTTTGGTAAGGAAAGCAACATTAAGGGGTTGGCAAGCTTACTTTAATTCAGCATACAAATATCACTCACTTAGTTCAGGGGAAAAAGCCAGCACCCTGAACCTAAGAGCAAAATACAAACAAATTACAAACATCGACAGACAGACATTGTCTGATTCAAATCCCAATACATAGTTACCAGAGTTTAACAAAGTCCCAACCTCTGGGTTTAGGAGCTGCAGGGCTCTTAGCTACAGCTGCCCTGAGTCTCTGCATAAGTGCATGCCACCAAGAGTGAGAGCCCTGAGCAAACAGCTCTGTCTTCTCTTCTTATACCATTTCAGACATCATCAAATGGCACCGGAATGACCAGAACTTAGGCTCCTATGATTGACTCTTGAGTTAGCACCTCCCCTTAGTACCCTGGGAGCTTCACACCCACACAGGCTTAACACCTAATAGGGGTTAGGGCCTGGGGCTCAGCACCTAGTGAAACTCAATGGAACACACTGAATTAATCAAAGGAAACAAAAGCCAAACTCTCCAAGGGCACTTGGTTGAACTGAGTGCTAAGAGCCCATTTTGCTTACCAACACAATGAGGAAACTAAGGCAGACTGCCAGCAGGAAGAGGTAGCCTGGCCATCAAGTTTCTCAGGACATTCTAGGGAGAGAGGGCTGGCTGAGGTCCATTCTAAGTGAAGATAAAGACTTTAATTGAACTCCCATCCGGTTGATAATCACAGAAAAACGCATATTTGGTGAAAAGTCATAGAAAAAAAGTTTCCTGACAGAGATGAGGTGAACAGCTCTGAAAAGGATTTTCAACCATCTTTTAGCTGCTCTGGAGGCACCCTTCTCTTTCTTGTTGAAGGGAGCAATTTTCCCATGCTGCATCCCACTCATTTCGGCATCATTTCCTTGCACCAGGATGTGGCTTGTGGTTTCCAACCCCTCTTTTCTTCCATTAGCTTGCTCTTCATTAGGCAATTATTCTAATTCCTGTAATTATCAGAGTTGTCATTCCCAGAACTTCAGGCCTGCCAGGGCCTGGGGAGGTCACGCGGCTCTCCTCACTGCCACCATCGATCAGATGCTCAGCCCTTGTAGAGCTTGGCTCTTTCCCGATGCCGTGTTTATTAATCACCTTATCAATTCTCTTAGCCTGTCTTTGTATTGACCTCCAAAGCCCGTATTCCTTTTGTGTGACAGTGCACCTCCCCATAGATCAGAGGACTTGGAGCTGGAAGGATGTTGAGTGTACCTAATGCCTCCTCCTTCTCCCCCATTTTAAGGAGAAAGAAACTGGTATTGGGAGAAATTGATATCAAGGTCAAACCCAGGTTTACTGGCCCCATTTTGTGGTGATAGATCAAAGTGAAACTTCTTTTTGTTCAATTGTCAGTCCTGGAACTAGCATGGGGAAGCTGCAATTTTGTCCTGGATAGCAACATGGAATGGGGCATGCTTTTTCTCCATGACGCAGCACAGGTGTCCTGACCTACTAACTCACTCTCCTGTCTTCCCTCCCTTGTTCATGTGCCCACCAGAAATTTCTGGGTCTGGGGATATGTGAGATGTCTGTGATCAGTAGTGGGGTCCTCTTGCCCCTTCTCTAAGTCTGGCTATCCATTGTGTCCCACCCCCAAACACAAGACCTTTCTCTCCTTGGCTTTGTCTCCATCAGTCACCTCCCAGTTCATTCCTTGTCCAAATCCTCTTTCTATTATTGGGCCACTAGATTACTCCTCCTTGTCCCTGAGTTCAGTACCCATTTCCCTGGTTTCTTCTCCATCTCAAACCCTGCCTCTTCTGAATTCTCTGACCTCCGATTCCCTGTCCCTTCCCATGAGGGCTCCAATGAGTGCAGCCACCAATCAACCTCAGCAGTGCCCAAGAGGGGTTGTACCCCATGCTGTCTGACAGCCCTAGGGGCTGCTGCCCTCATCTTTTTTTAAGAATGGAAATAGCCAGCAGTCATATGGGAGAATCCTGATGTACCTTCACTGTGCATGGGGAGAGTGGAAAGAACATTGCCTCGGGACTCAGAAGACATGGCTTTGAAGCCACGGAGGCTTCCCAGTCTGAGCATCCCTTTTCCAATCCAATCCAATTCAACAAGCTTTCATGAAAGGTCAACTGTGCTCAAGGCACTGTGTGCTTGGTGCTGGACACACACAGACAATGAGAAAGACCCTGCCCTCAAGGAGCTGATACTCCACTGCACAGAACGTGTGCCCAAGTAAGCAAATGCAAAATGTACATGAAGCAGAACAAATTATCTCAAGAACAAGAGGACACTACCAACTTGGGGGGTGGGAAGAAGGGATCTTGTGACCTTAGATTGTGTTAGCTTCTCTGGTTCTCAGTTTTTTCATCTCTCAAGTGGGAACAATTCTACCTGTCCTGCTTCTAATCCTAATATTAGGAGAAGGGCAGCATGTTTTAGTTCAGAGAACCCTAGGCCAGCACTCTGAAGACCTGAATTAGAATTGTGGTTCTGCCACTTCCTAAGTATGAGACCTCGGAGAAGTCACATTCCACCTCAGGGCCTTAGTTTCCTGATCTGTACAATAAGACATTGGAACCAGATCTCCAAGATTTTCCATCTGTAAATTTCAAATCATGTGTCTGCGGACTTTACACCAGTCAAAAGCACTGATGGGAGTTATTGTAAGTGTTGGATGGGACAGTGATTATTTCTCCTGTTGGAAGTAGCTCCAGCTAATGCCCATACTCTCTTATTTCAGGTGCAGTTTTGGGATGACCAGCTCCAGTCACTGAAGCTTTGCTTAGTCCCAACACAGCAGAGATATGCAGCAAGGATAGAGTAAGGCATTGCCTCATTGTATGGTGCCCAGAAGCACATCTGATCATTCGAAAAGGGTGTGGTGATGGATGCTGGTCTTTCAAAATCCACCAGCTTTGAGAGGCCCTGACTGCTCATAATCTGGAGGCTTCAGTCAGACAAACTAGGGCCAATCATGTCCTGAGAGCAGTGCCACCTCCTTTTGGGGAAAGATGATCCTGAAGAAGTGTGTGTGTGTGTGTGTGTGTGTGTGTGTGTGTGTGTGTGTGTGTGTGTGTGGAGGATGCTACATTAGAGAAACACTAGTAAGTATTCATCCTATCACACTCCTCAGTGGACAGATAAGGAAACTGAGGTTTACCGAACTTTCTGCCTTGCTCCAGTCCACATTCCCAAGTCATGAACTGAATGGCAGTCTTGCAATTCGCATGCAATGTAATATGATGATGATAGGCTCAATGATTCTTCTTAGGGAGACCTGACGCTCTCTAGCCAAGGCACTTCCCATGTCTCAAAC
Source organism: Trichosurus vulpecula (assembly GCF_011100635.1). Taxonomy (NCBI): domain Eukaryota; kingdom Metazoa; phylum Chordata; class Mammalia; order Diprotodontia; family Phalangeridae; genus Trichosurus; species Trichosurus vulpecula. Next base: position 306,014,347 of record NC_050577.1, on the reverse strand, counting down.
TCTCTCCTCAATTCACTTTAATTCAACATTTCTGAAGACCTTGCTGTATGTGAGACACTGGATTAGGAGCTGGGGCTGCAAAAACAAACAGAAAACAGGGCTGGCCATCAAGGACCTTTCACTCTGCTAGAAAGACACAACGTGTTGTACCTGAGTAAGAAAATACAATACATTTCCAGAGGTAATTTCCAGAGGGAAACAGACAACTGGGGCATCAGTGAAGGTCTTGAGAGGGAGAAGGTACCAGAACCATGGCCCCTGAGGCATGGTCCCTGAAAAGTATGTGTATAATTGGCAAAAAAACAAAACAAACCCAGAACACAGCTAAAAACAAGAACACAACTACCACAAAAAACTACACACTGCTCACAGTAAAGGTTTTACAAAACACTTTTTAAACAATATAAGTATCCCTATTTTAAACTTTAATGGCTCAAAATTGCCCAAAGACTTTTGGTACATGAGGTATATGACTTGATCCTCAATCAATCACCCAGAGTTGAGGGTGGTAGGTGCTATTATTATCTCTGTATTACAGAAGAGGAGAACAAGGCTCAGAGGTGTGATTTCCCAGGGTCACAGAGCTAAGGGGTGTCTGGGGCAGAATGAGAAGCCAGTTCTTTCTGACTGAGTCCAGCTCACTCTGCTCAGTCCCAGGATGCTCACGCTGACTCCTTTGCCTGGCTGCTGTGAAGCAAGCTCTCTCTAGTCTTTGAAGCTCCTTAACAGAGGAGCTATTTAGAGTCTACTCTCATACATTACTTGTCTCTTTCCCTCATTAGGATTTTAATTACGATCACAGTTATTTTTGTTCGAAGTGCCAGGATCTTGGAGTCTCCCTTACGAAACACTACCCTGAACTCAGGGAGCCTCAGAGAACTGAAGAAAGTCTATCCAGGAGAACAAATCTTGATAGTACATTGTGTGTTAATGAAGCATCCAGACCCCCTTGTGCTGCCCAGTCCTCTGCTCCTAACTGATGCTTCAGCAAAAATCAGAGGCCATCCATCTTCCCCACCCTCAGAAGCTTTCTGCAGAGCTGGCTGGGAGTGGGGCCCAGGAATGATAGGGATAATAAGAGTTAGCTCTTAAGGGAGGGGAAGATACAGGGAAAATCTAGGCAGTGAAAAAATAAAGGGTGCCCCCCCAAAAAACTCATTGTTTTTATATAAAACCTCTTCTCTCCTTCCCTCTCTCCTCCTTCCCTCCCTTCCCCTCCTCTATCTTCTTCTCTCCTCTCCTCTCCTTTCCCTCTCCTTTCTCCTTCCTCCCTTCCTGTTAAATAATTATATTGTTCATTTTAGATGTCACTGTCAGTTCTCAAGGACACCCCCACCCTATCTTGTAAAAGAAAAAAACGCCAAGTAAGTAGAACACACCAAAGTATCAGCCAAATGTGCCAGCAAATGCCTCACCCCACACTATAGTCCACCATCCCTTTGCAGAGCTCCAGGAGGCAGAGTTCCCTGTTAACACTCACAGACAAAGGTTGATGCTTTCTTTCTGTAGGATATGTTCCTCCCCAGCCCCATAGCATCGCCCCTGCTGGAGCTGATGAGTGGACTTTGCTGAAGTCATTCCCTTCATTCCTCAGGTTGGAGACTCCAGTGCTAAGAGAATCCAGCATGAGGAAAGACAAGCTGCCTCCAAAGGGTCCCTCCTTTAGTCTTTCCCAAAGCCCTTTTACATCTCACTGAAGACTCATTTTGCTGAAGAGCCTCAGAGATGTGAGAGGGATTTGGTTAGAGATCAGTTCCCTCCCATCTTCTTTAGGAGACCCAGAAGGACAGGCATTGTACAGTACAGTAGCCTATAGATGAAGAGGTCCTGGTTCTCAAGGTAATCACCTAAACCTGCCCATCTGGTACAACTGTTGTTCATAATTGGGTTTAAATCATGACTCTACCAGTTACCTGGAGGACATAGGGGCAAATCACATCTCTGTGACTCAGTTGTTCTCATCTATAAAATGGTAATGTTAAAGCTAAATGATAAGGTTTCATCCAGCTTTAAATCTCATGACCCTAATGGGATTCATGTTTTAGTTACATTCTTGTCCCTGCCTCCAATTTTCTGCACAAGAAAACAAGAAAGGCTTGAGGCAAAGGCAGGGAATTGTGGCTGCTGAATTTCCATCAAGTGAGTACGTTCCTTCATCAGCTCTAAACATATTATAAAACTACTAAGACAGAATAGGAACACGGTCATATTCCAATACATTGGGGGGAAAGACCCTGGAAAAATGGGTGCTGAAGGCTTTGGGGCATCTTCGCCCATTGAGTGGGGGATCATATAGGATGAGGGACAAATAGGTTCTTTAATTCAGGTTGATGTAATTCAATTTGATTCTAGAAATATCATGGACCTACTTACTGCAGAGCTCTATGGGCTGCTGTGGGAGATACAGAGTTTAACTGAGACAAAGTCCTGTCCCTCAGGTACCCTTCATCCTGGCAGGGAGTGAGACTCTAAACCTGTGAGCTAAGCTCTGGCTTTCTGGTTAAGGGTGACCTTTGAGCTGGGATTTTAAGTATGTGTGAGAATTCATGAGGTGCAGCCTGGGTACTCAGCATTTCACACAGTGCCTGGCACTGTTGAGCAGTGGCTTAATAAATACTTGTTGACTTTTTGACTTGTGGAGGAGAGGGACAATGTTTCAGGAAGAAGTATCCAGTGAGAGTACAGATGCAGAACAGTGAAGTAAGCCTAGAAGGGTAGATTGGTGACCTATTGCAGAGGGCCTGAAGGGCCAGGCAAAGGGTTGGGGCTTTGATGCAGTCAGTGATAGGGATCCATTGAAGGGTTTTAAGCAAAGAAATGGCCTAATGAGAACCAAGCACCAGGAAACTGAATTTGCTGGAGGAGTGGAGGCTAGACAATGGGGCAAATCTGAACCAGAGAGACCCAAGAGGAAGTATTTACAATAGTCCAAATGAGAAGTGATAAGAGCCTCAATCAGGGCTGTGAATGTGTGAGTGGAGAGAAAGTTTGGGAGTGAAAGATGATAGATGCAAATCTGGAAGCTGGAGAATGATTAAAATGGAGGGGTCAAGATGATGCCACAGTCATGAGCCTGGGGATCTTGGTAGTGCCCTCCACAGTGATGGGGAAGTTAAGAAGAGGGGAGGTCTTGGGTAGGGGGAAGAAAACAAGTTCAGTTTGGGATATTTTGTGCGGAAGATATCTATGGGACATCCAAGTGGCCCTAAGACTCCAGTATGCTGTTGGTGGTATGGGAGAGGAGATTAGGAGAGAGACTGTCACTGGATATTTGGAACTTGGCTGCATAGAGATGAACATAGAGCCCTTGGGGGCTATTGAACTCTCCAAAGGAGAGAGCAGAGAGAGTGAGAAGGGAGGGCCAGGGCAGGAGGGGCTGGAGATCCCCAATGGACCCACTTCTTTTACACTAGGAAGTTCTGCCTGTGGGTGGCCCCATGTGTGTTTTTGAAATATCACCCTCCAAAGCAAGTGCAAGGTACTCTAAAGCAGCAAGTTATTTATTTCACTCGCCCCATAATGCTGCCAATTCATCTGCCTCCCATTCAGTATCATTTGTCACATATTCTTAACATTTGGAATCTTTGCTTAAAAAGAAATATTCTCTGCAAATCAAATTCTCCCCCATTCCCAGTGTAGGCTTTTCCCGGGTGATCCTCCCTGGCCTGGGATGCCAGAGATTGATGAATCTCCGACGTTCCCATTTATTAGAAACACAAAATCCGTGCCTGAATCGTTATTTCCATTTTTTCATTCCATTTTAGCTACTCTTTCATGGCAGGCTCATTTTGCTTCATATTTCTGTCCTGCCAGGGACTTACAACAAAATCATTCTAGGCATCTCACTGACAGAATCATCCTTACCATCCATCACTCAAAGATACTGTTTCCATGGCTCCTCGCCCCAGTGAGTACAGCAAGTAGGTACAGTAGTGCAGGTGTGAGAATGCCCATTTGACAGATAAAGACATTGAGGCCCAGACACCCTGCCTCCTGCCTGCCTTGCTCCATCTTCTATGGACATCTTAGGTTATCCGTGATCAGTTAATGGCTGAAGCATTGGCTCTTTCCCTGTCCCGATCCCAGCCTCTCCATAGCTGCTGTCCCAATGGCCCATGTCCTACTGGCCCTTCTCCTTTGTCTCTGAATTCACCTCAGTCTTCTCCATCTTACCTGATTGCTCCTACTTCTCTTTTGCTAGGTGATTGGTTTCTTTCTAAGTTGAACTGCCTTGACCTTCTGGAATTCCAGGGTTCTAAATTCTATCTTGGTGGTGATGTCACAGCAAAAAAAATTGGACTTGTCAACCCCTTTTTTGCCCACTACTTCCTATGATGCCTCTTCCAGCTCCTCACCCCATGACAACTTTGATCATGTGGCTGCAAAGTCTTCTCCTTGGTGAACCTGAAATATGCAGAGGACAACATCCCTGGCATCCTTTTATTGCTTCCCTTTTTATAGGAATTAGAGGATACCTAAACACTTTTAATCTCCCCTAATCATTGTATAGAGGAAGAAACTGTGGTCCAGAGAGAAGCAATCATTTCCCCAAGATCATGTAATTAATAAGTCACAAGGATGGTCTTGGAACCTATGTCTTTCCTCTAACTGCAAATTCAGTGCTCTCTTTGCTACTAAAAATTTATTTCCTTCTTTTTTTCCTTTCTTTCTTTCTTTCTTTCTTTCTTTCTTTCTTTCTTTCTTTCTTTCTTCCTTTCTTCCTTTCTTCCTTTCTTTCTTTCTTTCTTTCTTTCTTTCTTTCTTTCTTTCTTTCTTTTTTTGTTTTTTTCAGAGAAAACCACAGAATCATAATGATATAGCTAGAATGATAGAGCCTTTTTTATTATTTCCATATTAGTTATGTTGTGAAAAAAAACACAAAACACAATAAAAAATAGAAAGGAAGGAAGGAAGGAAGAAAAAAAGTTAAAAATAGGAAAAAAACATATTTTGATCTCTACCCAGACTCCATTAGTTCTTTAGTTCTTTCTCAGTTTGTGGATAGTATTTTCCGTCATGACTCCTTTAGAATGGTCTTGGATCATTGTATTGCCGAGAATAGCTAAGCCATTCACAGTAGTTTATCACATAAAAATGTTACTGTGTAAAATATTCTCCAGGTTCTGTTCATTTCACTTTACATCAGTTCATGTAAGTCTTCCCAATTTTTTTTTTCTGAAACCATCCTTCGTATAATTTCTTATAAGACAGTAGTACTCCATCACAGTCATATACAAACGTATTCAGCCATTCCCTAATCAATGAGCATCCCCTCAGTTTCCAATTATTTACCACCACCAAGAGTTGTTTTATATATATATATATATATATATATATATATATATATATATATGTATGTATGTATGTATGTATGTATGTATGTATATGTATATATGTATATGTGTATATATACATACATATATATACACACATATATGTATGTATGTATGTATCAGTTCACAATTTTACCAACAATACATTAATTTCCCAATTTTCCCACATCCCTCCAATATTTGCTACTTTTCCCTAGAAGCATTCTTAACGAGCATTTAGTCAAACCCCTTCATTTGACAGAAGAAGAAAATGACTTTAGGTTATATACCCAAGGACAGGATTTAAACCAAGCCCTTGGACTCCTGAGCCATCACTGTTTTATTTTTGTTTTGTTTTCTACTGTACTTTGCTGTTCCTTAATTTGGGAGCAGAACCAGCCATTGGTCAGGACCCACTGTGACACTGTCCACTCCTGGGGTCCAGGATCTGCCTTGGAAAAGGCAGCTTTAAGACTCCAGTCTGCAAGGCTTCACAAGCACACCATTCAATCATTTGGAGACCTTTCTTTAATATCCTTTATACTTCTGCTAAAAATTCAAGGCAAATTTCCCTCTAGAGAGGGTGTGAGAGTAGAGTGAGCAGGTGACTAGCAGGCAGGCCTCTGAACTGGGAGGATTTGCCCGTGAGGTTCAGGGTGATTTAATATGGCATTCTAATCCCATCCATTACCTTACAGAAGGGATTTTGTGCTTTCTAGCACTCTTGGATTCCAATTTGTTGTCCTCATTCACTCAAAGCCACTGCGCATAGCCAGGGACGGTGGGATTTAGCATTTAGCTCAGTGGGACAATAGCTATGATGCCTTGGATTCATGTTTTTGCTTTGGTCCCAATTGAGTGGGAAGAATGGATGGTCTGCACCCTGCTGCCAGCACCAGGCTAGGCAGTACAAGGTGATTATGCAAAAATAAAGATTATTTTTGTAAAAATAAAGCACTAATCCCTACATCCATTTCCTTTTGACTTTCCTTATTTGTTGGCTATATGGGGAAGTGTCTGGAGTTGAAAAAAGAGAGGGAGACTTTTTGAATGAAGCTTCAAGACTTCCCTGCTTACATGAGCAATCACAAGCATCATTATGAGCAGAAAATCTCACAGGACATTAGGAGTTCTCCAGAGCCTGACCCAGTGCCCATCCAGGGGCTGCAGCCTAACCTGGGCAAAGCACTCAGGGCTACCCCTCACTAGCCAATAGCCAGACTTCTATCCCAGTCCTTGCACTCACTTTCTTAACATCTGAACAGGTCATTTACCCTTAAAATCCACTTCCTTTTTCCATTTTTCTAGGGTTAGAGATTATGCAGATGGCAATGTCTGTGCAATGCAAATGCATACAATGCTTAGTGCTGAGTCATCTGCTGACAATCAACATCATCTTTTCTCCCAACAGAAGACATGATGCCTTCAGTTCAGGTGAGCAACTTGGTCCTGGTGAAGGACCCAAGGGCTTGCTGTCCAGACACCTGGATGCAAGACCTACTTCCACAATTTGTTGCTCTTGGTATGACTTAGGGCTAACTCCTTCCCTTCTCTGAGACTCAGTAGCTTCATTTCCCTGAGGTAGCTAGATGGTGTACTATACAGAGGGTTGGATTTAGAGGGAGGAAGACTTCAGTTAAAATCTGGCCTCAGACACTCACCTTGTGACGCTAGACAAGTCAATTCATTTTAATTCAATAAATATTTATTGTGTGTCTACCATGTGCCAGGCACTGTGGTAGTCACTGGGGATAAAAATAAGAAAAAGAATGATGGTTCTTGTCCCAAAGGAGCTTAAAATATAATGGAGGGGGTAACTGAACTGGTCTTGTTCCCTGGAGTTCAAACCAAGCAGAGCTACAGATGGAAAGTGAAGAGTCACTAGACATCTTTCAGTTTCAGTTTCCTCATCTGTAAAATGGGAATAGATTAGCACATACCAACCCTAAAGAAGGGCAATGCCAAAGAAAATTCAAAATACTGAACAACTATGCTCATTTTACACACTAACAGGTTTATGCGTAAGATTCTGCAAACTGAGAGAAGACAAGATGGTGGCTGGAAAGCAGGGACCAGCTTGAGCTCCCTGCCAATTCCCTCCAAAAACCTATAAAAATGGCTCTAAACCAATTCTAGAACTGCAGAACCCACAAAACAGCAGAGGGAAGCAGGGCTCCAGCCCAGGACAGCCTGGGTGGTCACTGGATGAGGTCTATCCCACACGGAGCTGAGAGCTGGGAGCTGGGAGCTGGGAACGGAGTGGAGCAGAGCCCAGCCTGAACGGCGTCGACCAACCAGACCAGGAGCCAGGGGGAGGGGACCCTAGCGCCCTGAATCAGTGAGCTGCAGCAGTTACCAGACTTCTTAATCCACAAACACCAAAGACTGTGGAGAAGGTTAGTGGGAAAAGCTGTGGGAGTGGAAAGAGTTCGAGGTTCAGCTTCCAGCCCCGAGGGCAGTGGAGGTGGGGCAGCTACAGCTGCTGCTGCTTCTGGCCCAAGGCCCACCTGGTGGGAGGAATGAAGTGGCAGATCAGACCAGGAGTGCACAGCCTACTGAAGATCTAAGCCCAGTCTGGGTTGGGAGTTCTTGGGGAAGGAGTAGTGCTGGTGTGACAGAACTGGCACCTCCCCCCCAAACGTGGAACATAGAACTCGTTAGTCTACAAGCAGTCATACCCCACTGAAAAACTCAAGGGTCAAGTTAGTTGGTTGGGAATATGGCCAGGCAGCAAAAACACACCCAGATTCAGTCTCAGACTTTGGATTCTTTCTTTGCTGACAAAGAAGACCAAAACATACAGCCTAAAGAAGACAACAAAGTCATAGAGCCTACAACAAAAGCCTCCAAGAAAAACATGAACTGGTCCCAGGTCATGGAAGAGCTCAAAAAAGAGTTAGAAAAGCAAGTTAGAGAAGTAGAGGAAAAATTGGGAAGAGAAATGAGAAGGATGCGAGAAAACCATGAAAAACAAGTCAATGACTTGCTAAAGGAGGCCCCCCAAAATACTGAAAAATACACTGAAGGAAACAACACCTTAAAAAATAGACTAACTCAAATGACAAAAGAGCTCCAAAAAGCCAACGAGAAGAAGAATGCCTTGAAAAGCAGAATTAGCCAAATGGAAAAGGAGGTCCAAAAGACCACTGAAGAAAATACTACTTTAAAAATTAGATTGGAGCAAGTGGAAGCTAGTGACTTTATGAGAAATCAAGATATTATAAAATAGAACCAAAGGAATGAAAAAAATGGAAGACAATGTGAAATATCTCATTGGAAAAACCACTGACCTGGAAAATAGATGCAGGAGAGATAATTTAAACATTACTGGACTAGGGGGTGGAGCCAAGACGGCGGCTGGAAAGCACGGACTAGCGTGAGCTCCATACCGAGTCCCTCCGAAAACCTATAAAAAATGGATCTGAACCAATTCTAGAACTGCAGAACCCACAAAACAGCAGAGGGAAGCAGAGCTCGAGTCCAGGACAGCCTGGATGGTCTCTTGGTGAGGTCTATCCCACACGGAGCTGGGAGCTGGGAGCTGGGAACAGAGTGGAGCAGAGTCCAACCAGAGCAGCGCAGACCAACCAGACCAAAAGCTTGGCGGAGGGGGCCCTAGAGCCCTGAATCAGTGAGCTGCGGCAGTTACCAGACTCCTCAACCCACAAACACCAAAGACTGCAGAGAAGGTTAGTGGGAAAAGCTGCGGGAGTGGAAGGAGTTCGAGGTTCAGCTTCCAACCCTGGGGGCAGCGGAGGTGGGGCAGCTACAGCTGCTGCTGCTTCTGGCCCAAGGCCCACCTGGTGGGAGGAATGAAGTGGCAGATCAGACCAGGAGTGCACAGCCTACTGAAGATCTAAGCCCAGTCTGGGTTGGGGGTTCTTGGGGAAGGAGTAGTGCTGGTATGGCAGAGCCGGCACCTCTCCCGCCAAACGTGGAACATAGAACTCGTTAGTCTACAAGCAGTCATACCCCACTGAAAAACTCAAGGGTCAAGTTTGCTGGTTGGGAATATGGCCAGGCAGCGAAAACTCACCAAGATTCAGTCTCAGACTTTGGATTCTTTCTTTGGTGACAAAGAAGACCAAAACATACAGCCTAAAGAAGACAACAAAGTCATAGAGCCTACAACAAAAGCCTCCAAGAAAAACATGAACTGGTCCCAGGCCATGGAAGAGCTCAAAAAGGATTTGGAAAAGCAAGTTAGAGAAGTAGAGAAAAAATTGGGAAGAGAAATGAGAAGGATGCGAGAAAACCATGAAAAACAAGTCAATGACTTGCTAAAGGAAACCCAAAATAATACTGAAAAATACACTGAAGAAAACAACACCTTAAAAAATAGACTAACCCAAATGGCAAAAGAGCTCCGAAAAGCCAATGAGGAGAAGAATACATTGAAAGGCAGAATTAGCCAAATGGAAAAGGAGGTCCAAAAGACCACTGAAGAAAATACTACTTTAAAAATTAGATTGGAGCAAGTGGAAGCTAGTGACTTTATGAAAAATCAAGATATTATAAAACAGAACCAAAGGAATGAAAAAATGGAAGATAATGTGAAATATCTCCTTGGAAAAACCACTGACCTGAAAAATAGATCCAGGAGAGATAACTTAAAAATTATTGGACTACCTGAAAGCTATGATCTAAAAAAGAGCCTAGATATCATCTTTCAAGAAATTATCAAGGAGAATTGCCCTCATATTCTAGAGCCACAGGGCAAAATAGAAATTGAAAGAATCCATCGATCACCTCCTCAAATAGATCCCAAAAAGAAATCTCCTAGGAATATTGTCACCAAATTCCAGAGCTCCCAGATCAAGGAGAAAATACTGCAAGCAGCCAGAAAGAAACAATTTGAGTATTGTGGAAACATAATCAGAATAACCTAAGATCTGGCAGCTTCTACATTAAGAGATCGAAGGGTTTGGAATGCGATATTCTGGAGGTCAATGGAGCTAGGATTAAAACCTAGAATCACCTACCCAGCAAAACTGAGTATCATGCTGCAAGGCAAAATATGGATTTTCAATAAAATAGAGGACTTTCAAGCTTTCTTGGTGAAAATACCAGAACTGAATAGAAAATTTGACTTTCAAACACAAGAATCAAGAGAAGCATGAGAAGGTAATCAAGAAACAGAAATTGCAAGGGACTTACTAAAGTTGAACTGTTTTGTTTACATTCCTACATGGAAAGATGACATGTATGATTCATGAGACCTCAGTATTAGGGTAGCTGAAGGGAATATGCATATATATATATATATATGTTTATGTATATATAAGTGAATTTGTATGTATGTATATATCTGTGTGTATGTGTATATATATGTGTATATGTATATAAGTATGTATGTATGTGTATATATATATATATTTATATATATCAGAGAGAGAGAAGACACAGGGTGAGTTGAAGATGAAGGGAAGATATCTAAAAGAAATAAAATCAAATTAAGGGTTGAGAGAGCAACATACTGAGAGAAGGAGATAGGGAGAGATAGAATGGGGTGGATTATCTCGCATAAAGGTGGCAAGAGGAAGCAGTTCTGTGGGAGGAGGGGAGAAGGCAGGTGAGGGGGGAATGAGTGAACCTTGCTCTCATCAGATTTGGCCTGAGTAGGGAATACCATACATACTCAATTGGGTATCTTACTCCACAGGAAAGAAGAGGGAGCTAGATAAAAAAATAAAAGGGGGGGCTTGATGGAGGGGAGGGCAGATGGGGTTGGTGGTAATGAAAACAACCACTTTGGAAAGTGGACAGGGTCAAGGGAGAAAATTCAATAAAGGGGGATGGGTTGGGAAGGAGCAAAATGTAGTTAGTCTTTCACAACATGAGTATTGTGGAAGGGTTATACATAATGATACACATGTGGCCTATGTTGAATTGCCTGACTTCTTAGGGAGGGTGGGTGAGAAGGGAAGAAGGGAGAGAATTTGGAACTCAAAGTTTTAAAAACAGATGTTCAAAAACAAAAAAAAAGTTTTTGCATGCAACTAGAAAATAAGATACACAGGCAATGGGGTGTAGAAATTCATCTTGTCCTACAAGAAAGGAAGGGAAAAGGGGATGAGAGGGGACGGGGGTGATAGAGGGGAGGGCTGACTGGGGAACAGGGCAACCAGAATATACGCCATCTTGACGTGGGGGGGAGGGTAGAAATGGGGAGAAAATTTGTAATTCAAACTATTGTGAAAATCAATGCTGAAAACTAAATATGTTAAATAAATAAATTTAAATTTAAAAGATTCTGCAAACTGGGCTTCAGCAAATGGTTGGTTGTTGTCCTTAGTTCTCCAAGAGGACCACAATGACATCGCTATATTAGAGTCAAGTTTCAATGTGTCCAACTGTGGCTGATCAGACCAATATAAGCTTGCAATATTCTACCACAGGTCAGGCACAAATGGTTTATGTGAATATTTGGGGTGGATTTCCTAAATTTTCACATCTTGTCTTTCTTTTGAGCTATTTCAATTCTACTTGTTCCTAGAGCACAACTCTTATGTGGAGACGCAAGGCTGGATGCTCCTGTGCCAGTGTCTCCTGTGTCACACAATAAACTCCAAAGTTCTTAATTGAGACCTTGAGAGTATCCTTGCATTGCTTCTTCTGAACACCACGTCAATGCTTACCCTGAAGAAGTTTTTACGGCAAGCATACATTTTGCACTCAAACAACATGACCAGCCCATCATAGTTGCCATCTCTGAAGCTGAGGTTAAATGTTTTGCAGTTTAGTTCAAGAAGGGACTTCAGCATCTGGGATCTTATCCTGCCAGGTCATCTTCAGAATCTTCCTAAGACAATCCAAATGGAAGTGAGTCAGTTTCTTGACCTGGTGCTGGTATACTGTCCAGATGTACACATATATGATAATGAAGTCAGCACAATGACTGTAGACCTTCACTTTGGTAGTCAGTTTAATACCTCTTCTCTCCATACTTTATATAATCCAAGAATTACCAGAAGAGCAAGCTGGTTTTTGAAGAGTCAGAGGAACTAGAGGCCAAATTGCCTACATTCAATGGATTATGGAGAAAGCAAGAGAGATCCAGGAAATATATATATGTTTTTGCTGCATTGACTACACCAAAGACTTTATGTGAATTATAACAAAATGTGGCAAGTCTTCAAAGAGATGGGAGTACCAGATTATCTTACTTGTCCCTTGAGGAGACCTCTATGAGAGTCAGGCAGCAACAGTTAGAACTAAACGTGGAACAACTGATTGGATTAAGACTGGAAAAGATGTATGACAAGGCTGTATATTGTCAACTTATTTATTTAACATATGCAGAGTACATCATGTGAAATGCCAGGGTAGATGAATCAAAACTGGGAATTAAGGTTGTGAGGAGAAATATCAACAAGCTCAAATATGCTGACAATGCCCCTCTGATGACAGAAAGTGAAGAATTAAGAAGCCTCCAATGAGAGTGAAAGGGGAGAGTGTAAAAGCTGATTTGTAGCTTAACACCAAAACAAGCAAACAAAGCACCCTAAGGTCTTGGTGATTGATCCCATCACTTCTTGACAAACAGAGGGTGAAAAAATGGAAGCAGCATTAGATTATATATCTTAGGGACCAAAGGTCACTATAGATGGTGACTGCAGCCACAGAATTAAAAGACGCTTGCTCTTTGGAAAGAAAGCTATGGTGAATCTGGAGAGCATTGCAAAAATAGAGACACCATGTTGCTGATAAAGGTCCATACAGTCAAAGTTACATTGTTCCGGTACTGATGTATGGCTACGAGAGTCAGACTATAAGGAAAGCTGAGCGCTGAAGAATCAATACCTTCAAATTGTGATGCTAGAAAAGACTTTTGAACATCCCTTGGACAGCAAGGAGATCAAATCAGTCAATACTTAAAGAAATTAATTCAGGACAATCATTGGAAGGCCAATTACTGAAGCTGAAGCTCAAATACTTCGGTCACACAATGAGAAGACAAGACTCATTGGGAAAAAAACCCTAATGTTGGGAAAGATTGAAGGCCAGATGGGAAGGGTATGGCAGAGGATGAGTTGGATAGATAGTGTTAACATAACAATGAACATGAGCTTGGACCGACTGGGTGATAGTGGAGGACCAAAGAGCTTGGCGTGCTATGGTCCATGTGGTTACCTGTAAACCTGATTGAATAATTTAACAACAACAACAACACAGCTTGAAAGATCATTGTGAGGATTAAATGAAATAACAAATGGAAAATGCTTTCAACACTTTAAAACAATGCAGATGCTGATTCTTTTCCTTATAGTAATTTTGGTGCTGTCATTGCTGTTCTCACTGTCCTTCATTTCCTCATTATTTGTCATCCATGTGACAAGTGCCCTACTCTATGCCTTTCATGGCTTTTGGAAAGACATTTTTTGTAACTTCAAGAGGGTATAAGTGTGACCTATTTGAAAATGCTATAGTGCTTTAATGGTAAGTACCTCAAAAGTACTAGTCAGAAAAATATTGCCAGGCTCCAAGTCCCTTCTGTCTGATGAAGTTCAGATACCATCAAGAAAATTCTATCCTCTTCCCCTTTCCTGACATACAAGAGAAGTTCAGAGAAGGATGAAGGGAAATGGTGATTCAAATACAGAATGAAGAGAATTGATCCTGGTGGATGAGCCAGGCCCCTGGTATTGACTTTACTCCTCTCATACTCTGTTAACTGATGTTAGATCAGGAAATCAAGAAATTCTGACATCTGATGATAAAAAATTCACTAAATTCCAAGTTCTTTTTTGTAATATCCCAAGGAATTTTGACCATCAGTATTCCTAGGAACCATTCACATGCTCCACTAGCTTTGTGAGTCCCTCCATGAGGGGTGCTTTTCCATTGATCCCCACCTCTGCTGAGTGGTGGAATTCACAAGATCTCTATTTCAATATTACTTCAAAGATTGGAGTTTTGGGCTTGGATGGTTTCATTGGTTCCTCTAAATAGCCCAGTGACATGGGTAGCACATAAAATATCCTGCCCATTTAACAGGAGACTGAGACTATGAAATCCAAGTTCTTGTCCAAGTGTCAGAGCTGGATTTAAACTCCTTTCTCTTCTGACTTCAAGTCAAGAGTGATGTTCATTGCACCATGTAACCCTTATACGGTTCTCATCTCTCTCTCTCTCTCTCTCTCTCTCTCTCTCTCTCTCTCTCACACACACACACACACACACACGCACGCACGCACGCACGCACGCACGCACACACACACACACACACACACACACACCCCTCTTCATTCTCCATACCACTGCCAATATGATAACCACAGGCAAAATGACATTCTGATAAAATAGGTCTGCTCATTTCACTCCTGCTCAAGGAAATTCATTGGCTCCTTCTTGTCCCCAAGATAAAAGAAACTCCTCCATTCTGTCTTTTTTGGAATGACTGTACATGACCACCCTACATCCACTCTGTCTTCTGTCCAAATTGTACTTTTACCAGTCCCCCAAGATAGCATTTCTCTTCCTCTCTCCATGGTTTCACACAGGCTGTGGTCTATACCTGGAAAGCCTTTGTTCCTCTTTTCTGCTCCTAGAATCTCTAGCTTCCTCCGAAGCTCAGCTCAAGTATCCTCTAACAGGGAAGACCTGCTTCTAAGTTGCAAAGGGAGATAGTCCTCTGGACACTCTTCTTTGTGAGGCAGGTGTTCATGGGACCTACACCACAGAAAGTTTTAGAACAGAGGCACTTCAGTCATCTTGAGGTTTGATTTGAGTTGAAAACATATCCACCAAGATAGTGACTCTGAAGTGCTCTTTCTGTAGAGGGTTTTCTTCCACAAGAGAGAACAAAAGAAAATGTTTTCTTCAGTGTTCCCAGGTCCCCTGGGAAAGGGAGTGGTTGACATCATCTGGCAGCTAAGGAGAAGTGCAGGTAGAGAAATGGTCCTTATGGTACACTGAATAGATTGCTACTTCTTATGGCAAGAGAAGGCTCTGCTGTGAGACAAAGAGAGCAACATAGGACTGAGAAAGGAGTCCATGATGGGAAGTACCAAGTGACCACTATGTGCTGTGAGCTGGAAAAGGCTTCTGTAAAAAAGAGGAAAGTATAAGGGGCCTGTGACATCTCCTGAGAGTGGCTGGGAGTGAGAGCTATGGGGGCGGGGGATGATGGTACAAAGGCCTCTGTGAGGATGTAGAGAAATAACTCCTTGGTACTGATTGGAGCTGCCAGAGGGCAGTATTCAAAGTGACTGAGACTACATGGAACCATGGGGAAGACTTACTAACCATGGAGGGGCATTGCTTTCCTTGGGCTCTGACATGAGTGCTGTCAGGTTACTTTTACTTGTGTGCGTTTTTGAAATCATGTGCTTTATAAATGGAGCTAGTGACTACCCTTATGGATGTGAGAAGTCATCCACAGAGTACTTGGGAACCTTACATCAAGAGCGGATCTCTAGGAGAAAAAAACAACTCTCTCTCTCTGTATGTATATATGTATATATACACACACACACACACACACACACACACACATATATATATACACACACACACATATACAACATACATATATACATACATATATGTGCATATATATTCACGCACGTATGTGTGTACATATATGTATGTATATATGACAGAGAAACAGAGACAGAGACAGAAACAGAGACAGACAGAGACCCTGTCCTCATGGTGCTCACTGTCTAGTATGAAGATAACACACCAACTTGTAATAAGGCATATTACATAATAAGGGCATTATCAAGATATGAAGTGCTTCGATGGAGAAGGGAAGATCATAGGGCCAAGGGCCAGTCAGGGCAATTCCAGATGTTGAAGACCTCTAGTGTCAATCTGAGGAGTCTGAACTTCTCAATCACCATTGAAAATTACTAAAAAGTTGGGAAGAGAGAAAGAAGGTTTCTCTATAAGTGAGTGAAGATGAAATGGAAGCCAGGGACAGGTGGAAGGGAAGAGGGACAGAGGGGGGAAACAAGTTTTTTGGAGGGGGGAAGGCAGGGCAATTGGGGTGAAGTGACTTGCCCAAGGTCACACAGCTGGTATGTGTGTCAAGTGTCTGAGGCCAGATTGGAACTCAGTTCATCTTGGCTCTACTCAGTGCACCTCCTAGTTGCCCCTAAACAGGTATTTATGAAGCACCCACTATGAGCCAGGTGCTACACTAAGTGCTTTACCAATATGACTTCATTTGATCTTCACAACAACCCTGGGAGGGAGGTGCTAGTATTTTCCCCATTTTACAGATGAGAAAACTGAGGCAGACAGAAATAAAGTGACTTGCCTTGGGTTACACAAATTACAAATAGCATATGTCAGGGGGGGGGCAGATTTGAATTCAGGTCTTCCTGATTCCAGGCCCAGGGCTCCGTCGACTGTGCCCCCTAGCAGCCTTTAGATGAGAAAAAGAAAGAACAGTGCTGGGGGGAAACAAGGTAGGAGAGCTGTTTCTTTGATCCAGGCATCTGGCAATAGATGCTTAATGGTTTGAAAAATGTTTTCTTCAACCTTCCCTGGTAATTAGGAGTTGATAGGGGCCAGCTTCCTGAGAGGGCCACATCTCAGCATGCTAAGTCAGGCACAAGCTGGACCCACAGATTCAATGGCCTTCCAAATCAAGGTCATTCCATTTAGATAATCAAAGGAGACGTGCATCTAGCATCTCCCCAGATCACTAGGATCATTTATGTTCTCATCAGAAGCAAGGGCACAAATAGAGCTGTCAGTTAGTGGCAGGGCTTCTGGGCAGCTATGGAAAGCATCTGGGTTCCGGAGGAGCTCTGCAGCTCCAGGAAGGGGACAAGGCATTCTAGCCTCTCTCCGCTTTCATGCTCCAGACAGGGTACGTGACCCTCTGCTTCCTTGCTTCTTCCACTCACCACACCCCACACGCACCCCAGAGAACACTCTTCAGCTTTCCAACTCAGGACCTTTGCTCATGCTTTTCCCCAAACCTCAGAAATCTCCCTTAACCAAGCTTGTCAGATTCCTTCATATGCCTCATAGCCCAAAGCAAATGCCTAACTTGGTTATCTGGTATCCTACCCAGGAAGCTTTCCTTTACTGACAAGGAACTTTCCCTTTCAGGGTGGTTTGGTGGCACAGTTCACAGAGCACCATGTCTGGAGTCAAGAAGACTCCTCTTCCTAAGTTCAAATTTGGCCTCAGACACTTACTAGATGAGTGACCTTGGGCATGTCACTTACCTCTGTCTGCCTTAGTTACTCATCTGTTAAATGATCTGGAGAAGGAAAGGACAAATCACTCCAGTATCTCTGCCAAGAAAACCCAAAATGGGTTCACAAGGAGTGGGGCACAACTGAAGAACAACTTTCCTTTTCACCCCACCAAGATAGCACTTTGTCTCCCTCTGATGTAATTAGCATGTAGTGTTAAGTATAATAGTTATCTGCATTTGTGTTTTATCTTTCAACTAGATTAAAACCTCAGTGAGATCAAGGATTTCATTTTATCTTGCCTTAGTAGCCCCCCCTCCCCCAGCAACAAACACCATGGCCTGCAAAAATAGGCACTCACAAATTGTTGTTTGTCCTTTGTTATTAAAGAGGACCAATAACATCTGGAGGGTGACGTCTTGACTTGCAAGTGAATTGGATTTAGGTGAGGCAGGGCTGTGCAAAATCATTGGCCTCACTCTCTCCTCCAGAGTCATTCATGGTCCACTGACAAGACATAAGTCAGGATCAGCAGCAAAGGCTCAAAATACACTGGGAGACCTTGGCCTTTCTAAGCTAAGATCTTTCCCTGGTCTCAGTTTGTCTGGGGCAACACCCATTCAGTGGTTTAAGGCTAGATTATGTTAATAATATATAATTGTTGAATTGAGAACTTTTGCATTCATAAATCAGAGTGCTTCTTGTCACTGCTGATGTACATGGGATCAGAATCTATCATGGGAGGGAACTTACCTGAATGCTAAGGCTTCACTCAAAGTTTAGCAGTCCTGCCCATTGATCTTATTTGTTTAAAAAAAGTACATTTCACTGATCTTTGGCTCTTATTTTCCAATATATTCTTCTTCATGTGTCTATCCACCCCCAGAAAATGATCCAATCTCTTATAAGTAAGAAGAGGTGAAAATAATTTGCAAAAAATAAGAAAAACATTGAAAAAAGTAATTTATTATATCTGCTCTCCCACACCTATAAGGTTACACTTCTACAAAGTAGGTATAAGATGCCTTCTCATATCTTTTTGTTTTAAATTGGCGGGGGGAAGGAGGTTCATCCACCTAGGTTATAACGTTATAGCATCCTGTTTTGATGAATTTGTTGTTCTTTCCATTTATGTTATTATAATCACTGTATATATTATTCTCCTCGTTCTTCTTACTTCACTTTGTGCCAGTTCACATGTGTCTTCCCATGCTTCTCTATTTTAATCATATTCCTAGTTTCTTAGAAAAATATACTATTTCTACACTCCAATTTGTTTGACAATTCTGTTGATAGCAATTTATTTCCAGTTCTTTGCTACTACAAATATGCTACTGTACATATTTTGGTGTGTATGTGATTTTTGTCAGGAAGCACCTTGCCATATATGAGTAGTGGTGGAATCTCTGGCGGAAGGATACAGACATTTCAGTAACTTTCTTTACATAATTCCCAATTGTTTTCTATGGTGTCAGGACTAACTTGCAACTTCAGCAAGAATATTGTATGCTTGTATTGCCAAAACTCCTCCAAACTTGACTATTACAATATTTTCATATTTATACCATTTTGTTGGGTGTGAGGTAAAGTTATATGGATGTTTTGAGTTACATTTCTCTTATTATTAACAATTTACAACATTCATTCATGATCATTAATAATTTGCAATTCTTTTGAGGACTGCTTATACATTTCCTTTGAGCACTTATCTTTTAGGAAATGACTTTCAAACCTATGCATTCCTGTTAGTTACCTATATATCTTTTTGGGGGGGGCGGGGAGTGGAAAGCAGAGCAATTGGGGTTAAGTGACTTGCCAAGGTCACACAGCTAGTAAGTGTGTCAAATGTCTGAGACCGGATTCGAACTCAGGTACTCCTAACTCCAGCACTGGTGCTCTAATAATTGCACCACCTATCTGCCTCAGTTGCTTATATATCTTGGATATCAGCATCCTAGATGATGTATTTAATATAGTAATCTTTTCTTAGTTCATTGCTTCCATTCTTTGTCGATTCTCATTCTAATTAAATTCATTTCTATTAATAAAGAAGGTTTTCAATTAGGAGTAATTGAGTTTTTTTTTTAATCTTGTTCTTTGATCTTGTTTGGTTAACAATTGACTCCATACCCATAGCTATAAAAGGAAGCTGATCTGATTCTCCAGATAGATAGATAGATGGATAGACAGATAAACAGATATATATATATATATATAGACACACATACGCATGTATAGATAAAAAGATATGTGTGTATGTCTCATCATACATACACATATATATGAATATATAAATGTATTTATATATACATACTTACACACATATACATGCATACATGCATGTGCATATATAATACACACATATGCGAATGTATGTGTATTATAATCTTTAATATTTGGATAACATCAATTTTTAATTCATTGCAGTATATAGGATGGTTATATAATATTTGCAAAGTTATTTTCTAATTTGATAATAAAATCCAATTTTTATGACTTTTTCAGTTTTCTCAGAAAGTCTTAGCAGATAGGGTGCTTTTGCCTACATAATTTATCATCTGCAGTCTCTCAAATTCTCAGATATTGTGCTCAATTTTTCATATTTTTACTCTTTTATATATTCTATTTTTGGTCAGTTTTGACAGTTACTGCATTATAATATAATTTAGAATTTGCAAATATTATTTCCTCTTCATTTACCTTAAAAATTCCTTTGATATTTGAGATTATTTATTACTCAAAATGAATTCTGTCATTTTAGCTAACTTTGTTAATATTCTTTTAGGAAGTTTAATTGGTATAACACTAAATATATAAGTTTATTTTAGTAGTATTGTAATTTTTATCCTATTGTAATAGCTCAGCCATGAGGATAGACTATGCTTTTAATTATGTTTTAAAAATAGTTTCCTTCAGAACATTTTATAATGGTATCTCTATGGGTATTGAGTGTACTTCAGTAGATTGCCTTCCAGATATTTCATGTATTTTATATTTATTTTTTAATGAAATTTCACTTTATATTTTCTCCTGGACTTTGTTATTGCTATATGGAAATGCTGTCAATGTGTGTGGATTTATTTTCTAACATGCTACACTACTGAAGTTGCTAACTGTCTCTATTAATTTCTTTTTGATTCTATAGGGTTTTCTAAGTAGTCAACCATGTCATCAAGCAAGAAGGATTGTTTCATCTACTGTTTGCCTTTCTTTATGTGTTTATTTTCCTTTTTTTGTACTGCTATTGCTGGATTTTTTTTTTGAATTATGACACAGAGCTACAGGGTAAAAAGAGTATTTTTACATTAGTTTTGTATTTACTGATAAAGCTTCTGATATTTCCCTATTGTACAAAATGTTAGCTTTCAGTTTTACATAGATACTGCTTATTAGAATTACTATTTCTAAGCCTCTGTTTTGTAAGATCTTTTTTTAGCACTATATCATTTTTTTCTGCATAAATCAATAAAACATGTGTTTTGATATTGTTATGTTAATTATTTTCCCAGTGTTGGGTTATCTTTGTATCCCTTCTATAAATCTCATTTGTTCATAATGAATTTATTGTATAAATTGTTACAATCATTTCCCCAAGATTTTTTTTTTAATTTTAAAAATTTATAGTGATTAATGATATATGTCTATTTCCCTGTTTTCTTCTAGAGGAACAGAAGCCTTTCAGGTGGGGTCCAGGAGGACCAAGGGCCTAGGAAAAATGGAGAGCTTGGATGATCCTAGGCTCTACTAGCTAAGTGTCAGACTCCTCCTCTGCTTAGGTGTTCAACTGCTTGAGTGAGTATTAGCTCCAACTTAACAGGTAAAGACAGACTTATGAGCTTCCTACCAATGCCAACTACTCACCCATCTCTCGCCTCTTTCTGCTGAAGATCATACCATTTTCCCACTCACTCAGGATTCCACCTTCATAGTCATCTTGACTTTTCCCTCTGTTTTATGATATAGTGTATAGAATGCTACGCTAAGAGTTAGAAAGACATGGGTTCAAATTGAACCTCAGATAACTCTTTGACCCTGGGCAATTCATCTAACAGTGCCTCTGTTTCTTCACCTGCAAAATGAGGGAGTAGGATTTGATGGCCACTGTAGTCCATTACAGTAATAAGTTTATGATACCTGCCTGACCGATTTGGCAATATCTCTTCAATTCATATGGTCTTCTTTTTTGTGACCATTGCCTTAGTTCAGGGGTGGGGAACCTGCAGCCTCAAAAGTACATATGGCCTTCTCGGTCCTCAATTGCGGCTCTTTGACTGAATGCAAACTTTACAGAAACAGTCTCCTTAATAAACGGAGTTGTTCTGTAAAACTTGGTTGCAGTCAAAAGGCTGTACCCAAGGACCTAGACAGCCACATATGGCCTCAAAGCCACAGATTCCCCTCCAGCTTAATTCATTCCTTCATTAACCCTTGCCTGGACTATTTTAATAATCTTCTAATTAGGTTCCCATTATCTGGTCGCTAACCAATTCAAATTTCTTACAAACAACTGACATATACATCTTCCAAAAATAAATTGGAGGCAGCATGAAATAGCAGAAAATGTCTTTTATTTTCTTTTTATAATCAGAGGATCTGTCTCTGCTATTTATTAGCTGTTTGGCTCAGCCATGTGATTCAACTTCCTAGTCCCTCCATTCCCTCTCTCCTTTGTAAAATAAGGAGGTTTGACTAAATGATCTTGGAGATTTGTTCCAACTTTGTGATGTGATTAGAGATATCCCACAGTAGAATGGCTTGACATGGGACCAAGTGGGCTTATTAGGTCTTTTAGCAATGCTGGAGGATCATTTAAAAGGGATAACCATTAAAAGACTTGCTACTCAAGTACAAACTGCACATTGTGGATGCCTCTGAGATCCCTTCCAATTCTGAACTTCTGGGATTCTGAGATCCTGTTACCATGCCATACCTCTAATACCTTTAATGGCTCCCAATGATATTCAAGAGAAAGTCCAGGCTCCTTAGTTTGGATACCATGGCTCCCAACTCTTTCTAGCCTTATCAACAACTGCCTTTTCTTCCTAACCTTTTGCTCTAATTGAAGTTGTTCTAGGAGGCAACTGTGCTACATGGATGGGGCCCTGGAGCTGAAGTCAACAGAAGCATTTCTGAAAAGGCTTTCATGTTCCGGACACTCTAGATAGATTCTGGAGAAAGGAATCAGAACATCGGGCTCTTTCATGTTCCAGATGCTCCAGATAGGTTCTGAAGATATAAATCAGAACATCTTCCTCTGACAGTTACTAATTGCATAATCTTGGGCAAACCATTTCATCTTCTCATCTTCATCCTTTGTAACTAAAGGGCTTGCTTGACCAGATGATCTCAAAAATTTCTTCTGTGTCTTCATATAGGGTCCTATGATCCTACCTCCTTCAGGGATCTTCCCAGCAAACCCCCTTTTACCAACTTCTGACCTTCCTTCCCTCTGAAGGTCTGTAATATTTAGTCATCATTAATCTCATAAGAACCACATCCAGCAAAATCCTCAGCCTGGCACTGGGAAGCTCTGAACCATGAAGCTCCCGCCTGTCTGCTGGTCTTCTTTCACATTCTTTTCTGTTACATTTTCTCTGTTCTAGTCAAGCTGGTGTGGTAGCTGTTCATCCCGGCCTGCTATTTCTTCTCCAACCTTCAAGCTTTTGAAAAAGTGCTTCACCACATCTAGAAGATTTTTCTTCCTCTCCTACATTTCCAAATTCTAAGCTCCATTTAGGACCCAGCTCAGGTTCACTGCGTACAAAAGGTCTTTATAGATCTTACCCAGTTATTAGCAGCTGTCTCCATCTTGAAAATTTTGATTGCATTATAATAATTTGTAGTTATTTGTCTGCAACCATCTTGATTTGCCCAATAGAAAATAAAATCCTTGAGGGCAGGGACTATTGGATTTTCATCCTTGTATATTCAGAGAATCTAGTATATTTACTTACGCATAGTGGGTGTTCAGTCTTTGCTTGAATGGAATCTCCTTGTCTCCTTGTCATAAATGTGTAGGATAATAGAACCACAGCTGGAAAGAACCTTCAAGGTTATCTAGCCCAAACCATCCATTTGATAGATGAGAAAACTGAGGCTTAGAAATGTGTAATGACATATAAAGTTGCATAGCAACTACTAAGAAGCAAAGCTGGAATTTTACCCTAGGTCTTCCAACTCAAAAATCAGGAGGCTTCCCCTCTTCCCCTGTTACCCTCCCAGGGGATACCTCTTTTAAGGGAGCAAGAAGTTTTCCAGCCTTTCATTTGGTCCCCAATGCCTCTAGCTGAGATGATGTCTAAGCCTCTTCCTCCATCGTCCTTTGCACTCAGTCTCCAAAGGCCCCACTTCTCCTTCTCTTGCCCCCAGGGAAGCAAATGAAGGCTGTTTCTGACTGGGGAAGGCTGCTCCTCCTATCTGGTTGCTAGCAATGGTCTCATGGCTTTTCTATTAATGAGATGCCCATTTGCCACATTCATCCTTGCCATGGACAGCAGAATCCATTTAATGTTCTGACATACATTTCCATGAAGAACCTTCACTGAGCTGATGCAGGGTCCCCATTGAGCACTGAAAGCTTTGGGCCAGGTGGGGTGACGTGAGGCAGTGAAACAAATGAACTGTCCCCTAGAAATACTTTCCTGTCCTTTTGAAAATAGGATGCCCAAGAAAATACTTTTGATAAGCAGGTCACCCCATGTCTCGGCTTCTGTGGCCTCTACTATAAAATACAATTCTAAAATTCTTACATTTTAGAAACCCATTTCTTGCATCCTTCCTTCCTTTGCTTGTTTGTTCATCTTGCCAGCTAGGTGATTGGCCAATTGTTGCTTTTCAAGTGTGTTTCATAACATAGCGGAAAAGGCACCGACCTTGGAGTCAGGAAGGCCTGGGGTTAAATCTTGCCTCACAAACTTATGAGCGGTATGTCCCTGAGCAAGTACCCTAACCTCTCCATGCCTCTGTTTCCTCACCTGTAAAGTGAAGGTATAGGATTTTATGGTTTTTGAGTTCCTTTTCAGCTACACTAATTAGTGGAGCAAACCTGGCCAAGCTAATTAAGGAAGCTTGTTCACAGTCCTGTAGTAGGTACAGGAGGGAAAGAGAACGTTGAGATAAGAGATGCTTCCCTGCCTTCCAGGCACACCAGGTCTGGTAGGTGACAAGATGTGACCCCAGATAATTATGATGCAAATTATCCGAATGGAATAGAGAGGTGCAAACAGAGTGCTGAAGAGGTCGGTGGTGTCCAGGTGGCTCAAGGAGCTCTTTGTGCAGGAGATGACATTTCATAGGATCATGACATTATAGATTTATTGCTAATTACACTAATTATCATAGACAATAGCTCTCTGAGGTGGGTGCTATTATTATCCCCGTTTTATAGATGGGGAAATTGAACCTGAAAAAGTTTAATTACCTTTCCTGAGATCACTCGACTAATAAGTGTAGCTGAAAGGGAACTAAAAGGCCTAGGACCTTCACTTTACAGGTTAGGGAACTGAGGCACAGAGAGGTTAAGAGACTTGCTCAGGGACATAACATCTAAAAGAGTGTCTGAGACAAGATTTCAACCCACTCCTTCTTGAGGCCAAGTTCAGTGCCTTTTCCACTATGCTATGATGTCTTAATTTGGGTTGGGCCATGGAAAAAGAGGAAAAGTAAAATAAGGAGGAGAAGAAAGAGGAGGAAGAGGAGGAGGAGGATTACCTTAAACCTAGATGAGTTATATCCCAAATGTGAGCACAACTGGAGAGTAGTCCAGAGTAGAAGTAAGATCTTTTATTACAGACACAGATGTCTGTTAGAAGAAAACCTTGTTTGGAGCTACTATTGCATGAAGAAAAGACTTGGTTCCTTCTGCCTTTTGTCAAATAAGTCATTCATGTATTTATGCAACTATCCATGAAGCGTGTCAGCTATATTCTGTGCACTCTCTGGAAGAATTAGGATTGGGGCTGAACAGATACAGTTATAATCCCTGCCTGAACCATTCCAGAAATATCAAGGTATAGTCTCTTCACCTGGGAATTATATTTCTGCCCAACACTGGCTCTTTCTCAGACCCCTTTCTTCATTTTTTTGCTTGTATTCCTTGCCTCTGGGGCCCCTTGTAATTCTGAGGCATGAGAGTTGAGGAGATTGTAAAGCTCGTGGGGGTGAACTTCAGCCTCCCCTTCACCCCAGCCTCCTGCTTCTTCCTCTTTCCCTCTCCATAGTCCCAATATCCACCCCTTCAGGGGCCCCCTCTTCTAAAAGGAAGGGCTCTCAGACTGCTTCGATGAAGCTCCATCTCTGTGATCAATGACAGACTTGCCTAATTTGGTTATACTTTACTCAACTTCATACACACTTCACTCTAGCAACTGGCTGTTCTCTTATGCACAATGGTATGTATCGCCTCTGAGTCCTTACCTGGCATGTGCTATGCTTCTTGGAAACTCTATCATCTGCCACTGTTCAACTCAAGGCCTATCTCTTTTGAAAGACCTTTCCTTCCATCTCAAAGTTTTAGTAACCCACCCATCAGCCTGTATTCAATTTTTCTACATACTTTTGCATGAATATGTCTTGTCTTCTCATGTTGGAATCTAAGCTTCTTGCTGATGGCAATGACTGTCTCATTGGATATATATATATATATATACATATATCCACACTGCCCAGCACAATGCCTGGCACATGGTAACCAGTTAACACACATATAATGAATGATCAATGAATTAATAAAATGTATCTTATCTAATGAACTTATCTTTAATAGGATACCAGCCTGAAGATGAGTGACTGGGTGGTGCTTGAATGGTAGAATTTCAGGCATCCCCCAAGAGTGGTTGGATAATTTTTAAAGTAGTATGGGGGAGAAGGGGAGAGGTGTGTGTTGGGGGTGTGGTATTTGTGGCCCCTAGACTCAAGAATGGGACTTATTTCACAATCTGGTTTCCAGTAACCTTTGCAGCCTTCCACACTGTTGCTGTCCATGCACCCTCTCATCCAGCCAATCCTCTCTGTCCCTTGAAAATCTTTTCTCTCCAGCTAGGAAAAATCCTACCTGGCTCCATCTGGAAGATATGCCAATGTAATGTCCCCTCCCCCAGAGGATCCTCTCTGATTTCCCCAATCAAGAATGACCCCAGATACCGCTATGTTTGCCTTCTCTAAAGCTATTAACATGTGGAATGAGTGATCTTTGGGAGTGTTTTGTGTCCATCTCCAGACAATGAGCTACCTGAGAGCATAGATCTGTACTTTATTTCAACTGGACCCTTCCCCCCTTTGGCACAGGGGCTTAGTAAATATTTGGAGAATTGAATCGCAATTGAAAAAAGTATTTTTGGTGGAGTTTATTCAAAGAATCCACAGCAGAACAGAGAGATCTTAGAGATAGCCCAGTGCTCTTACTACACATAGGAGGAAACGGAGGTACGGAGAGGGAAGTGACTTTGTTAACATTTGATAGCTACATACTTGTTTCTAAGTCTTTGGGTGAAAAAAAAAGAAAACTAACTTTCTATGCAGGTTTTGATGATGTCCTGGTGCAGCTCTCACTACTTTGAACTGCACAGAAACAGGTTGTGCCTTCAAATCTGTCATCCAGAAAGGCCCAGCTGACTTGATTTCGAAGTCTCCTGGCAGAGAAGCCTTCTTTCTGGCTGCCCTTGGGGCAATATGGGAAACTGGCTCAGTCACTGCAAGGTCAGGAAGAGAAACATTGCAGGTTCTCTCCCTGGGCTCATTCTTTAGGGCTGCTTTCCTTTTGGTTGTGCCTTTGTGATATCTCTTGGATATGTCCACATCTATTCTCTGACACTTCCTCCACCCCATGCAGGACCTCATCACCTCATGCCTGGATTACAGCAAGAGTTGCTGTGAATCCCTCTCCATTCCAAGTCTCTCCTCCCTCCAGTCCATCTTCCACTCAGCTATCCAGGTGACTTTCCTCAATTAAAGGTCTGGCCATCTCACTGCCCAATTCAATAGATTCCAATGGCTTCTTATCACCTACAGAATTAAATAGAAACCCTCTGTTTGATATTCATAACTTCCACATCCTCTTCCAGTCTTCCCTTCTCTGTCACCCTGACCTCCTTGCTGTTCCTCAATCACAAAAGCCCATGTCCTGATGCCCAGAATTTTCCCTGACTGTCTTCTCTACCTGCAACTCCTTCTCCCTTCTCCTTAGCTTCCCAGCTTCCTGGGCTTCCTTCAAGTTCCAGCCCAAACCCAACACCTACAAGATTCCCTTCCAGATGCCCCATAATGTCAATGTCTCCCTTTTGTTTATTACTGACTGTTTACCCTCTATCTTGTTTCTACACAGTTGTTGGGATCTTGCTTCTCCCATTAAATTCTGAACTATTTGACAACAGGGACCATCTTTTGGTGCTTTTGTATTTTTTAATCCTCAGCACTTACCACAGTGCCTGGCACATAGTAGAGGCTTAATGAATTCTTGATGACTTAACTTTCCCAAGAGTCAGAATTTTGATACAGCATCTGAAGGACTCATGAAATCTAGACTCTCAAAGCTGGGAAGGACCTTAGGTGTTATGTGACCCAAGCCATACCTGGCCATGACCCCTGTCCTCACCATCCCCCTTTCAGAGACCTGGCAGAACAAGGAGTCAAAAGCTGGAAAGTTCATTCTAAACTCTGTTGCCATGCCAATACTTTAGAGAAGACTTGGAAATTGAGAGCTATAAGAGACCTCAGAAGCCATCAAGTCCACCCCCTCATTTTACAGAGAAAAAAGTGAGCCCCAGAGTTGGGAAGGGCCTTGTCCAAAGTCAAACAGGTGGTGCTGAGTAGGAGAATTCAAGATCAAAACCAGGCTCTTTGAGTTCATATGCAGTGTCCTATCCATTACAGTAAAGGGGGCAAACTGTAGCCTACAGCAGTACTTTGGAGTGAATCCAGAACCAGGTTAAAATGTACTTGGGAAAAAATTTAATAAAAATAAAATAAAACATAAATAATGTTGCTTTGTGGCTTTCTAAGTTACATTACACTTTACAATTATCCTTCTGAATGGGTTAATGGTTCCCGATTTCTATTCAAATTTGACACCGATGCATTATATCTTGTAAGCTCCATTTACTAGTCAACTTCCTATACCCCATGTCACCCATTTTTTATTCCTAGAAGTACTCATCAACCCACCCCTGGGCTGAATGAATCCAAAGGGAAGTTTCTAGGTATGTAGGCAATGACCCTCATTCCTTCTAAATTTCCTGAGTTTCTACCTTTTCTTTATTTGCAGATGAATAAGACTCAGCTCCTACTCATAGAGTTCACAGCCCAGAAAGGGAGATAAAACCCATGAAGATGCATCACTATCCAAAGCATCATCATGTCGTTCAGATCTCTGCCATTTTTTAAAGTCTTCCAATCTCAGTACCCAAAGTCAGCACCACAGTATTTCCAAGGAATAAAGATTCTATGAGGTGATGAATATCCCATCAATGGAAGCATCCAAAGGATGGCTGAGTAAGCCTCCCATGTGGTTGCTATATAGAGGACTCAAGCAACAAACATGGATTAGACCATCTAGTGATTTCTTCCAGTGCTGAGAGCCTGTGATTCTCAGGGGCTAAGATTTGCTGAATTGTTGAGAAAACATCCTCTACCATTTAGGGCTTAGGATGGAGGGAAGTTGTGGCAGCATCTGAGGCTCCTGAGGAATCTGTCATGGAATCAGAAGCTTGTAGAACTGGAAGGAATTTTATAGATAATAATTTGACCCTCTCCTTTTAAAAATGAGGAAGTTAAAGCAGCCCATAGCCCCATAATTTGCGAGTCAAAGAGCTTATGTGATCCCAAGTTCTCTGAATATAGATACAGTGTTATTTCAATGCCTCACACTGCCTAAGTAAGTCCATGCCCCAAGGCTCAGCTAGCTTTCCCCATGCCCCAACTAACTTCTGGGACACATCACATTTCCTGCTTTTTTCTTTTTTTTTGACAGAGAAGGTTTTCTGGGTCTCAGTTTTCTCATATGCGAAAGAAGGTGTTTAGACTGGGTTATCTAAGGTCTCTTTCAGCTAAATACTATGATCCTATGACATCAGGAAGGCTATTCAAGAGTTGTCAGAGGGCAAATATACTTGATCTCCAAACAGTTTATTTAATAATTCATTTTAACTCATTTCAAGAAGCAGTGACTAAATGCTACGTGCTTCATTAATGGCAACAGAAAGGTAAAAGAAGACAGTCTATACACTTAGCAAACTTATAATGTGTCCTAATTTGGGGTGAGAAGACCTTGTGATGAAGCTTTTCCCTCATAATTAGTAACTGTGTGACCTTGAGTTTATCCCTTCTCTTCACTGGGCCTCAGTTTCCTTATTTGAAAATTGAAGAAATTGTTCTACATAATATGTCAAACCATATATCTGCAGTATTATCAATTAGAGATATTTAGCATGGGAAAAAAGAAGATTTAGGAGGGACCTGTTAGGAGGAACATTGGATTTGTTGTGTTTTGCTGAGCCCCAGAGGGCAGAACCAGGAGACCCAAGTTTCAATGAGTCAGATTTTGGTTTGATGCCAGGAAAAGTTTCCTCCTCCTTGGAGCTGTCCAAAAGTAGAAGGTGCTACCTCAGTACATATGGAAGGCCCTACCTCAGTAACTAGAGAAGGTCCTACCTCAGTACACAGAGAAGGCCCTATCTCTAGTAGGTTTGAACCAGAGTCTGGACGATTTGTTGAAATCAGTTGAATTGAGGAAAAGACTTGGATCCGTAGAGTGGAAAGTAAAAAATTCTTTTGCTTAATTAACAATGTAACTAAACTGCCTTTCACAGCAATCTCTTCACTCTGAAAGACTGGGAATTGTGGCTGGGAATGGTATCTCTTGCTTGTTGGGAGAGAATTGGACTCCATCTGACACATGTATACCACAGCCAATGGGAAACCAGATAAACGTATCCTTCCTCTCTCCCCAGAGTCACTCCTCCAATTGTTCCTTCTCTGAAGTGAAAACAAAGTGGAATTAGAAGATTTTAAATCTCTTTGGCTTTATAAGCTTGTTAGACATGTTATGCTCTCAGACTAGAAACAATAGTAATTAGTGTTTGTGAACTTGGCTGAAAACAATTGTATTCATCTTCTCTCTGTCCTCCTAGAATCCTTTCCCTAGAATTGTTGCTAGCCTGGAAAGGGAAGTGGCCTGTTCCGTATTATTCACAACCCCTAATATAAGCGAATGGAATTAGAAAACAGCCATTTAAAAGAAATAATTACATTGACAATTCGAGTCATCACACTTTGATTAAGTACCTGCTGCTGTGAAGGGTATTGGGCTGGTCAATGGTAATGTGCAGATGAAACTGATCTGACTAAGAGGAATATGCCATATACAAAGATAAGTACTGGTAGAAGGGAAAATGAGCTAAGTTGACGGAATTATGGGATCTAAGTAGTGCTTATTTAATGCCTAGCTAGTTTAACCTAAACCTGAAAAAATAATTTCCTCTGCAACATCTCCTATGTGGGGTCACTTAGCTTTTTCTGAGAGAGAGAGAGAAACAGAGAGAGAGAGAGAGAGAGAGAGAGAGAGAGAGAGAGAGAGAGAGAGAGACAGAGACAGAGAGACAGAGACAGAGAGGGAGGGAGGGAAAGAAAGAGAGAGAGAAAGGAAAGGGTGGTTTCAGAAGGGAGAGATCATTTTCAGGAGTGCATGTAGGAGAACAATTTTCCCATCACTACCCATGAGAAAGGAAAGATGAACTGAGTGTCATTGAAGCTTTTTTTTGAGATTGTGAAACTGAACATCTTAGCTTTCTTAATCATTTCATTTATCTGGCCTGTGGGCTACTGAAGGAAAAAGATGGGGTGACTTTCTGGATACTGCTCGTCTCAGAGGAAAGAGAGGACACCTTCATGAAACTTATCTCCATGTTATTTCAGAGTAGTTTTCAATCCATTGCCTTGAAGAATGTCACCTCCAAATGGGCATGACTAGAGCACATCTGAAGGAGCCCTTGGCGCTCTCATTGACAGTGGCTAGTTTGGGAAGAGACAAGGCACATGTCCCATAGAGAATTAGAAAAACCACTGAACATAAGGTGGTGTTATTTTGGAGTGGAAAGAACATTAGACCTTGAATCATAATCCTTGGGTTCAAATCTAGCCTTTGCTACACATTATGTGATGTTAGGCAAGTGTCTTCCCCTCCTTGCAATTCAGTGATCATATTTGCAAAGGGGAGGATTGAATTTAATGGTCTATAAAATTTCTTCTAATTCTCAAGTCCCATGAACATTTTTTGCAGTCCTGATCAGATCCCATTTGCAGGTCTGGGTTCTCTTCTGAGTGCCATTATTAAAGAAAGACAATGATAAACTGGAGAGTGTACAGAGGAAGCAAGCAGGACAGAGAAAAACCTTGAGTATAAGCTATGTAAGAACTGCTTGAAAAAAAGGGCAGGGGTATTTAATTTGTTGAACAGACAACTCAGGGAACATGATAACTGACTTAAAAGACTAGAAAGGCTACCATGTGGAAGAAGGATTTGACTAATTTTGTTTGGCCTCAAAAGGCAGAACTAGGAGCCATGACTGAAGAGGCAAAGTAAGGCTTGAGTTCAGCAGAGAACCTTCGAAGAATTACAGCTGGCCTTTACATGAGGCTGCTTTGGAAAGTAGTGAATCCCTTGTCACTAGAGCTTGTTAAACAAAATCTGGCTGGCTGCTTGTTGAAAAAGTTCTGTGTCTGTGAGTATATTTGTGTGCATGTATGTTTGTGTGTGTGTACATGCGTGTGTGTGTGGGCATGTGTGTGTGTGTGTGTGTGTGTGTGTGTGTGTGTGTGTGGTTGCTTTAGGGGTATGTGGTTCTGATACCCACCAAGATTCCTTGTAATTCTAAAATTCTGTGATTATCTTATTGTGTGACACCAAAAGGAAGGCAACCATTTAAGAGCTTCCCCCACCCCATTTATATTGAAAAGAAGAGTAAACTTCTCAAGGAATTTATTTAAGTTCCTCTCCAATCTCCAGTGCATGTTGATGTCTAAGTAAGATCATAAATTTAGACCAAAGTTTCTTAAACTTTTTTCTACTCCTGATAGCTTTTCAAATTTTGGCAGTGTCCATTGGTGTTACATAGCATGACAGCATCACAGTGCAAATTGAAGGTGCTTTGTGTCAGGAACCAAGGCTGCAGTGGAGTTGTATGATGTAACATGGACAAGTATATTAGGAAGGCAGAATTTATGATTTCAAAGAGAATCTCATATGTGCCTAAAAGGTCCGGAACTGCTGGATATAAGGAATTCTCTAGGCAGAAGGCAGGAGAACTAAAGCATGTATTTACACTCCACAATAACAAGCCCACAAACCAGCGTCCCCATTTTGATATTTTCATCAAAAGCTTCCAGGCCCAATAAGTCCGCCTTACAAGGGTAACCAGAAGGCCACAGAGAAGCGAGATGGTATAAGGCAAAATTGTATACATGCTTCCCCTCTACGGTAAGAAGATTACCCACTAGCCTCTAGTCAGCTCTGCTACCGGCAGCTCA
The DNA here is from genome assembly GCF_011100635.1 of Trichosurus vulpecula. Lineage (NCBI taxonomy): Eukaryota > Metazoa > Chordata > Mammalia > Diprotodontia > Phalangeridae > Trichosurus > Trichosurus vulpecula. The sequence continues at coordinate 305,981,358 of NC_050577.1, read as the reverse complement.
GCTTCGGCTGTAGGTGTCTCTGGCTCCAACCGGAAAAGGAAAGGAGGATCTTCAAGCTGTCCTCTCCCCTCTTATAGAGTTTTTGACATCATCAAACGCTGCCTGAACGACCAGGGCTAATTGGTTCTTGACTTGGCCCTTCCCCCTAGCGTAGACCACGTTAACACACTTCCCCTCAGCCAGCGCCACGACTCATCACACAGGAAGCTCTGGTCCTGCCCTGGAAGAGCAAGCCCCAGCATCCAGGGAAGCTCAACGAGGCAAGCTGAATCATTCAAAGAAAACAAAGTCCATTCTGGCTACAACAAGTGCTGCAATAAACACCTTGAATTCATTAAATTTTATTTTTAATTAATTTTTAGTCATTGCATGTTCAGAAACCTTTTATTGCTGTCAAATTTTTCATGACCCTATATGGGGTCATGACCCACAGATTAAGGAGTGCTGATGTAGACCTGTAAGGTCCTTAAAGCTCACCTAGCCCAACCCCTATATTTAAAGATGGGGAAAATGAAGTCCGGAGACGGTGACAGACTTGCCCAAAGTCACAGAATTGTCAGTAGGCTACCTTTGAAGATTAAGGTAAATGGAAAGACAGTGGTCTGAGCATTATCAATTTATGAGTTTAGCTGGCAGTAACCAATAAATCGGATCAATGGCCTTTCAATTACCAAAAAAATTGCAATATGGTTTTGGGGAGTACAGACTTGGGAAAGTGGGAAAAGTAATATGATTGGTTACAGGGTAAACATTGCAGGGGGTGGGAACAATATGATTGGCTGTTTTAAAGAAAGAAGTTTAGCACACCCATGGGTGACCAGGGAATACCCCTCTCTGACAATTAAGGAATGTCCTTTTTTTTTTTCAATGGAACCCAACAGAATCTTGTAGACCTGAGTTAGCAGACTCTGGTGCCTAAAAGGGTTTGTTAGGGAGAAAAGACTGAGGGACAGTTCAGGATGAACAACATGCCTTTAGGGGGTGATCAATTCATGGGGATAAATAGACAGATATCCATGAAGTATCCTGAGGGATACTGGCAAGAGGCTTTCTTTTAAGGTAACTTTACGGTAGCCCAGCTGGATTCCTGCAGTCAGGTTAAGTCAGTTGGACACAGACCCAGCTAGACTTCTGAGCTTCACTCAAGCCAGGAGGATGCCGATCCACTTAGAAAATGAATACTGTGCAAAATCGGTTACACTGCAGAGGCAATACAGCAGAGATCAAATCAGAGGGAACAGGGTAACAGTCACTCTGACCTTTGCACATGTGGAAAAGTTAAGTTTCAAGTTGCAACTTTCTGGCCCAAGTTTGTCTTCTCTCCACCCCATCATACACTACAAAATAACCTACATTGTTTGATTACTAAACAGTCATTGAAAGCTTGTTGGGCCTGCATACAGCAGATTGGGTCTGGGATATCACAGCTGATGCTAGCTGTGTGACCCTGGGCAAGTCATTTAGCTCTGAACCCTTGGCAGTGTATTAGGACTTACCTACTTGGTCAAAAACTGAATTTTATATGTTGATAGTGGAGGTTTCCACATTGGGAATGAATGAAAGAATACAAAAAGCACTTTGAAAACCTTATTTTAGGCAAACACTATGCAAAGTGCTGGGGATACAAATACACAAGCAAATGCAGTTGCTGCCCTCAAAGAAATTGTAATGTGATGTCATGTAATGTAATGCAATTACCAGAAGCTAGGTGGCACAGCTGATAGAAATTTGGACCTGAACTGAGGAAGACCTGAATTCTAATCCAGCATTTGATATTAACTAGAGATAATAGAGTAAATAGAGTAAATAGAGATAAAACACTGTGCAAAACTTAAATGCCCCATCAACGCCACCTATATTAATAGTAGTAGTAGTAGTAGGAGCAGTAGCAGCAGTAGTAGTAATGAAGAGAGTAGAACATATGTAGAGAAGTAGTGAGGGAGGGGCCCTTTGGTCTGGAAGTATCCTAGAATAATGGTAGAACCATAGGACAATAGACTGATGCATCCATCCAGAGACAGTAACGGTTCAGCTGTTAACAGTTCATGGTTCCGGAATTGGTGGGGGAGGGGGCATGGGGAAGGTATTTCCCAGTGACTAGGTAGTTAGTATATAGGAGATCTCTGGAGAAGAGGGAGTGAAGAAAATCATGACTAGACTTTTGTTCTAGGAGATGTAGTCACCAACGAGAAGGTAGCTGGGCTATCTCTCATGAGGAAATGAGAGATACTTTGTATATTTATGTATAGTACATAAAATATCTACATAGGGCCATGGTAGCAAACCATCAGATAGGAAAACAGAGACGTGAGTTGTGGATCCAGCTCTGTTACTCACTGGACTTGGGAGATTAGGTCTGGCACTTCCCTTCTCTGAGACCCAGGTTCCTCATTTGAAAATGAGGGATCTGGGAGCAGGATGCTCTCAGAAAAAACCTGGAAATACTTACATGTACTGATGCAAAGTGAGGTGAGCAGAACCAGGAAAACATTGTACATAGTAAAACAATATTTTATGATGATGGGTTGTGAATTACTTAGCTATTTTCGGGATTACGAAGATCCAAGACAATTCCAAAGGACGTATGATGTAAAACAAGGGAGCTGGATAGAAAGATTTTTGAGCTGGAAAGAATCCAGCAGCTGACCTAGCACTGTCATTGTTATAGACTCTCAGGATAGGAAGGGCCTCCTGAAGGTAAATGGTCCAAGAGACACTTGAATAAAAATGAAAATCCTTACTACCAAAAACCTAACAGATAGTTGTCCAAGTCAGCCAAGCTTTGCTCCCAGAGCTCCAAGAAAGACAGAACCTGCTGAAACACTCCATTTTGCTTTAGTATATTATACAATACAGAAATTTTCCTCTATAACTCCCCCCACCCCCTGACTGTTATCTGCCATCTGAGGATGACACAGAGAAAAGTTCTGTTCCTCCTACTATGTGAGATGCCTTCAAATACTGGAATTCAGCAACTATGTTATCCCTAAATCTTCCTAGGTTAAATACTGCCAGTTTCTTCAATGGATACTCATATTTCCTGAGCTCGAGGTTGTCCACTGCCTTGGTTTCCTTCTTCTGCATCTTCTCAAGTTTATTGATGTGTTTCCTAAAAGATGGCACCTGTAGTAATTAAACATAGCACTTAGGATGTGTTGTAAATTGGGCAGACTACAGTGGGACCATCACCTCGACTCCTGCTCATTCTGGACTCTGGCCATCTTGATCCAGTATAAGTTCTTACTACACAGCTTGGCTGCCGTATAATACCATTGGCTCTCAGCTAGCTGTGCACTAAGACTCCCAGATCCTCACCCCTACCCCACCAAAAGAGCTTCATTTTACTTATCCCTGGTCTTTAAAGTTGATTTTGGGAACTCAATTGTAAACATTAGATGGCTCTTCTTGAAACTCAAGAATATCATCCAACATATTAGCAATCCTTCCTGGCTTTGTGCTATCTGAACATTCTAAAATTGTGCCCCTTATACATTTACTCAAGTAACTTTTCCATTTTCCAGGTATGGAAACTTCATTCTAGAGAGGAAAGGTGACTTCCTCAGGGTCTCAGTAATACTGAATACCTGAAGCAGGGTTCAGACAAGGATTCCTTGCCTCCAAATTCAGGCCCCTTTCACTGCATCTTGATGCCTTTTGGGGGATAGAGTTGGCCTCGATGGGCTCCTTGGGTTCTCTTGTTCTAAGGTTCCAATTATGGGTAGGAGACAGACGAAGGGATACAGCTGAGAACTGAGCAGCCTGAATTAATCCCACTGTGTCCAGCATAGTGTGAAAATATATTCATTATGCAGGTTTGACTAAGAAGCAGCATTTCGAAGGAGCGTGTTTGAGCCGATTATTCATTTTCTACAAACCAGCAGTTGATAAATATTGAATCGCAACTCTTTACAAATATACCAATTATCTATCAGAAAGCAGGAGTTATTAGTGTACAGCTATGAATTACGAAATGCTGCTTAGCTAATTGAATTTCTTGATTGACTAAAATATTCCCAGTCCCCAAATTTAGTCAGACAACGGAAAGGTTTCCATGACAACTGCTCTTTCCACAAGACTCAGAAGAGGAGGCGGGGCTGCGACACCCTTCCCCTTGGATTTTCAAAAAGCTTGGATACTGAGATCTTGCTGCCAGGCCTTGTTAGGGCATGGAGATGACCCAGGCCTCTGGGAGGCTCTATTAGCTCAGCAAAATAGGTAGAAATTCTCACTGACTTACATAGGCATTGAGTATAGAATCAAAATCAAGGAAAAGCCTTGGTAAGTGTTGAGAGACTTATTAGCAAAAGGCTGACTAGCAACAGCTTATCTTTCTTCTTTCTCTTGGCCACAACAACTTGTTGCGAAGAACCGTCAAAAACAAAGATATTTTTGGAGTTGTGACCTGGCTCAATGAAGTGGACTCATGAGTCTTTATTGTACAGAAATACTAGAACTTGTAGTAGGGGGCATCACTTTTCACAAGATTTGACAACGATGAGAACAAAGTACTGGCACCATGTTACTAAATACAGGGAATGCTGATCTTGGCAAATTATTGAATAAGCTGCTAAACTATCAATACCTTCTTGTCTAGCAGTCATGAAACAAGGTCAACCACAGAAGTAAAGGTCTAATATACCCCAATATATGCATAGCAACACTGCAGCAAATAGCTGGAATCAAGTGGTTACACATGTCTGCCTGAATAAGCTGGTATATAAATGTAATGAAATATCGCATCATTTGGAATCATGATTAATTCTTAGAAACACAAGGAGACACATATGAACTGAGGCAGAGGGAAAAAAGTAGAACCAGGAAAATGTTGTCAGCAATAGCTTTAGTAACTAACACAATCATTCATTCAAAGAGTATTGATTAGGCACTTACTATCAGGCAGGTGACACCCAGGTGTGCCAGACACATAACTTATGAGAGGCAGTCACAGAGTGGTGTTTGGAGACTTGGCTGTGGATCCAGGAAGACTTGGATTGAAGTCTCACTTCTGAACAATGTTGGTTTTTAGTGGTGAGTTGAGTCAGATCTGGAATACTTTAAAGGGCCCTGCCTTTGTAGGAACTTCCTAGGTGCATCCTCCCCTCACCCTGGCTTCACCAAATAATGGAATGTTACTAGGAATGGGGCTTGGCGACCATATAGTCTAGCTCGCTTATGTTGCAGAAAAGGAAATTGAGACCCGGAGTGGTGAAATAATTCACCCAGGACGACACAGACAGCAAACAGTCAGGCCAGAACTTGAAGCCAAGTCCTCTTTCCTCCATGTTCAGTGCTCTTTTGATTGTCTCCAAGAAAGAAGGTATCACTCAGCAGCATGGAACTTACTGTGTCCCAGCCCTTGATGGGCGCTAGCTTCACTTGGACCCAAAGTAGGGCCCGATCAAGGATGAAGTAGTCCAGAAGGAACTTTGAAGGATGGTTAGGATTTTGAAAGTCTGGGCTGGCAATGAAGGCACTCTTACAAAAGAAGAGAACTGCCTGAGCAAATGATCTAAATGGATGCAAAGATCCTTGAATTGCCCATGTCTGATGTGCACCCAAAGGCTCTCTGAAAATTTCCATTCCCCAAATGCTTCAAAGCAGCATCTATCCCATTACTCACATTCTTTCTGATTGTGTACTTGGAATTCAAGGCAGGCAAAGACTTTGAGCTGAAAGGAAGACGAGCTGAGGAAAGGCATGAGTATTATAGGAGCTCTCCTCACAAAAAAAGTTTGTCCTTCACTAATGGAAAAGGAAAACAAGGAACTGCTGAAGCTTGAAATTTTTGCTCGAGATAATGCTGGGAACCTTGAAATTCTGTGTGACAAGAGAAAGAGAAGGAGAAGCTGGTCTGTGGGATGGGGTGTGTGTGTATGTGTGTGTTGGGGTGGGGGGTATTTCACTAAGCATAATAATTTTCCATAGTGCACCAGTTTAGCAGGGAAGACACTGGAGTTTGAATTGAGAGCTTTCGGGGGAGAAGGCTGGTCTGTTCCTATGCTATTTGACCTTGATCAAGTCATTTCATTTTTAAAGAAATATTCTGATCAACTAACAAACATTTTTTGAGACTGTCTTACTTTTCTAGCCAGTCAATATGGGGGATACAAAGGACAAAGAATGGTGCCTGGCAATCGGTGAAATCCAATGATAACCTGTACACTGTGATGGATGAAAGGGATACAAAGACTAAATGGAAACAGGCCCTGACCAACAGATTTTATTTTTTGTTGTATTAATGAGATTGTGATTCAGTTTGAAAAGCAAGAATGGAAGCAGAGCCTGGGCCTGGGAATCAAAAGACATGGATTCTTGTTAATCAATGAATCAATCAATGAACAAGTATTTATTAAACATTTGCTACATGCTCAGCAGTGCTGTAGGTGCTGGGGAGACAAAGGTAGGTGGACTTCTTTCCAAGCCTGGATGACTTTCCCATGAAAGTATTCTAGGAGCTGTTACTGTTTATGAGCCATGATTTCTGATTGACTGAGAGGCCTCCAGCCCATGCCCTGAAAAGGTAAAATGATACTTTGGGGAAGGAGTTTGAAATGTCTTAAGTGAGAAGCAAGCAAGGACTTTTCACTGTAGGACAGGAGACCTTCATGGAGCTCCAAACACATGGGAAGCTGTAGCCAGAATGGCCTTTGTTTTCTTTGAATGACTCAGCTTACCTCATTGAGCCTCTGGACACTGTGGCTTGCTCTTCCGGGGCAGGAGGCCCGGGGAGCATGCCGGGAGGCAGACGGCTTCCTGTGTGGGGAGTCATGGGGCTGGCTGAGGGGAGGTGTTAGCTCCAGAACCTGGTCTACCCTAGGGGGAGGAGCCAACTCAGGAACCAATCGGCCCTGGTCATTTGGGCGGAGCTTGATGATGTCAAAAACCCTATAAGAGGGGAGAGGACAGCTTGAAGATTCTCTTTTCTTTTTCCGGTTGGAGCCAGCGACAGTTACATCGTCAGTTACAGCGACCGTTACATCGTCAGTTTCAGTTGCAGTTTCAGTTGCAGACACAGACACAGCTGAGGCAGGAGCTGCCAGTAGCAGAGCTGATCTACGGGAGGAAGCTGAACAAAGACTTCAGGCCAGTGGGTAATCTTATTACCATCGAGGGGGAAGCATGATTTTGCTTTACGCAATCATGCTTCTCTGTAGCCTCCTGGTTACTCTTGCAAGGCGTACTTATTGGGCCTGGAAGATTTTGATCAACATATCAAAATGGGGCTTCTGGTTCATGGGTTGGTTACTGTGGAGCCTAAATAAATGTTTTGATTCTTCTGCCTTCTACTTTGAGAGTTTCTTATATCCGGCGGTTCCGAACCTTTCAGACATGTTTATGATCCTCTTTGAGATTATAAACTCTGCCCTCCTGATACAGAAGCCCAGAACTCGACCATGTTCCTTGATTTCCAGTGCCTGCCACTTGAGAGACTGCTGAAAGAAACTCATTGACAGAATCTAGGCCAGTTTTCTCATCTGTAAAATGAAGAGATTGAGTTAGATGGTATTTAAGGCTCCACCTGTTTTAATCCTTCTGGGTGCTATGTGTGTTGGTAAGCAAAATGGACTCCTTAGCACTTAGTTCAACAAGTGCCCTTGAATACTTTGGTTTTTGTTCCCTTTGAGTAATTCATTGAGCCTTACTAGGTGTTAAGCCCTAGGCCCAAACCCCTATTAGGTGGAAAGCCTTAGTGGGTGTGGATTGGCCACTAAGGTGGGGCCCAAGGTGGGGCTAACTCCAGGGAGGGTGTAGTTTACATGTCTGGGAGAGCAGAGGCTTTTAGACCACGTGGGTTTAAGTCCTCCTCTTTGTGATTCTAGGTCATGTGGGTGAGTCGCATGTGTGACTCACCCCCGATGCTAAAAAAGATATAAAAACCAGGGGTTGGCTGTCTGTTCTTTGGAGCTCTTTGCTGCAGCAGTGGTGGCTTGTGACTCTGGGCCAGCCCTTGTTCTGAACTCCCAGGCTGAACCTAGATGTTGGTAACTATGAATTGGATTGGGTCTGTCTGTTGATGTTTGTAATTTGTTTGTATTTTTCTCTGAAGTTCAGTGTGCTGGATTTTTCCCCTGAACTAAGTGAATGTTGTCTGTATGCTGGATTAAAGTAAACTTGTCAACCCCTTGACCTTGCTTTCCTTAGTTAAGCAGATCAAAAGAAACTGTGCTGTTGGCAGCTTTCCAGGTGCTGGCTGTGGGTGGATCTTACACCCCCACAGAAGCTGCTAGCCGGATTGTTGAAACACTACGTTATAAGATCTCTACGAGGTCTGACATCCTGTGTTCCAAGATTCAACCCACCTTTGAAATTCTTTGTTTTACAGCCACCATCCTCTATGACATTCTCTGTTGCAAAGTCTCTCCTACCTCTGACATTCTCCGTTGTAAGACCCCTTACAGTTTTGACCTTCTCTATTTAAAGGTCCTTTCCATCTCTAAGATTGGATAATATTAAGTGCCATATGTATCCAAGAAAAGATGATAATAAAGATAGCAAATGAAATATACCAATGCCATAATGAATTCATTAGGGTCAGGGCTGCAGAGTTCCCAATACAGATGGGAGAAGGCAAAGGCTTAGAAGGATTGCTGGAGATGCAGATGTCACTGGTTTTGTGAAGTAGAATCATCATCACCCAACTCTTCAGTGTTCTTCGTGTTTAAGATCTCAGGTGGCTTTCAGCACAGTCTGGTGAGTGAGGTTTTTGGAGATACCTGCAACCCAAGTGAAAAGAGAAAAGCATCTAGGAAACAAAGCTCTGAGCCACACTCTTCCTCCAAAAAGAGACCAATTCTCATTCTCCTGTTGTCTACCTTGTTAACAGGGTCAGCTCTGCAAGTAGACTGGGAGGATCAGTGGAGAACCAAGGCAGAGGCCCAGGCTTGCTTGCTGGACACAGACAGCTAAACAGTGTTAAAGGGGCCAGTAACATTGTTAGGGCTATTGGCAGCACCTCCAACTCTCTTTTTCCTATTTGATGGCTTGGTCTGCCTCCCTGACTAGTAGAATTTAGAGGAGTTTAGAACAAGAAAATAATTTCTGAGAAATGGAATGTAAAACTTTTGTGCATTTATTATTATAAAAAAATGCACTGGAAGGATTTACAATAGGAAAGAACCATGGGGTTAGTAGTGGGAGGGAATCTTTTTTTTTTTTATAAGTGAAGAACACATTGTAATTGGAATAATTTCTCTCTAATTTGCCTTTCTTATAAATTTGGATTTTCAAATACCAGGTTTGCAGAAAGCAAGCATCTACATTCAAGGTAAGTGACTGTTTCTCTTTTCCCATCCTCTTCTTGTTCTCCGATAATTCTAAAGAAAAAATCACAGAATGTCAGAGCTGGAAGAGCCTTAGGTGTCATCTAGGCCAATTCCATCATTTGACAAAGGAGAGAACCATGGCTTCAGAGATGAGAAGTGATTCACCTAAGGAACACTCCCCTTCCCGTCTTCCCTAGGACCTGGGCCCATCAATCATTCTTTTTTTCATCTTCTTTCTCTCCTCATCTGGTCACTTAGCCTAACCTTCTTTCTACAGACAAGCTTAAATGTTCTAGATCCTAAAATAGATTTAGATTTAGATTCTGCCCATTCCTCCAACTATTGTCCTACCTCTCTTTCCCTTTCACAGTGAGATTGTTAAGGTATCATCTCTATCTACCCCCTACACATCCTCACTACAAGCTCCATCACTGACTCTGGGCAAGGGAGTCAAATCCCTCTACTGAGCCTGCTCCCCCAGGTTGAACAAACCACATGGTCTTGGCAATCCTCATTCTCTCTCTCTCTCTCTCTCTCTCTCTCTCTCTCTCTCTCTCTCTCTCTCTCTCTCTCTCTCTCTCTCTCTCTCTCTCTCTCTCTCTCTCACCATAACATAGAATAATAAGTAAAAAAATAGATGATTGCACATGAAAGTGCAAATCCATTATGTACAACTGGCTATTCCTTTTAAATATACATTATCATGGATTTTTATTCTGTTTTTTTTCCTTTTTTATCCCCCCCCACCCCAGAGATTGCAACCATTAGACACAAATGTGTGTGTGTGTGTGTGTGTGTGTGTGTATGCTACACATACTTCTATTTCTGAGCTCTTTCTCTGGATGCAGATAGTGTCTTTCTACATATGTCCTTTATAGTGAATTTGGGTATTTATAACAGTCAAAATGACTTTTTCACTCAAAGTCATTCTTAAAAAAGTCATTAATCTTACTGTATACAATGTTCTCTTGGTTCTGCTTATTTTGCTCTTCATTATTTCATGGAAGTCTTTCAATGTTTTTTCTAAGATCATTGGGCTCATCATTTCTTATAGCACAGTAGTATTATACCAGAATCATATACCACAACTTGTTGAGCTATTCCCCAATTGATGGCCATCCCTTCAATTTTCAGTTCTTTGCTATCACAGAAAGCTACTATAACCATTTAAGGACATATAGATTCTTTTCCTTTTCCTCTAATCAGCTTTGGAAAGAGACCTGATAATGGTATTCCAAAGTCAAAGGGTCTTCTCATTTTCTTTAAACCCATCATTCCGTTTTCTTGTATTATGTGTACTATATGTGTATCTTATTCACATATAGTTTTCTAATTGCATATATGTCTATAACATATGCATATATTTGTATTTAAAATGTATATTTGCAGCACATTTATATGTTTGTAACTGTTGTTCCTTTGTTCGGTTTTGTCTGACTCTTCATGACTCCCTGGACCATAGCATGCCAAGCTCTTCTATCCTTCACTATCTCCCACAGTTGTTCCAAGCTCATGTTCATTGTTTCCATGACACTCTCTACCCATGTCATCCTCTGCCATCCCCTTTTCCTTTTGTTTTCAATCTTTTCCGACTTTTCCCATGAGTCCCTTCTCATTGTGTGGCCAAAGTATTTAAGCTTCTGCATCAGTATTTCTCCTTCCAATGAATAAACTGAATTAATTTCTTTAAGTATTGATTGATTTGATCTCCTTGCTGTCCAAGGGACTCCAAAAAGTCTTCTCTAGCAGCACAATTTCTAAGTAGAAATTATACAGTGCTCTGCTTTCCTTATAGTCCTAACACTCACAGCCATACATTGCTACTGGAAAAACCATAGCGTTGACTGTGTGGACCTTTGTTAGCAAGGTGATGTCTCTGTGGTTTTTTTTTTTTGTTTGTTTTTGCTTCTGTAATGATGTCCAGATTCACCATAGCTTTCCTTCCAAAGAGCAAGCATCTTTTAATTCCATAACTACAGTCACTATCTATAGTCTTCTTTGAGCCCAAGAACATATAATCTAACACTGCTTCCATTTCCTCTCCCCTTATTTGCCAAGAAGTGATGGGACCAATTGCCACAATATTACTTTTTATGTTAAGCTTCAAATTAGCTATTATACTCTCCTCTTTTGCCCTCATCTGGAGGCTTCTTAATTCTTCTTTACTTTCTGCCATCAGAGTGGTACTGTCTGCAGAGCTGAGATTTTTTATATTTCTCCTGGCAACCTTAATTCTAGCTTTTGATTCATCTAGTCTGGCATTTCATTTGATGTACTCTGCCTAGAGTTAAACAAATAAGATAACAATATACAGTATTGTCATACTCCTTTTCCAATCTAAAACCAATCATTTATTCCATATTCAGTTATAACCGTTACTTCTTGGCCCTCATATAGGTTCCTCAGGAGACAAGTAAGATGATCTGGTACTGCCACATCTTTGAGGACTTGCCGCATTTTGTTGTGATCTGCACAAAGGATTTAGTGTGTCCAAAGAAGCAGAAGTGTATATGCATATATATACATACATACATACATATATATATATATATATATATATATATATATATATATATATATATATATATTGTTGTTGTTTTCTGGAACTCCCTTGCATTCTCCATAATCCAGCAAATGTTCGCAATTTGGCTTCTGGTTTCTCTGCTCTTTAAAAATCAGCCTGCTCTTCTGGTAATTCTTGGTTCAAATATTGCTGAGGTCTAACTTGTAGGATTCTATGTATAACCTTGCTAGCGTATAAAATGAGTGAAATTGTTGAATAATTTGAACGTTCTTTGGCATTGCCTTTCTTTAGGATTGGTTCATAAGCTGATCTTTTTTTCAATCCAGTGATTAAAAAATACTAGGTTTGTATCCACAGCGATAAAAATCAAAAAGCAGCATATCTATATGTACACAGCAAAGAATTGGACATTGAGGGTATGCCCAACAATTGGAGGATGACCAAACACATCGTGGTATGTGATTGTGATTTAACACTATTGTGCTATAAGAAGTGAAGAGCAGGATTCTCTTAGAAAATCCTGAAAAGACTTCCATGAGCTGATGAAAGGTGAAATGTGCTTTCTACAAGGCAATAGCCGTATTGTGGGATGATCATCTGTGAATGACTTAGCTATTCTCAGAAATACAACGATCCAAGACACCTCTGAAGCACTTAAGAAGAAAAATGCTTTCCACCCCCAGAGGAAGAACTGATGGTTTCTGAATACAGATTGAAATGTACTTTTTAAACAACTTTCTTTTTCCTCAATTTGCTTTTGGTTTTTTGGGTTTTTGCTTTTGGTTTTTTTTTTTTTTGGTCTATGTTTTCTTTCACAACATGACTGTAATGGAAATGTTTTTACAAGACTTCACATGTATAATCTATATCGAATTGATTGCCTTCTCAATGAGGGGTGAGGGGCAGAGAGGGAGGAAGGGAGAGAATTTGGAACTCAAAGTTTTAAAAACAAATATTTTCAAAATAGTTTTATGTGTAACAGGGGAAAATAAAACACTAAATAAAGAAGAAAAAACCAAATTTGCTGGCCTATTGAGTGCAGCATTTTAATGATACCATCTTTTAAAATCCCAAATACTTCAGCTGGAATGCCATCACCTTCACGAGCCTTACTGTTTGTTAGCAATGCCTCCTAAGACCCACTTGACTTCATTCTCCAGGATGTTTGGCTCGAGATCAGTAACTGCACCATCATGGTGATCAGTGATGTTGAGATCTTTCTTGTATAGTCCTTCTGTGTATTCTTGCCACCACTTATTAATCTCTTCCACTTTTGTTAAGTCTCCACCATTTTTATTGGGCTGAGTTATGCAACTGGCTGGGTCCCCATTCAGGCATCTCGGACTACTCCTGGGTTGTTTTCACCCTTTGTTTTCCAAGAGGACTATGACATCAAGAAAATGATAACATGGTTGCCATTGATTTTCCTTTGAATGAGGGAGGGCTGAAGTTCAGAGTGACATGGGAAAGAAAGAAAGGAAGAAAGAAAGGAAGGAAGGAAGGAAGCAAGGAAGGAAGGAAGGAAGGAAAGAAGGGATGAAGGAAGGAAGGAAGGAATCTAGTTAGTAAACCCCAAGTTAACTGGGGATCTTACAGCCATCAAGTTTTACCACACCTTGTTTTGTCTAGTTTTGTTTTGTTTAGTTTTGTCTTGTTTTTGGAGAAGGGAAGGCAGGGCAATTGGGGTTAAGTGACTTGCCCAAGGTCACACAGCTAGTAAGTGTGTTGTATGTCAAGTGTCTGAGGCCAGATTTGAAGTAAGGTCCTCCTGACTCCAGGGCCAGTGAAAAATTTACCTCACTTTGGAGAGGAGAAGGAGTGGAAGAGGTGGAGCTGAGTTACCCAACTGGCTGGGTTCCCATTCAGGTAGCTCTGACTACTCAGTTTGTCTTTCTCCTTCGTTTTTGAAGACGACCATAACATCAGTAAAACGATGCAAGGTCATGAGCCTCACTTTCTCCTCCTCCGGAGACATCTGGGTCCAGTGACCTGATATTCATCAGGATGACTGGAGATGGCCCAGGATGCAATGGGAGACCCTGGCTCTTTCAGAATTCTTTCTTTCTTTCTCTTTCTTTCTTTTTCCTTTCATCCTTTCTTTCTTTCTTTCTTTCTTCATCCCTCATTCCCTTCTTTCTTTCTTCTTTCTTTCTTTTTTCTTTCTTCCTTCCTTCCTTCCTTCCTTCCTTCCTTCCTTCCTTCCTTCCTTCCTTCCTTCCTTCCTTTCTTTCTTTTTTCTTCCTTCTTTCCTTCCTTGCTTCTTTCCTTCCTTGCTTGCTTTCTTTCTTTCCTTCCTGTTTCACTCTGAAGTTCATAGATTGCACCACAATAGGTCCCTGCCCAAGCACCACTTAATGGCTGTTCTTTTGGCCCTCCTGGCTTAGAGTGAACTTCAGTGGTAATCGTTTCTCTTTGGAATGGCAACTCTGAGGGTCTTTCCATCTCAGTTTGATTTTTTTCCTCTTTTTTTCTAATTAAAGGGGGACACCCATTGACTCACTTCTTAAAGAGGCCTATTCACTGAATGGGTGTTACCTCACTCAAATTGAGAACCTGAAAAGGCCTTATCCTGAAAGAGCCTTGGTCTCCCATTGCATCCTCTGCCATCTCTAGTAGTCCAGATGAATATCAGGCCACTGGACTAAGATGTCTCTGGAGGAGAAAGTGAGGCTGGTGGCCTTGCACAGCCTTCTCTCACTCAAATCAGTCAACTACAAGTCATGTCATCAGTTTCTTAATGTCACAGTCCTCTTCAAAAAAGAAGGATAAACACAACAACTATTTTTGTCTTTTATCATGCCTACTTTTTCATGAAACTATCTCTTGCTATCTCTATAAACACATATTTGCTATATATACATATATGTATACACACATACAACACACACACACAAATTCCCTGAGGGAAAGGACCAAGTTCAACATGAATTTCTGTGTCATGGTACCTGTTACAGTGAGTTGGACATGAATGTGCTTAATAAATGTCCGTTGGATTTCTTCCTTTTCCTATTTCTACCTTCTTGATCACCTAACAAAGGGACTTCATTAGTTACAATTCTGTCACAACAACCCTTTCTTGGAATGTGACAGAAGCACAGAAAGGAAGAGGTATACAAGGAAGCCCATGTTTGGCTATACCTGTGCCCTGCTCGGATGTATTTTGTTCATACCTGATGACAAGCTGAAGCATCTCCAAAGGTGGCCATAGAGGACAGTGAGGGCTTTAGAGGCCATGACATGTAAGCATTGGATGAATTATCTGGAGTTGTTTAGCCTCATGGAGCAGACATGACTTACGTGTTGTGTGAGTGCTGACTTCCCATATATGTAGGATTGCCTTACAGAAGATGAATTTGACTTGTGTTCTGTTTAACCTCAATGTATGGAAGCTGCAGAGACATATTTGAGATAGACACAAGGCAAACTTTCTTAACAATGAGTTTGGCTTGAGGCTGCAGCAGGACAACCCTTGTATACTTTTTGTTGACCATGATGGGGTCCTAAGCTGCCATAAAACTGTCCATTTCTATAAACAAACCAACATGACTCTGTCATTTGTTTGAAGCACCTTTGTTGACATAGCTCTTGCTAACTCCCTGAAGATGTTACTCACGGAGGGCCTTTGGATTCTCTTTCTGCTTCTATGTCTTTTCCAAGACTTACAAAGATTACATTTGACAACCCCAGTTATATGCACCAGTGACCTGTCCTTCCTCATGGTTTATGAAAGGCTACTTCCTGTTCTCCAACTACTTCTCTAGCTCTTTTACCAATTTACTGCCCACAGTCATAATGTGTTTTATTTCTGTTCCTCCTTTGTGGCCAGAAAGTATTTTTCTTCCTGTAGCTGTCTAAGGTTGATGCATCCCGGGTTTCATTAAAATTGCATTTTTGAATTTCCGACTTTCCAAATCTCTTTTGGTCCACTTTTAATTCCAATGTACAGTAAGTTGGGTATTGAATACGTGTCAATTGCTGTCAATCTATTCCTCCTGCTCAGCTTTGATTTCAGTAAGTCTCTTAGCATTGTCAGCTTCAACCGTCTTCTTTGTATCTGTATGCTTAATAGATTTTTTTTTTCTGGAGGAAACCAAGGTGTTTGTAGGTATCACCTTCACGCACTGGTTCACTGTGACCTCTAGATTAACTTGATGTATCTAGCTCTTTTGCCTTGGCATCAATTAAGAATGTTGCACTTAATGAGATGAAATTGAAGAGAGAGATGCTAATAAATTTAATTCTAGGAAGAACCATAATGGGCTTGAACTATTACTCTGAAAAATGCACATTTTAATCACAACTCTTCCTGCCAATATTATTTTGGTGGTATTTTTTTAAAGGCAGATAGGTGATTCAGTAAATAGAGTGTTGGGCCTGGATTCAGGCAAACCTAAGTTCAAATCTGACCTCAGGCACTTACTACTGTGTGACTGGGGAAAGTCACACAACCTCTGTTTGCCTTAATCCACTAAAAAAGGAAATGGCAAACCACTCCAGTATCCTTCCCAAGACAACCCAAAGATACTGTTGGCATGCTGTAGTTTACAAGGTCACAAAGAGTTGGACATGACTGAACAACAATAATGTTTTTAAGAGAGAATTTTTCATGTGGTCATCAAATATTTAAACATTCCAGTGTAATGTCAATTAAGGTGGGAATTTCTTACTGTATTGAAATGATTAATTGTCTTTGATTGAGTCTTACTAGGTTCTAAACCCCAAGCTGAAACCCCTATCTAGTAGGTGCTAAGCCTATGTGGGTGTGAAGCCCTCAGGATCCTAAGGGGAGTTGCTAAGATCAGAGCCAATAGTTGGAGCCTAAGTTCTTGTCTCTCAGATGATGTTTCATGATGGCTAAAGAGGGTATGAAAAGCTAGAACAGAGCTATTTCTGGGGGTTCTCACTTTTGGTGGAGTGCTGATGCCGAGACTCTGGGCAGCTATAGTTAAGAGCCCCCCAGTTTGTAAACCCAGATGTTCAGACTTTGTTAAAGCCTGTTAACTACATATTGAGATTTGAGTGTGCCTTTTGGTCCCTTCCACTGGGATTACTTGAGACCCAGGAGAGAGGGGTGGATTTGTCTACGATGGGCTGTGGGAAGTGCAATGGACCCCCAGAGACCCTACCCTGTTGGCTTTATTGCCCAGCCACCCCTCAGGACTTGGAAGCAGGGACTGAAACATCATGGAGAGGACAGGCGTCCAACAGAACTTCGTTTGGACTTTTTCTTTGAATTGGACTTTGGGTGCCAAAAGAAAGCCTGCAGCAACAGTGTGGGGAGAAGGACGTATCCCCAAGAGAAATTTTTTTAGACTTTTCTGTTTGTTTGTTTGCTTTGGGACTTTACTAACTAAAGCATGCCTGTGCCTGAGGGTACTGGGAGGAAGCCTGCAATGGCAGTGTGTATAAAAGGACACATGCTCAAGAAGTACTTTACTTGAACACTCTGATTGATTGAAGAGATTGCCTTGCTTTGACCTAGGGGTGGACATTTGAATTGTAAGCAAGGATTTTGGGAATGATTGATTGAAGAGATTAGCTTGCTGCAACAATCTGCTAGGAGCTGCTGAAGGGGTGTAAGACTCACCAACAACCAGCACGCAGAAAGCTGCCAACACAGGTTCTTTTGATCTGCTTTACTAAGGAAAGCAATGTTAAGGGGTTAACAGTCTTACTTTAATCCAGCATACAAATATCATTCACTTAATTCAGGGGAAAATGCCAGCACCCTGAACTTCAGAGCACATACAAACAAATTACAAACATCAACAGACAGACCTTGTCTGATTCAAATGTCAATGCATAGTTACCAGGCTTTAACAAAGTCTGAACATCTGGGTTTACAAGCTGGGGGGCTCTTAACTATAGCTGCCCAGAGGCTCGGCATCAGCACTCCACCAAGAGTGAGAGCTCCTAGAAATAGCTCTGTTCTAGCTTTTTATACCCTCTTTAGCCATCATCAAACATCATCTGAGAGACCAGAATTTAGGCTCCTACTATTGGCTCTGATCTTAGCAACTCCCCTTAGGACCCTGAGGGCTTCATACCCACATAGGCTTAGCACCTACTAGATAGGGGTTTGGGCCTGGGGTTTAGCACTTAGTAAGACTCAATCAAAGACACTTAATTAATCATTTTAAGACAGTAAGAAAGTCCCACCTTAATTGATATTACACCCCACTATCATTCTAATTACTACATTTACCCCCATGGAAATAAGCCATGAATACAGGATTGAGTCAAAGGTTTTCTGATAATCACCAGAGGCAGTTTAAATGTTCATAAGATTTTGCAAAACTTATTCCATAATTGCTGAATTGAAAATAAGGTGCTCTTTGCCCTCCCATTGACTTTTTGGTTCCCTCTTTTTCTTCCTCAGAAATGTAATATATATTTATACACAATTATATGTATATATGTATGTATATACATGTGTACACACATATACATATATACATATACACAGTATGTATTTGTATATACACACGTGCATGTATATACACATATGTGCATATATACATATATGAATGCATATATACATACATGTGTATGTATATAATGTTCATAGTTTATATATAATATATAATTTTCTTGTGTTTATTATTTTTTTCTTTTGAGAGATGCAAGTTAAGAACATTTTTTATAAATTATAAGAATATATAATTAGCCTAAAAAGGGAGGGGTTGCTGATGTTCTTGTCTTTGAAAAATGGGATTGGTCTTGCATCTTAGAAGAAGCTGGTTAAGGTCGTTTATCTATTATTGTGAAACCACCAGCCAATCAATAAACATTTATTAAGTGCCCACTAGATGCCAGGCACTGGGCATTCAAAGCAGGAATAATGGACCTTCTCTGGAGCCACCATTTGCAGAAAGGCTCGAGTTTCAGTCACCTGCCTTGGCTGCAAGGTTTTGTCCTTCATTAATGATGAACAAGCATTCTATTCATTGATTGATCTACTGTGCATTTTTATTATGTTTGACTTCATGTGACCTCACAGATGACCAGGAATTTTCTTCATTCTTCTTCTCAGGTGCTTCTTTGCCTTTAATAGCTTATCTTTTCAAGCCTCTATAGTACAATTTTGGACTGAGGTGGAATTGTTTATTTTCTTCTTTTACCTGCTTTGAACACTTCATATGCAGTCTTAATGTGATTTTTTTTTTCTGTTTAAGGGAATATAGAATTCAGATTAGCATTTATTTTCTAGCTTCCTTTTGCAACATCCTTTTCTGTGCCTTTGATTGGGCAATATGCTCTAGACACGGACTAGGTAGATATGGATTTAATTATCCAATGTCTTTCTGAAAATCTTAAGTGTCCTGGTCTCAAACGGTTTCTGCCAAAGTGTTGTTGGACACTTGTCATGAGGGTATCATTTGATCATTTTGCTTGTCTGTCTGTGGTCTTAACGTGTTGTATATCCTGCTGTGGGCAGGGTCTGGAATATTTTTAAACTTTCTGTCAAATCCTGTGTGAAAATGTGTTCAGTTTTGATTATTATAACATAGTCATATTTTGGGGAATGATTCCATTTTGGTCAACTAGTTGGATTTATGACAAGAAACAAAGAAAAATGCAACTTTTTTATCAATTCCAGTCTATAATTTTTTAAAATTTTTATGAATTGTATGAAGTTTTATGAACTCCATCTCCTTCACAAACCCATTTGTAATATCAGCGTTGATTTTGTTATTTGTGTGATTATTGGTTATAATTTCTGTAGTGTGCATGAAATTTTTCAGTGACACCAGGGTCTTTAAATTTTTCCTCTTCAGACTTTGGGAGCTCCATGAATTCATGTCTTATTTTTTCTAATATCTACTTGGGATGAATTCATTTTTTATGATTTCCTGGCACCCATTAGCAATACATTGTTCTGTGACTTAGAGCTGAGGCTACTGATGAGAAAAAAAACAATTTGAAACCATTTCCTCTAGAGCTTGATAACTGTTTCCAGTTTTGTTATAAGGTATCCCTGGTACATAATAGAAGTATTTATGCCTTCGGGCCCTTTTATGCATATTTATTCTTACAGTTGCAGTGGGCACTGCCATCTGCATTTTCAAGAATTTGGGTGTTGCTATTTCTGATTTGCTCTAATGCATCCCTATTAGATGGGCACCTCCTTGAGAGAAGGGAATGTATTTTGCCTTTTTTTGTATACTCAGAATTTTTCACAGTGCCTGACCCAAAGTAAGTGCTCAGTGAATCCCAGGCTACCAGAAAGCGACACCATGCCACTGCATCTTCTGTCCTCTTTGGAAGGCTGATCACTGTCTGTTTTGAGTCAGGCCAGCTCATCTCTTCCTTAGATGCATAGAAATAATTTCATCCCACTGGTCAGAGTGCTTACCCAAATGGGTATCACTGCTTATTATTAATTTCCCCTTGTTTTTCTCATCTTTTATCTAACAGATTGCAGACATAAATGCCAATAGGACAGTTCACAATTCTATTAGGATTCTTGTATTTTCCATGTTCTTCAGACTATTTCACAGGTGGTTAAAAATAACTGTTTTTTGGTCATTGAATAAAATTACTAGGATATAAGCTGATCTTCATCTGGCAATTGAAAGTATATTTGGAACAACTTGAGCACCTCTCATGTCATTCTAATTAGCATTAATACTATCATTACTGTCACTAGCCTGGATGACCTCTGAGGTTCCTATCATCTCTGAAATTCATTGATTAGAATTTTGTGTCTTTGGCCTCTGAAGATAAGTGAAAGAACAGTGGAGGCTCTGGGCATGTCTTTTTTTGTCATTATTTTATTGATTGGTCATGTGCAATTCATTGTGACCGCATTGGGGGTTTTCTTGGCCAAGATACTGGAGTGGTTTGCCATTTCCCTCTCCAACTCATTTTACAGATGATGAAACAGAGGCAAATAGGGCCAAGTGACTTGCCCAGGGTCACACAGTAAGTAAGTGTCTGAGGCCAGATTTGAACTCAGATCCTCCTGACCCCAGGGCCAGCACTCTATTCACTTATGCCACCTAGCTGCATTCCCCCCCCAATTATATCTCACCCTATGGAAGTCCTTCCTAAGGAGGCAGTGAGTTCTTCAAGCAGATACTGGATAGTCACTCATTGGGTTTATCTTTGAGAGAATCTCTGCCTGCTTATGGATTGGAAAAACTGGACTCAAAGGGCCTTTCTCACCATGAGAATCTGAGATTCTCATGCCAGGCTAGTTGTAGTGAATGTGGAAATGCCCCCAGAGCTTTGATCTATTCCATCAGGGCTGTTTTGATGTGTTTGGGATTGGCTGTCTTTCTGCAAGGTAACATCTTTCATGTTTTAGAAGATGGAATTAGTCCTGTCAGATGATGAACAAATAGAGGAAAAAGCATTTATTAAGAACTGCCTAAGCACTGAACTAAGATCTGGGAAGTCTAATAGAACATTGTGCTAGCTCCTGTTCTCAAGGATCTTCTGTTCCAGTTGGGAGAGATACTGCTGACAGGGCAGATGAAGAAGCCTATGCTCCTACGGGGTAAGGAACAAGGCCAATGGCAGTAATACATCTTTTGTATCATTTCCACTGATAAAACTATATCTATTTCTGATGGGGAAGTGCCGTTGGGTTTTGGTGGCACAAACTTTCTTGGAGTAAATTCGTAGCTGTGGCTACTGATGTGATGGAGACTGCAGAAATAGTTGCAAGGTCAGCTCTTTTCAGGGGGTTGTTTCCTTGGATGATGGCTGAGGGGGCTGGGGTGGAAGCTCAGCTTGTGCTCTTGGATGGGGGGCGGGGAGTGGGCTACTGCTATTCCTAGAGATCTTGGCCTGACCTGCCGTTTGGTAGCTGCTGGCCAATGATAGGAATTGAGGGTAAAGCAATTATTGAGATAGAGATAAAAACTATAAAAGAATAAAGAAACAAGAGAATCTCAGCCTCAATTCACCCCTCCCTTCACTACTCCACCCCAGAGACTCAGTATGGTAGCACTCAGTCAGCCCTAGAGAATGGAATTAATCCATCCACTCATATCCTTCTGGCCATAAAAAGGGCTATTTGTTTCCTGTCTGGGAGAGATCTCTTTATGATGTTTTTAAAATTAGTCTCTGAATCCATGGCAAGACCTGCATTTGCCAATAATTGTGAAACTAAAGCCTACCACTGGCTCTGTTCCCATGAGGGAGGGGGTACTGGGCTAAGGTGGAGTGCACTGGCTATCAGGGATGGATTCCCAGACAAAATTCAGCAAACTCTGACCTGAGGGTACTCTTTCTGCCCCTTCCACCCCCAAGTCATTACATCTGGGGCTATGACTTTTGGATTGTGCTGGATTTCATTAGATCATAGATCACAAATCTGGAGCTTGAAGCAAACCTAGTGATCATCTGGTACCAATACTCTGATTTGTTAGGTGAAGAAACTGAGGCTGAGAGAGAGAAATAGAGGCAGCCTAATTTACCCAGATAGTGATCAGCAGAGCTAGAAGTACAACTGGTTATACCAAAAGAGAGTGAGACACACCACAGAGTATAAGTTTTAAATGGAGAATTTATTAGCCAGCGGCCATTTGGGGTTCAACCCAAATCAGAATGGCCAGGAGTTGGGGTGGAGAAGTCAAATTTATACAATAGATCAAGGAGCAGTGGTTAGTTATCTCTTGAAACTTACATATGTTATTTTAGCAGGCTTGGCAAGCCTGTGTTATTTCACTTTTATGATCATGATACATGAAGAGGAACCTCCTGAATAGATTGTCAGTACAGTATATCAGACAGCTGACAAAGTGTCAACTGAATTACAACCTAGGATCTCTCTGTCCAATTTGCCATTTACATCCTACAACACAAGATAAGAATAAGGATTTCCAGAGAATGTCTGGGACTGAGAATTTCCAGAGAATGTCTCATCCTTCGAGGCCGTAGGCAGACCAAGGGACGCTCCAGCTGGGTTTGTGGACACAAGATAGAGACATCTCTCAGCCTGCTCAGGAAACATAAAGAGATTGTTAGAGCATCAGGCACCTTCCCTGGCCAAACAGTCCACACTTCCCAGAACAGTCATGGGGGCCAAGGACACCCAATGAATGCCAAATGGCAGGAACTAAGTCTGTTTTTCTTATGCAAACTGGGGTTTTTTTAGTTAGGGGCTGGGGGCAGGGTTTTTTTTAGTGATAGCTGGCTGCTCAGGTATCACAAACTGAGGTCTTATGCCTTCCACTGCTGTTGGAGTTGCTCTCTTCTCCACGTGGTTGGTCAGCCTCAAAGTGTTGTTATGAATTGACAATGCGCTAAAAAGCTCCCTGTGGCCTCTACCAAACAGTTTAACTGAATCAGAGAATCAATGGCTCCTGATTGAATCGTGAGTCATATTTGTGTTAAAAATTTAATGACACATATGCTTTGTCTAACAGTTTATCAGCTCATGTTTATTTAAAACAATTCACTCATTAGCTGGAGCCCCAAGACATATAGTGACTTAAATCCTACCAGACAGGATCAAGGCTCTCTGCCTTTCCCAAGGTGACCAGTCACCTGCCCAGACTGACCTTTGCTTAGGTCCCTGGAGGGGGGTGCGTGGCTCAATGGCTCAGAAAAAGGAAACCACAATAGGATCAACCCATGGAGTGTGTCTGGAAAAATGGTGCCTGGTACACAGTGGGCAGTGAGGAAAGATTTGTGGATTGATTGGTTGTTTGGTGAGAGATTGAACGATGGGGGAGGCTATAGGTACAGCTTGGCTTAGGTGCCTCAGAAGCTCTCTCAGAGGCTGAGATTTTCTGATTCCACAAGAGCTGTAGTATTGTTCAAGGAAACATCCCCACTGAATGAGTGGCGATTTTGCCTGCCCCCAGAGGAAGGTGCTGAGAACAATTGCTCATGGGATGGAGTATGTATTTGTGGGTATATAAATATATATCTGTCTGTCTCTCTCCTCTAGGCAGAATTATCGATATAGACCTACAAGTCTATCAACTTCTACATCAATATTTATATCTATCTTTCTATCAATCCAGAATATAGATACATAAAATCACTTTAGACACTATTCTAGCAAGGAGGCAGAGAGTACAGTAGAAAGAGTGCCAGTTGGAGATTTAGAAGCCTTTTCTTCTTCTTCTTCTTCTTCTTCTTCTTCTTCTTCTTCTTCTTCTTCTTCTTCTTCTTCTTCTCTCTCTCTCTCTCTCTCTCTCTCTCTCTCTCTCTCTGTAATAAAAAATAAATTGACAGAATAAACAGCTATCTTTTTATTGTAATGTGGATAAACATCACACCTTTCATAAATTCAATCAGAAATTATGATATTGGGATACTATTTGTGATAAAACCTCTGGCTTAGGAGCTAGAAGGCCAGCTCTCCTACTTCCTGGCTGTGTCAAAGTCTTTCCTGGGCTAAATTAAGGTTTCTTAGCCTTTTAGTGTGTCTTGGATCCCTTTGTTAGTGTGGTGAAGCCATTTTAAAATAATGTCATTAAATGCACAAAATAAAATACAGAAAATTTCAAAGGAAACCAATAATATTGAAATAGATATTCAAATATTAAAAACCAAAAGAATCAATGAAACAAGTTTATGGATCTCTGGTCAAGAACCCCTGGACTAAATAATATATGAAGTCCATGAGGCCCTGAATGTTAGGGTAGGGGAAAGCTTGAGGAGAAATCTTTTCCAGTCCTGGCCCTGCTACATTAACTACTCTTGTGATCTTTAATTATTCATTCATCAAACATTTATTAAGCTCCTGCTTGGTTGCCAGGCACTGTGTACTCCATGACTTTGTCACCTGGGAGAAGTCATTCTTTTCTCTGGGCCTCACCTTTTTCCTCTGTAACATGGGGAGGAGGTGGATTCCTTTCTAGATTTTGCTCTTCTGATTTCAAAACCATGGTCACTTCCCCTTCCATATTAGGTACCTGCGCACTGACCTTAGAATCTGGAGGGATTACCAGGACTCCATTTGAAACAGTCTCTGTCTTAAGCGTGGCATGATTCAATATATACTAAAATTATGCCAAAGTAGAAGAATCCCCACCCCAATAAAAACAGGCCATCAGATTTCTCCAATTAAAGAAAATTGCTTCAGTTCCTATAAGGAAAAAAAAAAGGCAAAAAGAACTTTGATCTTCTAATGGTTTAACAGGCTTTGTCTAATGTAAAGCTGCAGCCAATCCCATTTCTGCTTCCCTGATGAATTATTCAAATATCTCCTAGCCCCACAGCCATTTGGCTCCCCCCCCCACCCCCATCAGCTGTTTGGGTCTACCACCTCACCCCTCTGGGCCTCAGTCTCCACTGATTCCAAAAGAGAATAATAGCCTTTGTCCTCTGCTGCCTCACAAGCTGTAGGAAAGGTCAAATAATAGAATGAATGAGGAAATGGTTCTGAAAGACCTAAGATTACCAGTGAAAGGAATGGAATATGATGGGACCCTGGAAGTGCACCGAGCCTGACCTCCACTTCTGGAGGACTGTGGCCAGTCAGTGGAGGTGAGGCTTCATTGCCTTGTGTGTTCAGATATCTTCCCTCTGAGGTTCCCTGTCTAGCAAAATCGGCCCCACGTTGCTTCAGGTTCTGTCTTCTAGGTCATGTAGAACAAACTGAATATCTATTTCCTGTGGCAGCCCTTTTGGGTCCAGAAGACTGACCTCATGTGCCACCCAAATCTTCTCTTCTCCAGGAGAAACACACTCTATATGTTTGTTCTTCTGCAGCAGGTTTTCATGTCGTGGCATCCAGGCACCCCCTCTTTACCCTCTCCAGTGTGGTCACTGTCCTCTGCTTTTTCTTAACCTCCTTAGTGCTCTTCCTTGCCTCGGACTTCCAGACTTCAGAACCATACCTGAGTGAGGCAGAGGACAAGGTGACCACTGTTCTGGGTGATAATGATCACCTCCAGTAATAGACTGCCCCCAAGGCATTTTCCCCAGTATCCCTAAACTGGATGCTGCACCCAGTAGATGCTTAATTGGTGCATGTTGAACATTAACTCTCGGCAGTTGCAGCCTCTGTAATTTCCACCCCCCAGCTGTTTCTCCAGGAGGAGAAATGAGCCAACTTGATGATAACAGGTCTTTTCTAGGTCTCAGAAAAAAAAATGGGCTACACCTTTCTCTTCCCTGCTGGATGGTCAAGGCCAATGAGTTTCTTTTACTCTGTCCACCAGAGGGGTGGTTTGTGGCTCCAGGCAATTAATCAGCCTTCATAACAGTTTACACAGCCCTGAGGTGAGCTGTTAGAACTGGCAGCCAGAGGCATGGCCACCAGCATTGAAGATTTGCCAAGGGTCCCTCATGGGGGTGATTCATAGAACCACAGAACATAAAATTTCAGAGTTGAACTTGACATTCTAGAGAATTGAAGAGTCCCCACTTTCATGTATCAGAAACATGCCAGGGAGGGCTAAGTCACCTTCTCAAAGTTACAAAATGATTTGTGGCTGAACATAGGTCTTCTGAGTTGGGGTCAGTTCTCCCTAGGTCATTGGACAAAAGATGATCCATTTTTGTTAAGGGAAATTGTGAAAATTCTGATAAGTACTCTATTCGCCTTAAGCTGAAAGCAACACTGAAGAGATTCTAATCCAATGTTCCACTTCACAGGTGAGAAAACTGAGGTTCTCTAATAGGCAGTGTCATGCCTAATATTGCAAAGCAAGTCACTTACTGGCTGAAGCAGGACTTGACTCTCAGCCTTGCTCTCTGTATGGCATGTTTCTTCCTATTGTTACCATGACATTCTCTATCTTCTTTTTTCCCTCCCTCTCCTTCCTTCCTTTTCTGCTCCTCAGTATCGTCACTGTGAGGAACTCCCCAGGAAGACCACTCTCTTGACCACTGAAGAATAATCCCCTTGATTACTGAGAGGTGAAATAATGTTCCCAAGGTCTCCCAGGTCTCCTTGACTCTTAGGCAAGTTCCCACCCCCCCCCATGCCAGGAGCCTTCTCCAATATGGTTATTTCAATGGTTATTGTTATACTGCATCGCATCTCATTTGGGAGGATGAAATTCTTCTTAACAGGTTAGGATTAACAATCGTTATTATATAATTTCTTTCCTTCCCCAATGAGATTAGTTTTAATGAAAACAAATATTGTCAATTAAAACTCAACGGAAAATGCAGTGAATGGTCTTAAACATGTGACAGCCAAAGCAGTCCTAGCAAAGTTTATCTTTTATTAAAAGCCCTTTAAGTTAATGGTCAAAGTCTCATTGGACCCCAAATTCCCAAGCATTCAGATGTGGGAGCCAATTAGAAAAGGATCACCGCTCCACATGAAACCACCTTTGTTCAGCACTTCCAGCAGACCCTGAGAAGTAGAGGCTGCCTGAAGAAAAGGGCTCCTGTGTCTGATATATAAAACAACATGGTCGAGAGCAGATCTCCTCAGAACTCCCATTCTACTCTCAATCCTGGCTCTGATGCTTTGGCTTCCAGTCCATGGCTTAAGCATGTTGACCTTGGCATTGGGAAGACTCAGATTCAAGTCCCTCCTCTGACACTAAGAAGTGTTAACCTGGGGAAAACCTACCTCATATGTAAATTGAAGTTAGTAAGGTCACTTGTTCTCACCTCATAAGGTTGTTGTGTCAAACGAAATAACATGTGGTAGACTTATATGACTTTAAACTACTATAGAAATGTAAGCGATGATCCCAGTGGGGTAGCCTTCACCATTCCCAGATGTTCCATGTTACTGCACACCACCACTACATGTTCAACACATGGGCGGAAAGCCCCAATCTTTCTACTTGAAATAAGACATTGTGATTAATTGGGGAAACTCCATACAACTCCAGAGAGAGAAACAAGATGGAGCACACCCACCCTGTACTCCAGCCCCTACTAAGCTGAAGGTAACTGTGCTGGTTTTCTATTCAGTTTATAGCCTTTTCTACTGAACACACTTGCAGAGCTCAGGAATCTGACCAACTAATCCATTTAATACTGATTTAATTATCTCAGCACTCTGCTAGATCATTCTCCATGAAACACATATATGGGGGCTGATGTAGTCTCATCACAGAGCTTAATGTCCCACCTGCCAACATTGTAATCTCAGGGAGAAGACAGAAAGACATTGTCAGGAAATGCCTTTGGATATATCACTTTGCAGATTTTTTTCTTTTATTTGAATTTTTAAACTATGGTGAGTATTAATAAAAGAGTATATCCTAAGCTCTGTCTTTCATTAGATGCAGCAGCTGAATGCCTGGTTAAAATTCATGCTTCTACCTATAAGCATGTGTTTGTGATAAAGAGAATTCTGTGGCTTCACTTAGCCTAAAGATATTGATATTTTGCATTCCAGGGACTGTTTGGAAATTGCTGCCTCAACTGAGAAAAACCTTCTTCTCATTAGAAGGGTATTGCATTCCACACTGTCTCTGCTAATGATGATGCTTTCAAAGGAAACCATACCAGTCCCTGAAGCAGACAGGAATTCATTCATTCCAACAACATCTCTATCTATCAAGCCAATCCACCAAATTCTTATTAAGGGCGCATTCTGTGCAAGGTCCTTTACTACTGATCCCAGGTACAAGGGTACAAGCAAACGGAAACCCCAGTAATGACAACAAAACAGTCCTTGCTCTTGGCTGGCTTAGATTCTAATCAGTGAGAAGATCTGTGGCCACAATTAAGCAAGACTAAGGTCCTGAGATTTCAAGCTGGAAAAGCTCTTGGGTATCACGTAATTCACCCTCTTTATATAACAGACGAGGAAACAGAACACCAGAAAGCATAAGGGATGTATTCAGGGTTAAGTAGTAAAGAACAACTCAGGGAAGGCAGGAAGTTGTGGGAGAAAGCTTGCTGACTCGAGTCGGAGGACCTTGGCTCACTCCCCCTCACCTGCATGGTTACTGTCTGGGTGACCTTGGCTGAGCCATTTGGTGTTTATGATGCTAACCATCTTGATAGCTGTCTTGATCATTGTACTCTAGAGGAGCTGTTCAATAGAGAGGAAGGATGACCAGTGACTTTTCATTCAGAGGACCTTGATTCAGTCCCTGCCTTTGGTACTTCCTACTTGTGTCAACTTGGAGAAATCATTTCATCTCCACAGGCCTCATCTGTAAAGAAGAAGTGTGTACTTTTAAAATAGAATGGCTTCTGAAGTTTCTTCCAGTTATAGATCAACGATCCTATAAGTTGGGCTCAAATTTCCACTCAGGTGTGTACTGTATGTGTGACTTGGGGTAAGTCATGGGGCGTAGTTTCCTCATCTGTAAAATCTACATGCAGCATAGTATCGTGGGAATCACCCCTGCTCCCCTCTGCCCCCGCTGACTTCTGAGTCTGAGAGCTTGGCTAAAATCTCAGTGCTAAGGGTTACTCTCATTGATCATTGGTAGGTTACTTAATCCCTGTGGGCCTCAGTTTCCTTACCCATAAAAGAGGGGTTGTATTACATGATCCCTAAGGTCCCTTCCATCTCTATGACAATCTTGCTCTTAGTCAAATGCAATAGAAAATCCTCAGTCCTCAAGCTTTGAGGAACATCGTATTTCATGCTTTCTTTGCCCCAAATTTCTACTTTGCCTCATGCCTGACCAGTGCCCAAGTCCTGTTCACTCCTGCTCCACCACATCTCTCACTCATCCCCTTCGGTATTCCCACTGTTGCCCCTTGAATTAACCCTGATTCCTGACCCCTCACATCCTAGTGCCTTCCCATTTTCTGAATAATTGAAAAAGTATTAAGTGCTTACTATGTGCAAAGCACTGTGCTAAGTGGTAGGTATACACATAGAAAAATAAGGCAGACCCTTCACTTGAAGAGCTTGTATTGTAATGGGGGAGATAACTCATGTAGAATGTGTCAGCTTGAGGTCAGATGGACACATGTCCATGAAGGTTTCTTCATGTGATGATTGGGGTGGGGGGCTGGGCTGGCAATTTGAGGGGTGATACCACTCCCAAGTCTCTTGAGTCTAGCTGGCCATTAATGGCCATTGATGAGTAATTGGCATTGGTGGTGGTAAGAAAAGTGGGCTCTCCTCCCTTTGGGGGATGAAAGGGTCCCAGGTGGAAGCAGGGCTGATGGTTTGAGGGTATAATTCTATTCCTAAGACTCTGACATTCAGGGTCTTGGGGTTTCTCCATTGGGGTTCAAATGGTCAAGGTGGTCATAATGGTGGTTCCATCTTCCTGGAATATATTGCCTCCTGTCTCTTATTCTGGGTGCCTTAATGTTTCAGTTAGACTGACTTTCCTGCCTTATGAGTCTCAATCTGTTGGCAGTTGGTGGGATGATTGTATTAGTAATAAAGGGGGGACTTTCTTTTTCTATTTTCTCTTTTAGCACTTATTTAATCAAGTGCCCTTGAAGAGTCTTGCCTTTGTTTCTTTGATTGGATCAGGAGTCTTTGATGACCTCCTTGCCTCAAGGGAAAGCCTGGTTTGCATGGGTTTGAGTGATATGCTTTTGATGCCAGAGGCTTTTAGGCCAGGTGGGTTTGAGCTGAATGTTTTGATGCCCTTTGACCCTAATCAGGATATATAAACCCAGAGGTTGTCATTTTCCCTTGGGGCTCTCACTCTCTGGAGGAGTGTCAATGTGGAGAATCTGGGCAGCCATTCTTAAGAGCCCCCCAGCTTTGAAGAAACCCAGATTTTTTGGGGGGCTCTCAGTCACTGGAAAAGTGGCCTGGGACTCTGGGCAAGCTATTGTAACTGTCGCTTGGCTTTGCCAACCCAGACCCATTGGTTCTTTGATAACCATGAATTGTGATTTGGTCTGTTTATACTGTATATGTTTGTAATTTGCTTGTATTTGCTCTAAAGTTCAGGTTGTTGGCTTTTCCTACTGAATGATATTCAGCAAATGATATTCATATGTTGGATTAAAGTGGGATTGTTAAACCCTTAAAGTTACTTTCCTTAGTAAAGCAGATCAAAGAACCTGTGTTAGCAGCCCTTCTGTATGCTGGTGTTATTGGTCTTACACAGCCACAGTAATGCCTTCTTAACCACTTTTATTTTTTTGACCTGGACCCCTTTGGGCAGTCAGTCTGGTCAAACATGTGAATCCTTTTCTCAGAATAATGTTTTCAAAGGCATAAAATAAAAATAATAAAGTTACAAGGAAACTGATTATATTGAAATAAAGATGGATTTTCCCATCTAAGTTCACAGACTGCCTGAAATCAGGCTTTAGTCTAAGAACTGTTGTTCTTAAGAAGATTCCATATCACCTCTCAAATAGGCCCAGGTCTATTTCAGCATCCCTCCCTGGGCCTCATTTTCCCCCCTCTATATTATTGGTGTTGGCTGAAAGGATCTTTAAGGTCCCTCCTCACAGCTCTGTTGTTCTCCATTCTAAATGTCTTCCCTGCTCTGGCCTTCCCTTTTCTCAGGTGCCTCTCAGTTCTGACATTCCCTGTTCTAAGGTCCTTCCCATCTCTTATATTCCCTGTTGTAAGGCCCCTCCCATCTTTCCTATTCCCTGTTCTAAGGCCATTCCCATGTCTTACATCCTCTGTTTTAAGGTCCCTCTCATCTTTCCTATTCCATATTCTAAAGTCCTTCTCAGTCTGACATTCCATGTTTTTTTTTAAATCTAATAATACCCCTACCTCCATTTTCTCTTTTTGGTAAAAGTCTTTTCCAGCTGTGACACTCTATTTCAATTCTGTTTAACACACACTTCGCATGCACCTGTTAAGTTCAAGGCACTGTGCCAGGTGCTAGAGAGGCAAAGACACGTAGAAAGTTGTCCTTGTCCTCCATGAACTAACACTATTGTCGTCTTATTCACAATATCCCGAAGTCACATTTAGATCCAGCTTTAAGGTTTGCATTCACACACTTATATATGTATATGTGTTCTTTTAGTTGCTAAATAAATGGTATTGGCCTTTTTCTTTTGTACAGATGAATGTCCCAAAGTTCCAAGAGTCTGAGTGACCTGGCCATAAGGGTCACATAAGTGGTAGGTACTTGAGACCCGAATCATCTGCTGATGAGCCAATCCAAATCAAGGTGAAGAGGCAAAGAGCTTCTCCATCCCAAGGAAGGGCTCATCCAGCTGGAGCTGTTTCCAGGTCTATGAGGACTGGCAGTGCTGAGTGTTTCAGCTAACACTGTTGCCCTGTTAAGATGGTTCTAGCCATTGCTTTTTTTTGTTCCCTCTCATACAAAACTATTTGTTTCAAAAGCGACAGGCTCACATGTTTCGTTTTTCGACTAATTGGTTGAGACATCAAGTTTTATGTAGAGAGGTGGTTTCACAGCTCCAGGAAGCTATAAATTTAGTTTAAAAAATAACCCACCTTCTGCAAAAGGAAGAATTCAGTGACAATTCCCTAAGGCCATCGCCAGAGAGGAGTGCAGTCCTGTCTCCAAACTTCTATTATTTGCCAGATTGTCTCTCCTAGTCAGCGATTGCATCAGAGAAGTGGGGATCACATTCAGTATCTTTCCCAAAAACACTGCAAATGGGGTCACACAGAGTTGGACATGACTGAATTGAATAAATGACAGGGATCCATTTTCTGGGCTGGAATGGACATTTGCAGTCTCATCCATCCTTAAAGCACTATGATTTTGATTCCATTGCAGAAGCCCATGGAATCATGCTTCCTCTCATCATGATTGCAGATCATCTTGTGGAGAAGAAATTCCTTGTTTCCATATGGCATGAAAAAAGAGCTCCTTATAATACTTTTATAGGAGAGACAGGGAGTGAGATGTTGGGGCAATCTGATTGTTCTGGTAAGAAAAAGCAGTAGCATAGATTCAGAGATGAACTCACTGAGTTTTATAGTATTCAGAAAGGAGTGGGGTATACTGAAATTGTTGGATCCAACCCCTTGATTGGACAGAGGAAGAAATTAAAGCCTTGGGAGCCTGGGTTCCCTGCCTGTGGTTATTCAGGTGCTGAGCAGGGGAACCAAGACTTGAGGTTTTCTTACCCAAATGCACTGTAATTAAATGGGAGGCAGCCTGTTATATAATGGAACAAGGGATGGCTCTGGAGTCTGAGGACCCAGATTAAAATCCAGCCTCTATCACTGATAGTTGAATGATTTTGGGGAATTCACTTGACTTCTCTCTGGTCCTAGTTTCTTCTATATAAAATGAGGGGGCTGACCATGAAGGTAACCTCCAGTCCTAAGTCTATGATCCTATGAAATATAATTGACACTCAAGCTTACTGAACATCATTTTTTTAATATTTAAGAAGGTTAAATGTTACAAGTTTTCAGATTCAAATTAAAGCCACTGCTGTCATTGTCCAGGACTTTAGGCCAAGAAGGCACATGTAGGAAAAGAATGACCCCCTCCCCCCCGCCCAGGAAACAGCCTCATTTTAGCCAGGCATTTGTATGCCTTCCCTGCCCACTTGGATCCCCACCCTACTGTGGCCAGAAGGGAATGAAGGGCTTCTTACCACAAACATTTTATCACTCAAAAATATCATCCTTGCTGATACAATTCTGATCCAGCACTGTACCTAAAATCTGACGTGTTGTGGTTCTGAGCTTCTGCTTTGGATTCCTGGCTCATCCTGGCTTTTACTAGATAAAGCTAGTTTATAAAACACTTAATACATTCCAGTCACTGTGCTACTCAATGAGTCTAAAACATGACATGCCTCACCCTCAAGGAGCTCACATTCTAATTCGGGAAGCTATCAAAGATTGGCATGCTAGAAATGAGAAAAAGGGTAATCACAAGGCAATGTGGTCAATAGATGGCCTGGAAGTGAGGTGAATGCCTGGATCTGGACAAGATAAGGTGAATGCCAACCTATCAGAGCCCAGGGCTGTTTCAGAGATGGAGTCCAAATTTATGATGGGAAGAAGGTCAGTATGTAAACCTGCATGGAGGCAACCTGGGTGATGGCACTTGTAAGGGGCATAACTAATTGAAAGGTTGAATTGCATTCTGGCTGCTAGCACCCTGAATTTGTTACATGATTTCTTTACCTAGACACTGACTTCTTTTTATCATGGAACTCTCTCTCTCTCTCTGGCTGGAACTTCTGTATATTCCTGCTGATAATGGAAGTTGTAGATGTTATCCTATCAAGTAATCAGTCAATGAGTAAACACTTATTAAATACCTACTATGTGCCAGGCATAGTGCTAAGTGCTGAGGACACAAAACATTGACAAAGGACAGTTCTGTCCTCAAGGATCTTATAGTCTTATCTAATAATTGTAGCAGCAGTGATAGTTGTCATCATGGTCTTCATCACAGTAGTTGTCATAACCATCATCACCATCATCATCATCATCATCATCATCATCATCAGCATCATCATCGTTCTCACATTAGCTAAGCTTTGTACGGTACTTTAATGGTTGCAAACCATTTTACGTCTATTGCCTCATGGGATCCTTTTAATAACCTTAGGCGGTAATCCTCATTTGATGGACAAGGACATTGGAACTGCAGAAGGTTTAGGGCATTGTCCTGGGTCACAGAGCTAGTGGATGAGGCATGAATTGGCCTCAAGTCTTCTTGACTCTATATCCAGCATTCCATCCTCTGCACCTCCCAGCTGCCTCAGACCTATTAGAAAGCAATCCAAGAACATTATAGAACTTATATGGTGCCTTGCCTCTTTACCTGGGCTCCTGACTTTTTGTTTAGCCAACTCTTTACTCAGTTTATTGATGGCTGGCTTGAATAAACTCTCTGGACCTTGGCCATTTTGCCTGCCTCCTGACCTAAAGTCCACAGTCTCACGTTTACATAGTAAATAAATTCTTAAGGGACCTTGGGATGTAGATGGAACAAAGTCTTTCCCTTTCCCAAGGCATCCTTTTAATGTTAGTTTATTGATCAAAAACAAAATGAATTCCTCTTCTTATCTTGTCTCCCCATCGTTTGTCTCTTGGGCAAACCCTGCCCTGATGCTCCCATTCCTAACTTTATTCAATAAATGGCTGAAGTATATGGGTATTTGGATACTAGACAATTAAGGTTTTCTGCCACCTCCTTCTTTAATATTGTCTCCAAGTCTACAATATGGTGGATGTGAAGATTAGGGAAAGTGGGCCTGCTGGGGATTCAAACATGCTGGCTTGTGGATTAGGAGCAGATGGCTATCTCCAGCAGCCTACTGAACCCCAGATCTGGGGAAAAAACAAACTAGGAAGGTATCTCAGTCCAAACTCCTCATCTTGCTTGTGCTCAAAATGAGTTCCAGAGAGAGGAAGAGACTAATCCAAAGGCAAAGCAGCAAGTTTGAGGCAAGGTCATGGCTGCCAATACATCAGTAAACACTTCTTAAGCACCTACTATGTGCCATATCCTGTACCAGGCACTGAAGATACAAATGCACTTAATGAACCAATCCCTACTCAGCACAACCTTGCCCTCTAACAGGGGAGACAATGAGGTCTCCTGTCTCCCAGTCCAAAGTTCTTTCCTCTGACCAAGGTTCTCTCCAGCATCTTAGGGTTCTATCAACTCTGGGGTCCCTAATTCAGAGGACAAGTGGCCATACTCTAGTATCTATCTCTTCTCTTCTTCACATGTCAGCTAGATGTCCAGCCACCTTGGTTAGCCTTGGACTGAGTTGCAAAGCCCACCCTTCCAATTTGCTGACCTTTCCTTGTGGTCAGTGCCTTGGGCAGATGCTCAGCTAGTCGGGCCCTATTTCACACTGTCAGTACTCATTTATCTTGTGGGCTAGAGAAAAAGAGATTTCCTGTTTTCCAAGGGAGGGACTCACCACAGAAATCAACAGCACAGCCCCAGGGAAGTGTAGGGTTTTTGAGGTCTGTCTGCCTGAGCCGACTCACATCTATGTGAGTAACACAGCAATGCACACCAACATTGATTAATCACCCTCTGTGTGCAAAGCCCCATGCTGTTCACTGGAGGTGGAATATGCAGAGTTCAGACAAGAGATGGTCTTGGCCTTCATGGAGTTCGTGGTCTTGTTCCTGATCTTATATGAGACACACTGATAACTGGTATTGTGGTATTAGTGCGGCAGGGTGAGCCAAAGTGCTCTGTGAGGTCCGAGGGCCATGGTTATCACTGATGGGAGATCAGAAGAGTTAGAGGAAGCAGTACTACTGTAGTAATATATTGCTCATATATTCTATACAGATGCTCTTTCTGAGTACCAATAAGACTAACCGCTAACATTTACATTTATATGACACCTACTGTGTGCCGGCACTGTGTAAGAGCTTTATAAAGAGGATTTCATTGGGTCCTCACAACAACCCTGCAAGGGAGCTTCTATTAGTATGCTCATTTTATAGGTGAAGGAGCTGAGGCAGGCAGAGGGACTTGCCCAGGGTCACGCAGCTAATAATTGTAGCTAGATTTGAACTCAGGACTTCCTGAGTTCCCATTACTGTAGCCACAGTATCACCTAGCTAGCCAACATGACCACCACTAATAATACCCAACTCCTCCTCCTCTTTTTCTTCCTCCCCTCCTTCTCTTCCTCTTCTTTTTCCTCCTCCTCCCCCTTCTCTTCCACCACCACCACTAGCATTATCACTATATTAATAGCCAAAGGAGCAA
Organism: Trichosurus vulpecula; assembly: GCF_011100635.1. Taxonomy (NCBI): domain Eukaryota; kingdom Metazoa; phylum Chordata; class Mammalia; order Diprotodontia; family Phalangeridae; genus Trichosurus; species Trichosurus vulpecula. The sequence goes on along the minus strand of NC_050577.1, from coordinate 305,945,104 downwards.
GGAATTTTCTATAGACCATCGGTAGGGAGCCTGCAGCCTCAAGGCCACATGTGGCCCTCTAGGTCCTCAAGGGTGGCCTTTTGAGTGAATCCAAACCTCACAAAACAAATCTCCTAATAAAAAGATTTTTTTCTGTAAAACCCTCACTCAGTCCAAAAGCTGCACTCGAGGACCTAAAGGGCCACATGTGGCCTTGAGGCAGCAGGTTCCCCATCCCTGGTCAATAGTATTTGGCAATTTGCAGAGCCCCTTCCTCATCCCAGCTCTTGGACACAGAATTGTCCTCCTCAGTTTTTTTTAGATAAGGAAATTGAAGTCCAAGAGAGGAGAACACAGACATGATCACACAACACAGAAGCGATCAATGATCCAGCCCTATAGCTAGCTAGCCATGGAGTCTCTGCCACTCAATGCCCAAGTCTCTCTCTCCTGCTCTGTACAGACCAAGAAGTTGGCTTCGATGATTCCCTAAGGCCTTTGCAAGTCCAGGTTCAAGAACTGAGCCAGTGTAATTCCACCACCCTCTTTGCTCCTCCATCTTTCTCTGGAAAGGATATAGAAACCACATGATATCTTAATTTCAGGCCATGCTGAGTTGAAAAAGATGTTTTTCTTCTCGTCAAGAAATTTAAACACCGTCTATTAGAACTGTCACTAGAATGAGAATGTCCTTTATCAGAGACATAAGTGTCTCTGAATGGGTCCCATTAGGCATACCAGGCATTGTTTAAGGAGTGAGTAGCTCAGAACTGAAGAATGGGAAGAGGAAGGTGCTGTCTAACATGGCCCCTATATCTTTTTACAATCACAGAAATGGGCTTTTGTGTCTAACAGAGCTCCTAGTGAGTTTCCTTGTAACCACAGCACTCAGTACTTGAAATGGGGAAGATTTCAATAGCTATTAGCCACGCAAGGCACTGCTTGGGTCTGCCTCTCCCTATGTGGCTCCAAATATGTAACTATTCCAAAGTCCAGATGTTTCCCGACATTGTGTTGTAAAGTGTTGATGAAATATCTGAGTTTCTGATGAGTATATTCATTTTGCCTCCTCCTGAATGGTCAGTCAGGATGGCACCTGACCAGGGCCTTTCTGCAGGGGAAAACCTATAGGTATGAAGCTCAAATCTCATGAAAGTCAGCCCTCTGGAGCTTTGGGTCATGGTGCAGATTTCCATTTGCAAAGCCATTTTGACTCTGTGCTGCTGACAACTTTTGTCAATCACTTTCATAAAGGCATCGATGATGGGATCCCTCAGATCTTTAGATGACACCAAGCTGGGATAAAGAGCTAACATTTCACAGGACAGAGTCACCACCTACAAAGGCTTTGATAAGCTAGAGTCCTGGGTTGAAGATCAAGTTCAAAAGGGATAAAATAACAAAGGTTAGAAAACTCAATTTGATAAGTGCAAGAAGGAGGAGGCAAGCTTAGAAAGCAATTTGAGAAAGATCTGGGGATTCTAGTGGTTTGCAAGCTTGATAGTCATCAGATATGTGAAGTGGCAGCCAAAAGTGATAATGAGATCATGAACTGCACTGAGAAGTAAAGCTTCTAGGAGGTGGGATGGAATAATGCTACTGGCTTTTGGATTTTTCAGACCCTGTCTGGCCGATGGTGTTCTATTCTGGGCACCATAGCTTAACAAAGACATTCACAAGTTGAAGAATCGTCAGAGGAAGGCAACCAGAAGGCCAAAGGACCTTGAGTCTTTTCATGGGGATGAGGCAAAGAAAAGAGGAATGTTATCTTGGAGGAGAGAAGGCTAGGGCTAGGAGACAGGGACTTGATGCCTACCTTAAAGTATATGAGAAACTGCCATATGTAAGAGACATTTGCCTTGTGGCGTTTGGTCTCTGAATGTAGCATAAGGGGGCAAAGAGTAGAAATTGGAAATCAGAGTTGATGTAAGTAAAAACAAATCCTAGCACTTCAGGCTGCCCCAAGGTGGGAAAGTCTGCCTTGTGAAATGGGGTTTGCCCTCAGTGGAGGTCTCCAGGCAGAGCTGGACATGGCAGTTTCTTGTGTGTTTGGAGTGGTCTTGATGGCTTCTGGAGCCCCTTGCAACTCCAAGAGTCTGTGACTCTAGAAATCATTGCTGGCTATTGTTGCCTTTATAGATGTTAGGAGAGAACATGAGGAATAAAGGCATGATTTCCCATTTTTGAATGATGAGCTATCATTTTTAACCTGCTTTCGTGTATGTTATCCAAGTAAGATGTCTTGATAAATCTGTAAAGGTAGTGGGCACAGATGATCATCCCCATATCATAAATGAGGAAACTGAGTCATAGGAAAGTCACAAGAAGATCAGATTATAAATTCAGAGCTAGAACAGACCCTGTAAGCCATCACATTTAACACGACCATTTTATAAACAAGGGAGCCAAAGAGGGGGAGGGGCTCATAGAATTAGTTAGTGGCAGAATGATGGTTGGAAAGTAGGTATTTTGAGTCCCTTTCTAGGGGTCATCACTTTATACATACTGCCTGTCATATGGAGTGACTTGACTAGTGTTTCATCAGTTGATGGATTTGCCATGTTGTGAATGATGCTCAATACCTTTCATGCCACTTCTGTGGATGGTGCAAGTCAACATGACAGAAACTTCTGGTGTTGACATGAGTTGACTTGTAATTACCTAGAACACTTTTAGCATAAAGCATCTCCACCTCCCTTACCCTCTCCCTAGTCTCTTTGATGTACCATGTAAGGCATCACATGTTTTCTATCTGGACAATCCTGGAGACAACAGAATAAAGCCTTAGGAGGCCTGAGATCCAATCCCATCTCTGACATCAAGTAAGTTGCTTTGAGGTAGTCACTTCCTGTGGTACTCAGTTTCTTCTTCCATAAAATAAAGAGATTTAGACAAAAAGATTCCCACAGTCCCTTCAAGATTTGGGGCCCTTTGCCTTTATTCCAACAACTTGAGCTTAGAATCAGAGCTTCAGGTCATCTTCCATGGTGTGCACATCCTGGCTTTCCCTCTTAATCACATTTTCTGGTATGGAATATCTCAGATAAGTCAATTGTAACCAAGTTGAATGTGGCTGGTCTTCCACCTGACATAAGAGTTGTGAGTTATGATGTGTGTGGATAACACCTATGGGGGCATGCCACACAATTGCTTTATTTGGCCTCATGGCTTCGGTTAGAGCAAGGACCTAGGTTCAAGGACTTACAGGAAATTGGTACGCAGGAGCTTTATTTTTATTATTATTTATTATAATTATGTGGCACAGCATGCAGGCATAAACAAAAATAGGCATACACAGACTTTATGGCCACACAGACAGACAAGTATTGATTTACAGGGAGCCATACTCACCCAGGTCCAGGGACATGCATGTGAGGGAGCGGCGGGCAAAGATTTTGGTGAGAATACACACTTAGAGTGGGTTCTGAGCAGGGAAGTTTTATATCTTAATGATGGGATTGTATAAGAACATGTAATAGACACCAGATATGGGAAGAGGCATTTCCAAATTAGAGCCCGATGTGTGTGGGGAAATTCCCTGAATCACTCAATAGCATCAGACTTGGGTGTGGGCGTTTCCACATACAAATGAGAAATTGGGTGAGAGTTTGAGTTGGTAACTGGGAGTCCCAAGACTGGGGCTTGGCACACAGTGTCCCCAGATGGCCAGTAGTCTTGTACAATCAGGAGATGTGGTCACTTACATCTTTAACACAGAGTGAGAATGAGTAATGGTAGTGGAAAAGTACAGGCTGTCTGTCATTGCTTATATGTTGAGGGTCGTTAGGACCACTTAACCTATGGGACCCAACATTGAATTCCTATCACTCGTTACTACATCAAATGACATACTTCATACAAAAAAATCCCAATGATAAAGGGGAAATAACTAAGGACAGAGAACTGCGAGACCTTGTTTGGAATCTTTGCTTTCTTGTTTACTCTCTCTGTGACCTCAAAAAAATCACATATTTCCTCCATTTCTTGGGGAGGCAGAGGATGGCAATGAATGTTCTCCATCTGTGGGTCCAGGCCTGAAGGAGGTAGCATGTGCTGCCTAAACCCTCTGGCTGTGACATAGAGGGAAGCTCAATTTTAAATGAAAATGACTCAATGGGGTTGGTAACTTCTAATTCTAATAAAAAAAGATCCAAAGTATTCAGTCAAAATAAAAAAATAATCAGATCTCTCCTTGCCTAAGCTGAAAAACTCTGATCCATTTCAGATGGAAGAAGGATGAAGAGGAGCCATGTTGGATCTCCAAACTAGGGTTTCCACCTTTTCTCTTCCTTGCCTTTCTCCTGTGCCCTCCATAACTTGCCAAATGAAACAGGATCACGGCAGCTGGAGCTCAAAGAGATCTTAGAGAACCTCTAGGTCCAAATCTCCATTCTATGGAGGAAGGATTGAGTCCCAGATAATGGAAGGGATTTCCTAAGGATCGCATACCTATCAAGCAGGAGAGCAGGGAATCTAGGCCAGGTCTTCTCACTACCAGTTCAGAGTTTTGTTCTTTATAACATGCTGCCTTTCTGATAAGGAATGCAATGTCAGGCTATTCTGGTGAAGGGTCTCTCCAACTCAGATACGTACAGAATAGGTGGTCTTGGGCAAGATGTTTCCCCCTCTCTTGGCCTGTTGCCTTCTCTGTAAAGTGGAAATGATAATGCATATCCTATCTATGTCACAGGGCTGTTCTAAAGGTATGTGCATTGGGGTGTGGGTATGGGGAAAGGAGGCTGTATACCTTAAAGCCCTCCAAATACAGGATTGATTATGGCATCACAATTGCTGTCCTTGGTAATTTAAATCAGAGGCCAAGGATGACAAACCTCAGATATCTTGAGCAGTCAGTGACAGCTGGCTTTCCAAAAGTCACATTCATCATGGCCACATGGTCAGGTATGGTGGGCTAGTGCTTGGCAGCCTTTTGCCGTACAGAATTAGGATTAAAAAATGGACAAAAGGGACTAATACCCAGCTCTCCTGTCTCTTACTTCCTTATTATTCAGTCATTTTAGTACTACCCATTGTGATCCCATTTAGGGTTTTCTGAACTGGTTTGCCATTTCCTTCTCCAGCTCATTTTATAAATGAGGAAATGGAGGCAAACAGGGTTAAATGACATGCCCATGGTTAGTGAGTTTGTGAGTGACTGGGGATAGACTTGAACTCAGGAAGATGAGTCTTCCTGACTCCAGGGCTGCCACTCTATCCTATGAACCACCTAACTGCCTCTCAGTTCTAAAGGTGGCTTAGAGTATGGACATAATAGTAAGACAATGGGAATGGGGCCATAGATAGGTATCCATCAGACCTGCTGCTGATGTCTTAGCAACACCTGAGGATTTTTAGAAAAAAGAGACAAGGGTTATGCAGTAATAATATATTTACATTTGGGTTTGTCTTCTGCTCTCGACTAAGCACCCTAAGCATTCATAATGGAAGAACACAATGAAAAGCAGAGCCAAACTAGGATTTTTTTCACTTGGTGCAAACCCAGTTGTAGGATAGAGGTGGGGTGGAGTGGATGCTGCATGCAAGAAGCAATTCCAGGATTACCCAATCATCAGTGTGGTTAATTGCATTGGGAGAGGGGTGATCAGTGACAGAGAAGTGTCACATGTGGACATCATGGGGCTAGTATTGGACCATAACACAAGGTCAGGGATAACATTTGCAACTAGGATGGTGATCTCTCTACGGAAATGCCTGTCCCTACTGGATGGCTCCCAGTGTCTTGGGAGAAAGTTCAATTTGACCCATGTAAGTTACAGCTCTGAGGAAGAGCATTGGAGTTGGTTTCTGAAACTGAATTCAAGACACGACCTGAATACTTCCTCCTAGCCAAATGACCTTGAACAAGTACTTCAATTTTTTTAAATTTTTGTTTCCTCATCTGCAGAATAGGCATGCGAATATTGACATTAACATCCTCCTAGCTTTATAACTCTAAAGTGATATGGATGTAAACTGTTGTGGTTATTGCCTATGAGGTGCAGGTGAACCAGAGATTCTTCTCACTTCAAGGATAGTTGGAATATTTTTTTTCCTTCCATGTTCAGGGAAAGGTAGGGAGGTCAGGAGTGAGACAGAAAGTAAATTAGGATGGGAGGAAAGAAGAAGAAAAGGAAGGAAGGAAGGAAGGAAGGAAGGAAGGAAGGAAGGAAGGAAGGAAGGAAGGAAGGAAGGAAGTCATCAGCAATGAAAAGTTATGGAAGACTTTGAATGGTAGAAAGGCATAAAAAAAGCCAAGTTTGAGGAGTATGCCCCAGAAAACCTAGCAGGATAATTGGAAAAGGGACCAAATTGCGTGTTAGGTAGAGAGTTCAATCAACCAGTTAGCATAGCAGTTCAAGTGCCAGTTGATGAGGCCTGAGCTGGAATGGTGGCCATAGAAATGAAGAAAAACTCCACTTGTTTTAGTAAATTCAACTTCACAATTAACCCCAAAGCTAATTAAAGAACTTTAATGTACAAAACAAGAGGTCCAAGAGTACCACCATTTTTGATCTTGACCTAATTGGATTACTGTGCTCATTTCTTCTGGGAAATGCATTTAGGAGAATAATTGGCTAACTGAGAAGAAGAATCTGAGAATCCCATGGCTGGAAGAAACTTGAACTCATCATCTACTTTAGCCTTCTCATTTGATGGAAAAGGAAACTGAGACTCAGGGTAGAGATATGCTTTACCCCTGGGATCCCAGGTAGACAATGGCAGGGCCAGAACTCAGACTCCCTCCTCCTGATTCTCATCCCAGAGCTCTCCCCACTACACCACTTGACTTCCATGGAAATGAAAGGGCTAGTATTGGTATGTAGATGGAGAGAAGTGCATGCATTCCAAGCAAGGAAAACAGTCTAAACCTTGTGCTTCAGTTTTCTCATGTGCTAGAGTGACTTTGATTTCCTTTGGTTAAGCTGAACATCTTCTTGCCCAAGTGGAATATATTCCAAATGCCAGTGAGCCTGTATCTCTTTCCATTGATGAGCCTGAGAAGCAGATTTTTCTGTGTCAGGTATATTGATGGTTACAGCTTTTCTCCGTGGCTCTCTATGGAATCTGCATCTCTTGAGCAGAAGAAAAGAGGCTATCTGGGCCCAAACATTTATAACCTTCCTTCTAATTTTTCCAGAGGGGTCCATGGATTTCTCAACAGGGAGAGTCAGAATAAAGCCAGGTTGTAAAATTATCAAGGAGATGACTGTTCTCGTGTGTTTTTTCTTCCTCTAATCCCTCTGGACTCAGTTAACAATAGGAAGCTATTGATTTCTTTTGAAGAGGAACATTAAGATTTATTGACCCAAGACTTGACTATTGATTAAGGAAAGAGCAAGGTCAGTGCTCACCTCAGAGGAGAGGAGATCTTGATCTTCTGTGAAGTATGGAGTCAATATTTGTTGTATTCAGCTTGTCACTCATCTACCATGTGGGAGACTGCCCATTTTCAAGGTTAATCTAGACAACAATGAAGCAGCAGTCTCTTAGTGGTAGATCGAACTTCACACAAGAATCTAGCACCCATAGCTTGACTGACTTGCCTGTGATTTGATATTTGCAAAGAACTGCAAAGATAAAGGCATTGTTCATCTTAATCCTTTGCCAGTTTACAGTCAAACTTGCCATCATTCTAAATTGTCCAGATTAATGGCTGTTCAAGGTGAGAGGATTATAGACCTTCACTGGGGATGACTTCATTGCTTCAGCAATGACACAGCTCCCTCCATGGATGCAGCCCACATCACTTCCATGCTTTGGGAAGTGGCCTTCATGAGTTCTGTCATGACCACCACACCAACAAAAGTCATATTACAGTGATCAACTTTCTGGTGACACAGCTCTTTGTACTTGGTCAAGCTGGCCCTTGTATGACCAACACATAGTTCATCCCTGGACCATGTTCAAAGTCCTTTCCTCCTGAAAGCATGCAGGAATCTGAGTTAAGGTCAGAAGAGGTAGGTCTATGGGGCATAGATTTGAATATTACTTCCCAATAATACCGATGTGAGACCATAAGGAAAACTTTATGTCTTAGAGTTTTAATTTCCTTATCTGAAAAACAAGGCTAATAGTATTTATTCCACTTATCTCATGGGGTTGCTTGGAGAATCGAAAGAGATCAGAAATGTAAAGTGCTTTGTAAACATTAAAGTGCTATAGAAATATTAGGCAGTAGCAGTAGCAGTAGAAATGGTGGTGATATTCAGGGTGGTAGTAGATGTAATGAAATGAACCGGTGGTGGTGTTGGTAGTTGTGGTGATGGCCATGATGGTGGCACTGGTGCCTGCCCCCCGCTTGAGCTATGTGGGCAGAGCCTCTGAGAGTCCAGCCCTGATGAGGATAGAAGGAAGGCTTTTATTTGAGCAATTGGACATGACATTTATGCACCATCTTTTTGCCTACAAAGTGATCGGTTTCTGCTATCTCATTACATCCTTTATGATCTTTAGCCCATCATAGGTGCTCTCAAATAACACTCCTCTTTGGAGGACACTGAGATTGGTAGAGTAGAAGGAATTTGGGATTGAGAGGTAGATGACAGCATTCAAACCCCAGGTTTGGATCTTATCTGTGTGACTTTGTCAAGCCCATTCACTTCTCTCAGTAGCAGTTTCCTCATCTGTGATGTGAATGTTCTGTATGAAATGGCCTTTAACTCTGTCTTATGAGCCTATGTATTTAGAGCCAAGAAAGCTAAGACCCAGAGTAGTAAGGGGACTTGTCCAAGATCACACAGCTAGAAAGTGACATTTTAGGCTACTCTCCCAGATGTTGGATTTCAAAGCCAGATCCTCTTCCTGTCCCATCCCCTCAGTGCACTAAACAGTGGCCTTCCCTTAGCTTTGATTTAATGGTCGCTGACTAACACAGAGGTTCTTGACCTTCAGGCAGTTCAGGGGCCTCTTGGCTAGGCATTCTGGTAGAGCCCCTGGAACTCTTCTCTAAATACCACTTTTAAATACATGTAATTAGGTAAATACAGAAGGTTACACAGGAAATCAAAGAGTTGTCAAAACAAAAATGGAAATTTTTCCCACATCCAAGTTTGAAGGGCCCTTGAAATCTAGTTACTGACTCCTTTTGGTGGAGATTCTGATAGGGGTTAGGGAACAGATAAGGTCAGCATTAGGAATAAAGGAGAATTAGAGTCAGAGTTGGAGGAATTGATTATTTTCTAACCTAAATCAAGGCCCACAGACCCCAGGTTAAGCCTAAAATCAGTCAGAATGTCTACTATGGATAATTATGTCAGGAGGAGGCCCTGAGGGAGAAGTAGCCTCCATCTTCTATAGGCATTTTGGAGTTCCACAACCTGAGTTTAAATCCTAGCTTTGTCCCTTCACACCAGGAAGGACGTAGAGAAGTCATAGCCCATATCCAGCTCTCACCTCTCTCATTTACATAAAAAGAGCCTTGGATTAGATGCTCCCTAAGATTCCTTCCCATTCTGTATCTTGGATCCTATGAAATTCCTCTTTGTGTAATTTCAATGATCTCTCTCCTGAGGTTGAATAAAGTTAAGGAAGCCTTTAGAAAGCTCTCACTTGCTTTCATTGCCTCTGATTCGGAGATCCAGTTACTGGAAATCTGACTATGGTCTTCCCTTTCTATTTGGATGTTGAAGTTTCTCTTGGTCTCTTTCTGTTGGATGAATATCAACAAACATCAGCTTCCTCAATTCCTCTACAGGATAACACTTTATGTTTCTATCACACTTGAAATTCCTTAATTTCTAGCTAAAGAATCACACAATCTCAGAGCTGGAAGAGACAAAAGGGAGGAAATGAAGACAGAGAGAGGAAGTAGGGAAATAAGCTTCCTCTCTACAATTCTACAGACCACATTCATCTCACCTTTGTTAGAAGATCTCCAATGGGCAGGGGCAACTACTGACTTCCCAAAGGTCTCATTCTTCTTAATGGCAGTTTGAATTATTCATTCTTTTATTCAGTGAGAATTTATTCAGTATCTACTAGTGTATGCACCAGATACTGGGCCAAGCAGTGAGAATTATTTCTTTTAATATTTTATTTTTCCTCAATTATATGTTGAAAGAATTTTTTAACTTTTTTTTAAAGTTCTGAGTTCCAGATTCTAAACCTCCCTCCCTCCTCTACATCCACCCTGAGACAGTAAACAATCCAAAATAGGTTATGTAATCATGTAAAACATTTCAATATTAGTCATTTTGTACAAGAAGAGAGAGAGAGAGAGAGAGAGAGAGAGAGAGAGAGAGAGAGAGAGAGAGAGAGAGAGAGAAGTAGCATGCTTCAGTCTGTATTCAGATAATATCTTCTTCTGGAGGTGGATGCCATGCTTCTTCACTGGTCCTTTGGGGTAATCTTAGATGATTGTATTGCTGAGAATGGCTAAGTCATTCATAAGTCTTCATCATACAATACTGCTCTTACTGTGTACTAATTTCTCTTGGTTCTGCTCACTTCATTTTGCATCAATTAATGTAAAATTTTCTAGGTTTTTTTCTGAAATTATCTTGCTTGTCATTTCTTATAGTGCAAAGATATTCCATCACAATGATATACTCCAACCTGTTCAGCCATTCCCCAATTGATGGACATCCCTTCTATTTCCAATTCTTTGCCCACAAAAAGAGCTGCTATAAATATTTGTTTTGATAAATAGCTCTTTTTTTCCTTTTTTTTTTATTTCATCAGGATATAGATGTAGAAGTGGTATTGCTGAATCAAAGAGTATGCACAGTTTATGTCCTTTAGGTATAATTCCAAATTGCTCTTCAGAATAGTTGGATCGATTCACAACCCTGTAAGCAGTGCGTTATTGTCCCAGTTTTCCCTCATGCCCTCCAACATCAGCTCTGGGAATCATTAAAAGGCTGTTCTTGATAGCAATCCCCACGTACCTTATTTAAAATGTCTCCCTGATTCTGTTTCTTGGGTCATACAGAACAAAGTGGATTTCTCTTCTATATGTTAGCCCTCCAAATCTTTACAAACACAAATCATGCTCCCTTGATTTTTTTCTCTTCTCAAGATTAAACAACTTTGCAATTGCTCCTTCATGGATATTCTTCCTCTTTCCAATGTCCTTGCTAAACTGTGCCACCCAGAACTGGACAGACTGCTACATATGTGGTCTTACCAGGGCTGAATAATGCTCTCCCTCCTCATCTTGGTCTCCTGGCTTCCTCCAAGTCTCATCTAAGATCTGATCTGAGCAACAATCCCTTTTCCCTCCTGTACGATTCTAGTGCCTTTCCTCCAAATTACCTCCAATTCATCCTGTACTTATCTTGTTGATACATACCTGTTTGCATGTTGCCTCCCCCATTAGATTATGAGCTAAAGCTTAGTAAATATTTTTTTGTTCTCTTGAATCTTACCTCTTGATTCTTGGGATCCATGACTCTCTTTATGCAGCTAAAGATTCAATAAGCTATGGTAGCTGCCCTATTAAACTCCCAACTTATATTGATCTTGCAGCCCCCCTAAACCTTCTGATTTTTTTTTCAGACGAATTACTTTCATACCATATCTCTGCCATATTGCATTTGTATAGCTGATTAATTAAATTCGAGTGGAGAATTTTACATTTTTTAACATTTAATTTCATCTTATTATACAAGCCAGTATTCTAACCTCTCAAGATGTTTTTGGATGCTGATTCTGTCTAGAATGTTAACTTTCCCTACCGGCAGATTGTCCACTGTAAATCTGATATGTGTGCTATCTGTGCTTTCTTTTCTTTTTTTTCGTGTCATTGGTAAGATGTTAACTAGGTTAATACAAAGCACAGATCCCTGAGAGACTCCACTGGGGATATTCTACCAAATCATTGTAATTGTACACACATTCACTGGAGGTCTTGTGTGTGTGAGCAGGGAACCCTCTGCCAGGCATGGAGAAAATACACTTTAGATAGAGGGTCCATAGGTATGACTAGAATATGATCTATGTGAACCAGAACACCGAGCCAACACTCTGCCCTGATTGGAATAAATATGGAACATTAGAAATAGTTCTAGGTGTGATATTTTGGGAAGGATATGGTCAAGCTGAGGAGGGCATCCAGCATGGTGATTGGACTTTAGTCTACACCAAGTAGACTGAAGGAATATGGTAAAGTAGATGATGAAGAAATAGAGAAGAGGAGGTTGGGGTTTGTGGGACATGATAATTGTCTTGAAGGATTTGAAAGTCTATTGATCGAGAGAGGCATGCTCCTTCTGCTTGTTTCTAGATGGCAGAACTGGGATCAATGCATAGCAGTGGCCGAGAGGCTAATTTAGGATTGGAGTTGGGAGCAACATCTTATCTATCAGCTGATCAAGAGAACAAGCCACTTTGTAGAGGTTGCTCAAGCAAAGTTTTGAGGCCCACTTGGTGATGACATCCTACAAGGAATATTGGTCAGTTCTTGGCTGGGTCAGATGGCCTTTGATTCCCTCTGCCAACCTGGAGGTTCTAGGATTCTGCCAACTTCAATGCCTTGACTTCTGCCTTTGCTGCTGTGTTGGTAATCAAAATGGACTCCTTAGCACTTAGTTCAACAAGTGCCCTTGAAGAGTGTGGCCTCTGTTTCCTTTGATTAATTCAGTGTCTTTGTTTGAGTCTTACTAGGTGCTAAGCCCCAGGTCCAAACCCCTATTAGGTGTAAAACCTTAGTGGGTGTGGATTGGCAACTAAGGTAGGGCCCAAGGTGGGGATAACTCCAGGGAGGGCCTAGTTTACATGTCTGGGAGAGCAGAGGCTTTTAGACCATGTGGGTTTAAGTCCCTCTCTTTGTGATTCTAGGTCATGTGGGTGAGTCACATGTGTGACTCACCCCTGACGCTGAAAAAGATATAAAAACCAGGAGTTGGCTGTCTGTTCTTGGGAGCTGTTTGCTGCAGCAGTGGTAGCACGTGACTCTGGGCCAGCCCTTGTTCTGAGCTCCCAGGCTGAACGTAGATGTTGGTAACTATGAATCTGTATTGGCTCTGTCTGTTGATGTTTGTACTTTGCCCTGAAGTTTAGGATGCTGGATTTTTCCCCTGAACTAAGTGAATGATATTTGTGTGCTGAATTAAAGTAAGTTTGCCAACCCCTTCACCTTGCTTTCCTTATTAAAGCAGATTAAAAGAACCTGTGCTTTCCCAGCATGCTGCCAGCTTTCTGGGTGCTGGCTGTGGGTGGATCTTACACCCCCATAGAAGCTGCTAACCAGATTGTTGAAACAACTGTAGATTGTTCTTCCTTAATCAAACTTTCTTCAGAGTCAAAGGTGTGGCCAGAGTGGCCTTTGTTTTCCTTGAGTGACTCAGCTTACCTCATTGAGCCTTGCTGGTTGCTGCTGCTTCGCTTCCAGGAATCGGAGAACTTCTTGTGTGATGAGTCATGGGGCTGGCTGAGGGGAGGTGTTAACTCCAGAGCCACACCCTATTAGGTGTTAACCTGGTCTATGCTAGGGGGAGGGACCACCTCAAGAACCAATCGGTCCTGGTCATTCAGGCGGGGCTTGAGGATATCGGAAAACTCTATAAGAGGGGAGAGGACAGCTTGAAGACCCCTTTTTTTCCTTTTCTGGTTGGAGCCAGAGACGCCTACAGCCGAAGCTGAGCTGTGGTAGCAGAGCTGACCCACGTGGAGCGAGGAGTGCTGACCAAGGACTGGAGGCCAGTGGGTAATCTTCTTACCATACAGGGGAAGCATGTATATGATTTTGCCTTATGCCATCTCGCTTCTCTGTGGCCTCCTGGTTACTCTTGTGAGGTGGACTTATTGGGCCTGGAAGCTTTTGATCAAAATATCAAAATGGGGACACTGGTGTGTGGGCCTGTTACTCTGGAGTGTAAATACATGCTTTAGTTCTCCTGCCTTCTGCCTAGAGAATTCCTTATATTCTGTGGTTCCGAACCTTTCAGGCATGTATGAGATTCTCTTTGAAATCATAAATTCTGCCTTCCTAATATATTTGGCGACGAGGTGGATGGGATCGCTAGGTATAAGATCTCTATTCAGAAGCAGAAGAACTTCAGAGGAAGAGATGAATATCCCAGGGTGGGAGGATCCATTTTATTCCTCTCTAGCAAAGGAATTGGCTAAAAAAGCCAGACCCTGTGAAAACTGGGAACCAAGGCTACAGAGAGGAGATCCTAAGGATTTGGAAAGGTGTTTACAAGAGGTTGGGATTCAGTCAGGGGCATCACTATCTAGGCAAAGCTGGATAGTGTTATCAGTCTGCCAGCTAGTATATGAAAGATTGAGATTAAGTGAAAGAGATGGGGGCACTCCTACCCCACAGCAAGAAGGGGAATATCAGATAGCAGGAGAACAAATTGCTGCTCAAGAACCTACTGACTCAGATGAGAACTTTTATATTAATGTGGCTAGGAGCAACAGGAGGCCAAATAAGCCAAGAGTGCATCCCAACTCAGCCCAGACCAAGCCTGACTGCCTGCTTTGTACTTGCCATGGTGGCAGGGGAAGCAAGTGGGGGAAAAATGAGATAATGTTAAGGGCTGAGACAGAAAATGCTACTAGGGTTCAGGATGTCCCTTGCACAGAGAATGGGAGATGGTTAAATACTCAGACAAGCATTCATCCCATAGAAAGGAGGAGGACAGAAACCCAAGGTGGCAATTTAGTTACGAGGGAAATTCAGGAAGATTTCTCACAGCAAGAGGTCACAGATATTTTGAGTAGATTCAGCCAAAGAGTAGGAGAACCATTAATATCTTGGATGGTAAGACTCAGTGATCAAGGGGCAAGTGGAATATTAGTAGATAAGACAGACTGTATGAGAATCATAGGTATCAGCCATGATCCCCTAGTTCAGCAAGCTTTTAGGGAACATCAGTGAGGAGATGATGCTAGCAGGACTACTCTGTTGGCGTTAGCTGCTGCAGGATGCAATAAGAAATATACTACTGATTCTATGTGGCCCACTGAGCACAGACCCTGATATTCACTTAAAGATTCTATCACGAGACTAAAGGAGGAGGTAATGAAGACTGCTATTATGACAGAAACTACAGACAAATATTACAATGATCCCATAGGAATCCCTCATAGGGATTTAATAATTAGGACAGCTCCCCCTGCTTTTATAAACAACTAATTTTGAATACTTGGGGAAGTAGGGAGCCATCTTACAGAGGTGATAGATAAGATTTTACAGTTACATGACTTAGGAGACTGGGGAAGGGATAGATCTCCTCGAGAGAGAAGGGTGAATAGCCAGCAAACTTGGCGCCAAAATGGAGGGACAAGGAAAGAAATGTTCACTACTCTATTGAGAGCAGGGGTAGGTTTTGAAATGATAGATGGCATTCCAACCAATGAATTGTACAGAATGTACCAAGATAAAGGACTCGATAACAGGAGAGATAGGGAAATAAGAACTGCTCCTGCAAATGCTACAGACGTTGAACCGTCATACCCAAGTGAATCACATGCTAGGGAATACTAGGAAACAGGCCGAGCCCCAGTCCAAATTAAGGAAATACACAAGCTGGATTGCAGACCTCACATTAACTTGACCATATATTTGAAAAAATGCATCAAGTACGTTAACTAGGGCATTAATAGACACTGGGGCTGAGGCCACCCTTATCTATGGGAATCCAGACAAGTTCAGCCGTGGAACTCCTATTACCATCACAGGACTAGGAGGGACTGAAATATCAGCCAGACAAGTTAAATTGATGATGAAAATTGGACAGTTGCCCAAGAAAGAATATAGTGTGGTTATTATGCCTATTCCTGAATACATCATTGGAATAGACATTTTGAAGGTTATGACCTTAAATTTACCTGAAGGGAAATACCAATTTGCTGTGAGGAAAATAGGTATTAATGCAGTCTTAGTGGGGAAAATCAAGATGGATCCAATCACTTTGCCTGAACCTTCTGAAGTAATTACTTTGAGGCAATATCGTGTGCCAGGTGGGCAAGATGAAATTGCCAATACTATAAGAGAATGTGTTGAAGCAGGAGTGTTAGTCCCTACAACTACTCAGGAACAACCCTGTCTGGCCAGTCCAAAAGTCAGATGGGACATGGAGGATGACAGTAGATTATAGACAGCTGAGCAAAGTGACTCCTCCCTTGTATGCTGCTATTCCAGACATGGTTACTTTAATAGAGAAAATACAAAAACATGAAGGGACTTGGTATGCAGTTATTGATTTGGCCAATACCTTCTTTACAATGCCAATAGACCCCAAGCAAGAGAACCAGTTTGCTTTTACTTGGCAAGGCCGACAGTATACATTTACATGCCTGCCACAAGGATGTATCATAGCCCAACTATTTGCCACAGTACTGTAACTGAGCATTTGGATGAATTAAAGCTACCTGGTGTACAGCTTACACATTACATAGATGACATGATGAAACAGGGAAAGAATATAAAAGAAGTGGAGGAGAGTTTAGCATTATTAATTGACCAAATGAAAAGCAAAGGATGGGAAATCAATCCCACAAAGTTCAAGAGCCAGCTCAAACTGTAAAATTCTTGGGAATACAGTAGAATAGAGGACTGCGAGAAATTCTCCCACAAGCTCGACAAAAAATCCAGGATTTTCCCACCCCTACTAATAAGAAAGAGGCCCAAAAGTTCATAAGGCTATTTGGTTATTGGAGACACCACATCCCACATTTGGGACAGATTTTAAAACCCTTGTATAAAGTCACCAGAAAGAAATATGAATTCGATTGGGGCCTTGAACAAAGTAGAGCTTTTGAGGAAGCAAAGGCTGCTATACAATTAGCTCTGGACTTATGGCCTACGCAAAATGAGCCAGTGGAGTTACAAGTGACTGTACAAGATGACTATGCAAATTGGAGTCTGTGGCAAAAACAACAAAGCCGAAGTGTACCTTTAGGCTTTTGGTCAAGGAAACTGCCCTCATCTGGAGTGCAGTATACACCTTTTGAGAAGCAGCTGTTAGGTGCATATTGGGCTTTAGTAGAAACTGAGCAACTAACTCCGGGTCACGAAGTGATATTAAGGGCTGGAATTCCAATTATGACTTGGGTAATGAGTACCCCAGCTTCTCACAGAATTGGGCATGCACAAGAGGCAAGCATAATCAAATGGAAGTGGTATATTCAGAATAGGTCCAGAGCAGGCAAAAGTGGAGTTTCTGCTTTACATGAATCTGTGATGAACATTGGCACTGAGAGAAATGAAAAACCCCTTGAATCTAAGTAGCAGATGGTGCCATCCTTAGTGAAATGGAATAATGGGTATGATGGACCAAATGTGGAACAGAAGAAACATGCTTGGTTTACTGACGGGACAGCCAAATATTTAGGACAGAAGAGACATTGGAAAGCAGTAGCCTATAACCCCTGTACTAGGCAAACTCTGGAAAGTTCTGGGATAGGGGGAAGTAGCCAATATGCTGAACTGATGGCAGTGCATCAGGCCATCAGAATGGAGAAGGGATGACAGTGTCATATATTTACTGACTCATGGGCGGTAGCTAATGGATTAGCTACTTGGATGCCTATATGGAGGAATCAGAATTGGGAGATTCATGGCAAACAAGTTTGGGGTAAAGAGTTATGGGAAAATATATGGGACATGTCTTTGGTTACGGATTTGTCAGTTTTTTGTGTTGATGCTCACGCGACCCTGACCACACCAGAACGTGACTACAATGCACACGCGGATCGACTAGCAAAGATTGCCACTGAATGTATTGTCCCTACTCCAACTCCAACTGATGACTCAGCCTTAGCAAGATGGGTCCACCAGACTGCCAGTCATTTAGGGGTCCAAGCTGCCCACCGATGAGCACAGGATCAATGTATCAGTATATCTCATGCATTGTTAAAACAAATAACAGAGGGGTGCTGTATATGTCAATTAGAAAAAGAACGAACTCTTCCTAGGATAGTAACTGGAGAAATAGCGAGGGGAAAAGTTCCAGCCCAAATTTGGCAGATAGATTATATTGGCCCACTACCCCAGGATAAAGGATGTAAATATGTATGTACGTGTGTTGACACCTATTCAGGTGTACTAGTGGCTTGTCCTTATAAGGACGCAACTCAGAAAAACACCTGTAAAACCCTAGATATTGTCAGTTTATACTACGGAACCCCAATGCAGATTCAAAGTGACAATGGGTCACATTTCAAGGGCAAAGAAGTGAAAAGATATTGTGTGTTGAACAATATAGAATGGATATACCATATTCCATATTACCCACAAGCATCTGGGCTGATTGAAAGAATGAATGGATTGTTGAAAGAACAGCTGAGAAAATTAAGCTCTAATAATTCATATCGACATTGGAAGGATAATTTGTCTATTGCCTTACGTAATTTGAATAATAGGTCCTTAGGGGGGAGTACACCTCTAGCCGGAATGATGACCCCAAATTTGCAGATTAGAGAACAGCAAACACATGAGATCCAAAATATTGAATTTTGGACTGTGAGGGAAGATGTCCCCCTACCATGTCCAGGAACACCTGGTTCGGCAGGATATGATTTACATTGTATAGAGAATTTTAGGTTGAATAGGAAAGAGATAAGAAAAACCCCTACTGGAGTATGTATGAGAATCCCCAAGAATCATTTTGGACAGATATTACCTAAACCAGGATTAGCAGCTCAAGGAATACATGTATTGGCTGGAGTGATAGATTCTAATTATCAAAAAGAAATTGTTGTGACACTCCAGAATTTGGGTGAAAAACCTGTACAATTTGGTAGGAATGATAGGATAGTTCAAGTGATTATTATCCCCTGTGAAAAAATACCCTTTGTGAAAACTGACCCTCCTCCCAAAATAACTACTAGAGGGGCAAAAGGGGCTTCCTCCATTGATAGAATAAAGTTGGGAGCTAAGGTATGGGTAAAACGGAAGCCAGATGGTATTCCAAAGGCTGCAGAAGTTATAGCCCATGGGAAGGACAACACTGTAACGGTGGTATATTCCGGGGAAGATAATTACCAAATCACACCCCTGAACCATATATTTTACTATGAATAGGGCTAGAATATTAGATTCAAGGACCCCACAGGTATGGCTGATGCTGGTAATTGCCACAAGCCACTCAGAGGGAAGGTGGCCTTGTGTGATTAATGGATGAAAGCTTGTACATCTGGGGAAAGGCTGGGAGGACAATCCCAGTCTCTATCTAGGATGGGATCCTCCTGGTTTCCCTTGTACATCTGGGGAAAGACTGGGAGGACAATCCTAGTCTCCATCTAGGGTGGGATCCTCTTGGCTTAGTTTCCTCATTGTGTTCCATTTACAAAGAAACATTTCCCATCTGAGTTTGGCTCTGATATTGGATCTCTGCATAACTGAAATTTCAACTAAACTGGAGATGATTTTATTTGAAGGATAATAACCCATACTTGCCTGGCCCTGGAGGATGCTCAGTCTCACCTGAGGAACAAAGAACAAAAATTTTGCATGTATATGTGTCTTATACCTGCCTTGGAATGAGGAAAAAAATCTCATTTCAGTTTAAAGGGCCAACAATCTCCACCAGAAGAAGGTGAATGCCAATAGAATCCCAGAGAAAAGGAGTAAAGGAAGGATCCCAGAACCCAAGCCAGCAGGGCTCTTCCATGTTTCTGAGGTAGAAATCCCCCAGGGACCAGTGTTTTAATTGTTTTGTTTTTCCCAGTAAAATATGTTGTGAAGAAAGCAAGGCCTGCAAAAGCTGCTGCATTCACCTTGACTGCTTGGTTACTTCTCCAGAGAATGAAGAGTCCATCAAGGAAGGAGACAGATGAAAACAAGGTGGGTACTCAGTGGAGAACAAAAATCTGTGAGCTCCAGGACTCCTTGGTGGTTGTAGATAGAATAAATCACAGGTAATAATGCCGAACTGACTATACTGGTGAGGAAGAATCCTGGCGAACTCTTTCATTGATGGATCACATTTTAATTCAGCATCTGATATTTATTCTACCTTGTGTAACCTTGGGCAAGTCACTGCCTCAATTTCCTTATCTGTAAAGTGAAGGAATTGTCCTAGAAGGTTTTGGAGGTCCCTTCAATGGTTAAACTGATGATGTAAAGCTCCTACATGAGTTCCTTTCTCTGGATTCCAGCTTCTTCATCAGTAGATAGGACACTCACCCTTGAGTTAGGAATACTTGAATTCAAATAAGACCTCAGTCATTTTCTAGTTGTGTGATCCTGGGTAAGCCACTTAACCTCTCTACTTACCTCAAGTTTCTCATCCTTAAAATAAGGAGACAAACACTTACTTCCTAGGGCTGTTGTGAGGATCAAAACAAAGCAATATTTTGTAAAGCACTTTGCAGACCTTATTAAGGCTTTTAAAAAAGCTTCCGAGGATGATAATGATAATAACAATAATAAAGAAGTGTAACTAGAATGAGGACCTTACACTATACTACCGCTCAGGTCCATTCCATCTCAAAATCAAAGATCCCATCATCTACTACAGAATCAATGAAGTATTTATGAAGTGTTACCTCTGTGGCAGGCACTATGCTGAGGCCTGGGGATTGAAAGAAAGTCAAAATCATGGCTCCTTCCCTCAAGAAGCTGCCATCCTAGTAGAGCAGAGAGCATGACAAAAATTGCATGTAGACTATGGGCCTCCCCCAATTAGTGGCTATCTACCTAACTCTCGCTGAGACTTCCCAGTGACCCTGGACTCCTCACCTTCTCCAGCAGCCTGCTTTTTCATTTTTGGATGTTTCCCACTTTGGGATGGCTCCCATTATTAGAAAGGTTTTCCTCTAATTAAATGGACATTTCTCATTCTGAAGCCGCCTTTTTCCTCTTTCACCATCTCTCCAACCTCACTCATTTTCAGCTCTTCCCTCTTACTCCCATCCCACCCCCACCCCATGTTCTTCATTCTATTCTCTGGAGACAAACAGAACAATCACTATTCATATTTTCCACCAAATCCTTGAAGAACAACCCCTATGCCTCATCCTCACTTCACTCCTACATTTTTTTCAGGCTAAAAACGCCAAGTTCCATTAGCCAATTTTTATATGCACCAGTTGTTAGTTCCCGGGATCCTGGTTTCCCTTCTCTGGACACCATAGCCCTGGGGACTGGTAGTTGCCATCAAACCAAGGTTTTGGTCCTCTTTCCACTAGCCACAATTTCTGCTCAGATATAGGTCAGCCTGGATGACCTCTGAGCTACCTTGCATTTCTACTCTACGATGTCCCAGTATGGAGAGAACTGTGTTATGTGTGTCCCATACCATTCATATAAGTGTGGTGTGTGCCCATTTCTAGAATTTCCTCTTTTGTTTGGGCTAAGGTATTTACCCACCCAGAGACATCTGCCTCTGGAGCCCATGTACCATCACACACTAAGGGTTGGCACATGGCTAACTACTTCAGATGGAAAAGATTCAGTACCTCCAAAGGAAGATCTGACATCTATTACAAAGCATTCCAACAATATTAAGATTAGAATCTTATGAAAAACAAAGTCACAAATCACCAAGTCAGATAAAAAAGGAGAATCCATATTGAATAATGGCAGTAAATAGGCGTATTTGTTGTGGTATATATTTTAAGATTTGTGGGAAAATGCCCTCAGAAAACTCCAATAAATTACTTTGGTTAATCACCAAGCTATAAATAAAATTTATCCTGTCACAAGAGAGGTATCTTTTCAAACCGAGCACACTGATTCCTGGGCTGTGACAGTTTCAGATAAAGATGGTATCACTTCTCTGGGCCCTTAATTTATTTGTGAAATTAATAGATGATTATTCCCTTCCCCTGAAGGTTTCTCTGAGAGTCAATCCCCTGGGTTCTTCAGCCTCCCAATGCAGACATATTTGGCTTTGTTTTTTAACTTCATTTTCCTTCTCCCATCCATGTGCCATATAGATGCCAAGTTGATATGTTAAAGGCCAAGACTGAATATGTCATTTCCCTGATAAAGAAGCATGAGTGGCTCCCTGCTTCCCTTCCTCTACCCTCCCCCTAATCTTCCCACTTTTTTGTGTAAACTCCTGGAGGACAGGGGACATCTTGATTCCTTGTACGTATCATATTAGTCACTTTACATTTATTTCTTCCTTCCTTCATCCTTCCTCCATTCCTCCCTTCCTCCCTCCCTCCCTCCATCCCCTTTTTCCTTCCTCCCTTCCTGGACAATTTCCTCATTTTTTTAAAGGAAGGAAATGATGGCTCTTCCAAAGTAGTTACTTATCCAAGATCTGTCTCCCAAGTGGCAGTGCTGTGTTATAAAGCAAGGTCCTCTGGTGCAAACCTAGTGTGCTTTCCCACCACACCTTGTGAAATGGCTATGTATATTTTGATTACACCTTCCTCCAATCTACTCTCCCTTCTTTTGCCTCTCCACCTCTCTTATCCACTTCTCTTCTATTTCCCTTCAGGGAAAAATAGAGTTCTATACACCATTGTCTCTTTATCTTATTTCTCAGTTCCATGTAAAAACAATTTTTAACATTTATTTTTAAAATGTTGAGTTCCACATTCTCTCCATTCCTCTCTTCTCAGCAACCCTCGTTGAGAAAGCAAGCAATATGCTATAGGTTATACATGTGTCATCATGCAAATCACTTCCATAATAGTCATGTTGTGAAAGACTAATGATATCCTAACTCACCCTCCACATATTCTGTCCTATCCTTTGACCTGTCCCTCCACAAAAGTGTTTGCTTCTGTTTGCCCCTTCCCCCAATCTGCCATCCCTTCTATTATCTCCCCTCTCTTATCCTCTCCCCCCCCCTGCTTTCCTGTAGAGCAAGATAGATTTCCATACCCAATTGAGCCTTACACCCTGTGCCTCTCTCTGTGCAGCCTTATATCTATTGTCTTTAATGAGGCATTAGGAAGTGGCCATCTTCTTATATATGAGTCCTCTCTTCCTAACTTCCTAACAAGCAATTCTCTTGTATCTTTCTCACCTTGGGTTGTGTCAGGGCCAACATGCCTAGTCACAAATGGTCATGGGCAATAGGAGACTGCCATGTAGTAGCTTCTGGCTCAGTCAGGACAGATCACCATCCAGCTCTCCTTGATGCATTGATATAAAAAAAATAGACATCCAGAATTCCTTACTGAGAGTCTGATTGGATCCAGAACCATTGTTTAGAGAAAGAAAACATTTCTGCCTTTGTCACATGCCTTTGATTTTTGACAACTCTGAGAGGAATTTATCCCATGGAAGGAGCCAATCTATCCACAGGCTGATGAATTCACCCTGGGGAATCACAGCTAAATCTACAACCAGGCTTCTGCTCATCACTTTTCTAGGTAATAAAGTGGGATGTGAAGCCTTTGGCTGGAGATATAAGGGGAAAACTCATCTCCTGTGCTTCTGGCCAGTTCTTCTTGGCTCCTGTTACCTCATCAATATCGTGGGCTGTAACAAGCCATTATTCCATTGGCTAGCAGGAGAGTAGCTCAAGTTACATCAGCCTGATGAGGGAGGCTGGTGATGAGTGGCACTGAGATTTGGAAGATCGAATGCTGAATTTGAACTTAGAGCACCTGGATTTGAATTCTGGCTGGGCTGCTTAGCAGCTGTGTGACTTTGGGCAAGTAATTCAAAATAATAGTGAGGGAGGGGCTTCAGAACATTGCATAACCACAATAGACCTTGGAAGAAAAAATTATATCAGAGCTGGAAGTGACCTTACAATTAAAAATGTGAGCTCTAGAAGCTGTTTGGAAATAATTTGGTCATATGACCATAGTATCATAGAGTAAAAGCTTTACCTCTCTTGGGCTTCTTTTTCTTATCTAGGAAAATCTGAATGTCGTGATAGGTTATATCCAAATTTGCAGCTAATTCTACTACTGTAAATTGATTAAGGTCATTGGATGCAAACAAACTAATGTCTCTCCTTCACAGACATAAGTTCTGGCCAAAAAGTGTCATAATTTGCTCCATTCAAATGTCTCACCCATAGTGTCCCTGAGCCATCTTCCTGAGAATCCAGTCTTTGATTCAGAAAGACAAGCCACCATGTTGACCCCAGATGCCTCATCCAGTCCCCGTCTTATGGTCTCATCAACCAACTGTGTTATATGGATGGCTTCAGAGCATGGCATGTTTTGTTTTATTTATTTTTGTTTTGTTTTTGTTTTTGTTTTTACAAATAGCATCTTTCCCAATTATATGTGAAGACAGCTTTTAACATTCACTTTTTATAAGACTTTGAGTTTCATTTTTTTCTCCCTCCCTTCCTCCCCAAGATGGCAAGTAATCTGATATAGGTTACACATGTGCAATCATATTAAACGTATTTCCACATTTGGCGTGTTGTGAAAGAAGAATCAGAAAAAAGAGAAAAGTCACAAAAAACTCCAAAAAAGTTAAAATAGTATGCTTTGATATGCATTAAGTGGATAGCATCTTCCATGACAAGTCTTTTGAAATTATCTTGGATCATTACATAGCTGAGAAGAGCTAAATCTATAATAGTTGATCACCACATGCTGCTGCTGTTGCTGTGTACAATGTTCTCCTGTTTCTGCTCATTTCACTTAGCATCAGTTCATGTAAGCCTTTCGAGGTTTTTCTGAAATATCTGTCTATGCATCGTTTTTTATAACATAATAGTATTTTAATATATATATATATATATATATACATACATATATATATCTCTTTGGGATACAATAGTAGTGGTATTAATGGATTATATAATGGATTAATGGATTAATGACCTCACACATTTTTCCAAGAAGATGATTGAATAATAATCACCACTTCCATTTCTCCATTAATGGAGGTCCTTTAAAAAAATGAGGAAATTGTCCAGGAAGGGAGGAAGGAAAAAGGGGATGGAGGGAGGGAGGAAGGGAGGAATGGAGGAAGGATGAAGGAAGGAAGAAATAAATGTAAAGTGACTAATCCATTATGTACATTAATCCATTATGTGTATGTACAGTTTTATAGCCCTTTGGGCATAGTTCCAAATTGCTCTCCAGAATTGTTGGATGAGTTCACAGCTCCACCAACAATGCATGAGTGCCTAGACACACCCTAGCATCTCCCACAAGTTGGTATTTTGTATTTCATTTTTTGTTTGTGAACTTTAAAATTTACTTGATTATTTTTAAAATGTTGTTTTAGTTTCTTGAGCCAGGTGATTAAAATATCATATCATTCTTAAATATTTAGTAAGCAATTTGTTCAAACAAAGTAATTCCCTGGTGAAATACATGGGCTCCACCTATGCTTACTCTTAGATACCTTACATTTTAGGTTCAATAATAAAGTGCTCCATTTAATTGTGCAAAGTTTAGGATTTGAGATTTGATTCAATTTTTAGGACAATTGAAAACGCTTGAGGTTTCATTTCTGTTTGATATGCAGGCTTCTAAAATGACCTCACACATTTTTCCAAGAAGATGATTGAATAATAATCACCACTTCCATTTCTGCATTCTCCAACATCATTAAACTAGTAAGTAGGTGATATTTCTGTGGCTGCAACCCAGGTTTCTGGAGTCCTAGTGCAGTGTTCTTCTGACTACAATGCACTAATTCTTAAAATTTATCAAAGTGCTGTCTGAGAGTAGAGGAATAGGGTATTTGGCCTCTTAATTTCCTTGGGCACCAGTGATATTCAAAGTATTCTTTTGTGGCAAAAGAATTAAAATGCACCTTTGTGTTCAGACACACACTTGATTGGGGAAACACAATCTACAAAAGTGATGGTCTCCAGTTTAGCCACAAATAGGTATAAACCAAGATGGAGAGTTGGTAATTTTCCAGTTAGTATCAACAGTCTCCCTCATTTGTGGGCTGGGATGACCCATGTGCAGGGAGAGAAGGGCTGTCCAACAGCCAGTGCCAATCTATTAGGGGGCCCCTGCTGAAAGGCTCCCTGCTATTTCTCTTGGGTGGGTGCTCAGTGGAGTGAAGAGTAATTCATTAGGAAGTGGAATGAGGCCATTTCAAAGCTAGGGGAGAGAAACTTTTCCATGAAAAGCCATGACAACAGTGATGGGATCTTTGCATTTTGGTCTGGAACTAATATAGTTTCCTACAAGGCTGGCTTTTGTCATCAGTGTAGTAGGTGGCAGTCTACATGATTTCAGACCAGTCAGATCTTTTTCCTACTTGCTTCACTAGTGCCTGAAATTACTTTTCTAAGGGACGAAAAACTTTCATTCTGTAAAAGACAGTGCAGTGCTATATAAAATGATGATCCTGGAATTGGGAGACCAAGGTTCAAATCCCAACAGTAGGATTTATGAGCTTTGTGGCCTTAGAAAAATCATTTCCCTGCCATGGCATTCCATTTTTTATGTTGAGCAGGATTAATAAATTTCACCACCTACCTCACAGAATTAGTATGGGAAAAGATATTTTGTCAACTTTTTAAAACCATGGGAAAAGTAAAATGATGATGATGGTGGTGGTGATGATGATGATGGTGAAGATAGTGATGACGACAATGGTGGTGGTGGTCGTGGTGGTCATGGTGGTGATGATGCAAGAAGAAGAGATTTTCATCAACAACTGACAAATCTGTAGCACTTTAAGGTTCACTAGATGTTCTCTGCCTAATAGCCCTGTGAAGATCTATGAAACTACCATGCGGAAATATGCTTATTTACTTAATTTTGATTTGATCAAGCATGTAATAGAGATCCATGTGATATGGTTACTATTTCAGGCTCCACCACTGAGAAGGAACATTGAATAATGGGTAGAATTCTGGAATCCAAGTCAGGGCAGCCTGTGTTCAAATCCTGCTCCTAACATTAGCTGTGTGGCCATAGTGAAAACACATAACCACTCTGAGTAATCTGTAGAGTGTCTTAGTGTGTAGAATACGGACAATTATAGCTTTAGTACCCCAACCACATGTTGCTTTTGAGACGCCCCAGTTAGATCCTTCATGTTAATCATTTTGCAAATATTAAGTGAATAAATGGGAGGGAAAACACTCCTCATGGTTCAAAAAGTGTGCTAAGTACTCAGGACACAAAGACAAAATTCAAGACAGTTCTTAGGGAGCTCCTGTTTCACTGGGGGAAACAACAAATGCAGCAGAATCATGTTTCAGTTTAGAAAGCTACAGGGATGTTGAGTGGAGCTGTAGAGGCCAGCAGGGGCATACTCCATCCTGGCAAAGTGGCAGAGTCAATCTGATTTGGGTTCCATAATTGGAAAGGGTATGTGTGTGTGTGTGTGTGTGTGTGTGTGTGTGTGTGTACGTACTATTCACATGACCTGGACCCAGTCTTTACCTTCTCCACACCATCTCCAGAGTTCCTTCCAACCCTAAATCTTATGATGTGTGCTATCATTTGAATCTTTGTCAAATCCTTTTTCTTGAAATCTTAGTATATTATCAATCAATAATGCAATGAGCTTTTGTTAAGCAGCGACTACTGCTACTAAGAGCCAGGCATGACAATAGACTGTTGATAAAAAGACAAAAGTTTATACTTAAAGGAGATCACAGTGTTTTTATCTATTCATCCTGCATGCCTGCCAGTTCAAAAGGATCTACTGGGTGTAAGGGTGGACCCAGAATTAAGGAAGATGTAGTTCTTACCCTCATAGACATCAGTCTGATTCTCACTTAGCAGCCTAACCACCCTATTACTCACAAAAATGAGATGTCAGGCATGACATCCCCAAGTGAACCCATGCTGGTTTCCAGTAATCACTGTTTCTACTAGAAGAATAGCCAAAAGAGTTGAAATAAAGTATTTGTAAGCTCTTTGTAAACTGTCAAATGTGCATTACACTTTAGAGTGACATCTGTAAAGGCACACATTTCAGAGACTGTTATTGCTAATAATTAATAATAATAATGATGATGATGATCATCATCAACAGAATGCTCTTTGTTTAGAAGGAATTAGACTTTTCAGATTCCTCCTTTCTGACTATCCTTCAAGCTTTAGGTCATTAATGCAAAAAGAACAGCTAAGAATATTAAGGTTTTTAAGGAGAAAAAAGGTATCTAGATATTAAAATGTGCTTCTTGCAGGCCAATTTTTTATGACTTTGGAGGTAAAATATGTGCTGTAATTTGTCCAAGAAGGGACATATTCAGAGCATATTCCAACTCACCTAGCAAAATGATTTGCCAAAAAAAAATCTTTTTTTTCATTTTTCTGTTATATTTGTTTATGAATATGCTCATAAGATCATTTCATGTCTTGTTGGAAATTAGAATAAAATAAAATGTGGTGTGGTGTGGGGACTGCAACCTTGCTTAGCTCATTGGAGACCTCAGATGGCTACTCAATTTCTTGCTGGTTAAACATTCGAGACCCTCCAGAATGTCCACTTCTCCAGCACATGCTTGCTCTGTTCCTCTCTATACTGGGAACCAGATGGGGATAAGCATTTAGATATTACCTGCTTTGTGTCAGGCATATATTAAGCACTTTATAATAATTGGCTCGTTACATGCTCCCAACAACTCTGTGCAATTAGTGTTGATATTATCCCTGTTTTGCTGCTGAGAAAACTGCAGCAAGCAATTTCAATGATTTACCCAGAGTTTCACTGCTAGTATGTGTCAGAGGCTGAATTTGAACTCCAGTCTTCTTGACTCTAGGCTCTAGCCATTGAGCCACCCTTCCACTGCATATTCACCATTCCACAAATGTAGTCCTGCCTGCTGACTGTTCCCCATGCCTTGAATGTATTCTTGTATTTAACAAGTACTTTTTTATTTCTAATTTATGGAATAAAACAAGCATTTCCATAACATAGTATAAGAAAAAGATGACTGCACATGCAACTGCAAATCTGCTATGCCCAACTTGCTATTCCTTTCAAATATGCACCAAAATAATAATGTCATATCATTATCATATCAGATTTTCCTCTCTCCCCCAGATGGCTTCCATCAGACACAAATTGGTTTACATACGTAAAATTATTCTTGGCATACTTTGATTTATCACTTCTTTCTCCGGATGCAGCTAGTGTCTTTCTTCACATAGCCTTCATAGTTAATTTGGTATTTGCAATAGCCAAAATAACTTGTTTGCTCAAAGTAGGCCTTAAAACAATATTGCTGACATTGGATACAATGTTCTCTTGGTTCTGCTAACTCCCCTCTTCATTATTTGGTGCAAGTCTTTCCATGTTTTTCTAAGATCATTGAGCTCATCATTTCTTATAGCACAGTAGTATTCCATCACAATCATGTACCCCAACTTCTTCATCTATTCCCCAATCAATGGGCATCCCTGCCACTTGTTGTTCTTTGCCACCACAAAGAGAGCTGCTATAAACATTTTAGTACCTAAAACTTCTTTTCCTTTTTCCCTAATTATCTTCAAAAATACACCAAGTAGTGGTATTGCTGGGGCAAGGGGTACAGGTAGTTTAATATGTCTTTGGGCATCATTCCAAATATCTCTCCAAAATGGTGGGATCAGCTCATAGATCCACCAACAATGAATTAATGTTCCAATTTTTCCATATCCCCTGCAACATTTGTCACTTTCCCCTTCTATCACTTTAGCAAACACGGTAGGCATAAAATGGTATCTCAAGGTTGTTTTAATTTGCAGTTCTCTAATCAGTAATGATTTAGAGCACTTTTTTCCCTATGACTATAAATTGTTTTGATTTCTTCATTGGAAAACTCCCTATTCATATCCTTTGACCATTTATCAATTTGGGAATGACTCATATTCTTATAGATTTGACAAAGTTCTTTATATATTTTGAATAGGAAACCTTTATCTTGCAAACTGTCTGTAAAAATTCTCCCCAATATTCTGCTTTCCTTTGGATCTTGGTTACATTTATTTTCTTTGTGATGCATTTTATTTAACAAGCATTTATTAAGAACCTACTATTTTCCAGTTACTATGCTAGGTACTGGGGATACAAGGACATATGAAACAAACACTTCTCTAAAGGAGCTTATCATTCTATTGGAAAACTGGAGAGTGTGGCAGAAACCAAGCAAAGCATATATGCAGAGGAGGACTCTAGTAACTGGAGAGTATGGAGGGATCAGGAGAAATATCCTTAGGAGTTGGCATGTGAATTGAGTTTTAAAGGGAGCTAAGAATTCCTCAGGTTAGCGGGGAGGCAACAGGGCATTCTGGGCTGGGGAATAAGAGAGGCAAGGTCATCTAAGAAGGATTTCTGGGAAGGCACAGGACAAAATCTCACAGGCTAAAATGGAAGGGTTAGGATGTGAGCTGTTCTGTTGCAGTTAAAATGTACTAGTGAGGATGGGCTCCTAGATCTATGCATTACATGTAACACATGTTTATGTTTAACATACAAAGAGTACTTTAAGATTTAGAGCTGGGAAGTAATTACACTTAAAGATGAAAGGGTCATTACTCCCTTTGGAAAGATGGGGAAGTGCATCCTCAGAGAAATTAAGTGACTTCTGCAGAGAACAGTAATTCCTCTTTATCACCTAATAACAGTAGCTGGTGTTTATATAACATAACACTGAGGACTGCAGAGTACTTTGAATGTTATCTATCTCATTGGATCCTTGCACTTACATCATTCCATAGGTGTTATTATGGTTCCCATTTGATTTTTTGTTAATTTCATCATTTTTATTTAATATTTTAGTTTTCAACGTTGATTTCCACAAAGATTTGGAGTTACAAATTTTCTCCCCATTTCTACCCTCCCCCCATTTCAAGATGACATGTATTCTGATTGCCTCAATGCCCAGTCAGCCCTCCCTTTTTTCACCCCACTCCCCCCATCCCCTTTCCCCTTACTTTCTTGCAGGGCAGGATAGATTTCTATGCCCCATTCCCTACATATCTTGTTTCCCAACTGTTTGCAAAAAAAAAAACAAAAAACTTTTTTTAAGCATCTGCTTTTAAAATTTTGAATTCCAAATTCTCTCCCCTCTTCTCTTCCCACTCACCCTCCCTAGGAAGGCAAGCAATTCAACATAGATCACACTTGCATCGTTATGTAAAACACTTCCACAATATTCATTTCGTGAAAGGCTAACTATGTTTTCCTCCATCCTATCCTGTCCCCCTTTATTCAATTTTCTCCCTTCACTCTGTCCCTTTTCAAAAGTGTTTGCTTTTGATTACCTCCTCCCCCTATCTGCCTTCCCTTCCATCACCCCCCCCACTTTTTTCCTCTTCCCTTTACTTTACCCAATTGAGTGTG
This sequence comes from Trichosurus vulpecula, assembly GCF_011100635.1. Taxonomy (NCBI): domain Eukaryota; kingdom Metazoa; phylum Chordata; class Mammalia; order Diprotodontia; family Phalangeridae; genus Trichosurus; species Trichosurus vulpecula. The sequence goes on along the minus strand of NC_050577.1, from coordinate 305,914,050 downwards.
TATGTTATTCCCTCCTCAAGTTGAATCCTGTGAGAGTAAGATTTACTCATTCCCCCTCACCTCCCCAGTCTTCCTTTCCACCATAACTGCTTTTCCTTGCCACTTTTATGTGAGATAATTTACCCCATTCTATCTCTCCCTTTCTCCCTCTCTCAATATATTCCTCTCTCACCCCCTAATTTGATTTTACTTTTTTAGATGTCATCCCTTCATATTCACCTCATCCTGTGCCCTCTGTCTATATTACCTTCAACTCCTCTAATACTGAGCAAAGTCTTATGAATTACACACATCATCTTTCCATGTAGGAATGTAAACATAAAAGTTGAACTTTAGTAAGTTCATTATGCATTCTCTTTCTTGTTTAACTTTTCATGCTTCTCTTGATTCTTGTACTTGAAGGTCAAATTTTCTATTCAGCTCTGGTCTTTTCATTGAGAAAGCTTGAAAGTCCTCTATTTTTTTGAAAATCCATATTTTGCCTTGGAGCTTCATACTCAGTTTTGCTGGGTAGGTGATTCTTGGTTTTAGTCCCAGCTCCTTTGACCTCCAGAATATCATATTCCAAGCCCTTTGATCCCTTAATGTAGAAGCTGCTAGATCTTGAGTTATTCTGATTGTTTTTCCACAATACTCAAATTGTTTCTTTCTGGCTGGTTGCATTATTTTCTCCTTGACCTGGAAACTCTGGAATTTGGCAACAATCTTCCTAGGAGTTTTCTTTTTGGGATCTTTTTCAAGAGGCAATTGGTGGATTCTTTCAATTTCTATTTTACCCTCTGGCCCTAGACTATCAGGGCAGTTCTCCTTGATAATTTCTTGAAAGATGATATCTAGGCTCTTTTTTTGATCATGGCTTTCAGGTAGTCCAATAATTTTTAAATTATCTCTCCTGGATCTATTCTCCAGGTTAGTGGTTTTTCCAATGAGATAGTTCACATTGTCTTCTATTTTTTTTTTCATTCCTTTGGTTCTGTTTTACAATATCTTGATTTCTCATCAAGTCACTAGCTTCTACTGGCTCCAATCAAATTTTTAAGGTAGTATTTTCTTCAGTGGTCTTTTGGACCTCCTTTTCCATTTGGCTAATTCTGCCTTTCAAGGCATTCTTCTCCTCATTGGCTTTTTGGAACTCTTTTGACATTTGGGTTAGTCTGTTCTTTAAGGGGTTATTTTCTTCAGTATTTTTTGGATATCCTTTAGGAAGTCATTCACTTGTCTTTCATGGTTTTCTTGCATCCTTCTCATTTCTCTTCCCAATTTTTCCTCTACTTCTCTTACTTGCTTTTCCAAATCTTTTTTGAGCTCTTCCATGGCCTGAGACCAATTCATATTTTTCTTGGAGGCTTTTGATGTGGGCTCTTTGACTTTGTTGACTTCTTCTGGCTGTATGTTTAGATCTTCTTTCTCACCAAAAAAAGGAATCTAGAGTTTGAGTTTGAGTCTGTGTTTGAGTCTGAGTTCATTTTCACTGCCTGTTCATGTTCCCAGCCAACTACTTGACCCTTGAGCTCTCTGTCAGGATAGGACTGCTTGCAGTGTAGAAAGTACTTTGTCCCAAGCTTTAGCCTCCAAGCACTGCTGTTTTCAGAGCTACTTCTACTCCACAGTCGCCCCAGGCTCTGTCACCGCAGTGCTCCTCCTTCCCCAAGAACTGCCAACCAGGAATGCAATACAGATCCAAGCAGGGCACAGCAAGAGAATCTGACTTTGTGCCCACATAGTGCTCCTTGCACTCCCGCTCTGATCTGCTGCTAGATTCCTCCCACTGTGTGAGAAAGGGACTCAGGAAGCAGCTGACACTTTAGCTCTGGAAGTAGCCTCCGGAGTTTCCTGCTGCTGCCACTGCCACTGCTGCACCACATCTGCCACCCCCAGGGCTGGTGATCAGACCACTCTGAACTCGATTCCACAGTTTCCCTCTAACCTGCTCTTTGGCATTTGTGAGTTGGGAAGTCTGGTAAATGCCACAGCTCACTTATTTATGGTCCCAAGACCCGTTCTGGCTGGCTAACTCTGGGTCTGGTCTGTCCTGGTGCAGCCCACACAGGGCTGCACTCCACTCCCCATGATGGGCTGAGCTCCACTCCCAAAATCATGCAATAAACCCTTCGGGCAACCATCCAGGTTCTCTTGGGCTGGAAACCTTTTTCCCTCTGCTATTTTGTGGGTTCTGTAGCTCTAGAATTTGGTCAGAGCCATTTTTTACAGGTGTTTGGAGGGATTTAGGCTACTTGCCATTTCATTTTATTTATTTATTTATTTTTATTTAATTTATTTAATATGTTTAGTTTTGAGCATTGATTTTCACAAGAGTTTGAATTACAAATTTTCTCCCCATTTCTACCCTCCCACCCACTCCAAGACGGCTTATATTCTGGTTGCGCCATTCCCCCGTCAGCCCTCCCATCTGTCACCCCACTCCCCTCCCATCCCCTTTTCCCTTCTTCTCTTGTAGGGCAAGATAAATTTCTATGCCCCATTTCCTTTGTATCTTATTTCCTAGTTGCATGCAAAAACTTCTTTTCTTTGTTGTTGTTTTTGAACATATGTTTTTAAAACTTTGAGTTCCAAATTCTCTCCCCTCTTCCCTCCCCATCCACCCTCCCTACGAAGGCAAGCAATTCAGCATAAGCCACATGCATATCATTATGTAAAACCCTTCCACTATAAACATGTTGTGAAAGATTAACTATGTTTTGCTCCTTCCTAACCTGTCCCACTTTATTGAATTTTCTCACTCGACCCTGTCCCCTTTCAAAAGTGTTTGTTTTTGATTACCTCCTCCCCCCATCTGCCCTCCCTTCTATCTTCCCCCCTTTTTTATCTTCTTCCTCCTTCTTTCCTGTGGGGTAAGGTACCCAATTGAATGTGTATGGTATTCCCTCCTCAGGTCAATTCCGATGAGAGCAAGATTTACTCATTCCCCCTCACCTGTCCCCTCTTCCCTTCCTACAGAACCACTTTTTCTTGCAACTTTTATGCGAGATAATTCACCCCATTCTATCTCTCCCTTTCTCCCTCTCTCAATATATTCCTCTCTTATCTCTTAATTTTATTTTATTTTTTTAGATATCATCCCTTCATATTCAACTCACCCTGTGCCCTCTGTGTGTGTGTGTATACATACATACATACACACACACACACATATATATATACACACACACCTACATATATACATGCATAGACACACACATATGTATATATGTATATATATACATATATATATATATGTATACACATATATATTTATGCATATTCCTTTCAGCTACTATGATATTGAGGTCTCATGAATCATACAGATCACCTTTCCATATAGGAATGTGAACAAAACAGTTCAATTTTAGTAAATCCCTTATGATTTCTCTTTCTTGTTTAACTTTTCATGCTTCCCTTGATTCTTGTGTTTGAAAGTCAAATTTTCTATTCAGCTCTGTCTTTTCACTGAGAAAACTTGAAAGTCCTCTATTTTTTTGAAAATCCATATTTTGCCTTGGATCATGATACTCAGTTTTGCTGGGTAGGTGATTCTTGGTTTTAATCCTAGCTCCATTGACCTCTAGAATACTGTATTCTAAGACCTTAGGTCCCTTAATGTGGAATCTGCCAGATCCTGTGTTATCCTGATTGCTTTTCCACAATATTCAAATTGTTTATTTCTGGCTGCTTCCAGTATTTTCTTCTTGACCTGGGAGCTCTGGAATTTGGTGACAATGTTCCTAGGAGTTTTCTTTTTGGGATCTATTTGAGGAAGCAATCTGTGGATTCTTTCAATTTCTATTTTACCCTCTGGCCCTAGAATATCAGGGCAGTTCTCCTTGATAATTTCTTAAAATTATCTATCTAGGCTCTTTTTTTGATCATGGCTTTCAGGTAGTCCAATAATTTTTAAATTATCTCTCCTGGATCTATTTTCTAGGTCAGTGGATTTTGCAATGAGATATTTGACATTGTCTTCCACTTTTTCATTCCTTTAGTTCTGTTTTATAGTATCTTGATTTCTCATCAAGTCACTAGCTTCTACTGGCTCCAATCAAATTTTTAAGGTAGTATTTTCTTCAGTGGTCTTTTGGACCTACTTTTCCATTTGGCTAATTCTGCCTTTCAAGGCATTCTTCTCCTCATTGGCTTTTTGGAGCTCTTTTGTCATTTGAGTTAGTCTATTTTTTGAAGTGTTGTTTTCTTCACTATTTTTTGGGTCTCTTTTAGCAAGTCATTGACTTGTCTTTCATGGTTTTCTTGCATCATTTTCATTTCTCGTCCCAATTTTTCCTCTACTTCTCTAACTTGCTTTTTCAAATCCTTTTTGAGCTCTTCCATGGCTTGAGACCAGTTCATGTTTTTCTTGAAGGCTTTTGTTGTAGGCTCTTTAACTTTGTTGACTTCTTTAGGCTGTATGTTTTGGTCTTCTTTGTCACCAGAGAAAAATTGCAAAGTCTGAGACTGAATCTCAGTGCGTTTTTGCTGCCTGGCCATGTTCCCAGTCAACTTACTTGACCCTTGAGTTTTTCATCAGGGTATGACTGATGTAGAGCAAAGAGTACTTTTTTCCAAGCTTGAGGGGATGTGCTGTTGATTTCAGAGCTATTTCTATACAGCCAGCTCTGCCACACCAGCACTCCTCCTTCCTCAAGAATCACCAACCTGGACCTTATGCAAATTTTAAGCAGGCTCTGCATTCCTGCTCTGATCCACCATTTAATTCCTCCCACCACGTGGGCCTGGAGCCGGAAGTAATTGTAGTTGTAGTTCTGTAGCTGCACCTCCCCCGCTGCCCCTGGGTCCGTACTCTGTCCCCCGCAGCTTTTCCCACTAACCTCCTCTGTTGTCTTTGGTGTTTGTGGGTTAAGAAGTCTGGTAACTGCCACAGCTCACTGATTCAGGGCGCTAGGGCCTGTTCCAGCCTGCTGCTGGTCTGGTTGGTCCTGCCACATCCCATGCTGAACTCCACTCCCCTCTGCTCTGTGCGCAATTGACCTCATCCAGTGACCATCTTGGCTGTCCTGGGCTAGATCCCTGCTTCCCTCTGCTATTTTGTGGTTTCTGCAGTTGTAGAATTTTTTCAGAGACATTTTTAGTAGTTCTTTGGAGGGACCTGGCAGGGAGCTCACGTAAGTCCCTACTTTTAAGCCACCATCTTGGCTCCACCCCCCTATTTGCCATTTTAGAGATGAGGAAACTGAGTTAAGTGACTTGCCCAGGGTGTGTCTCTGTGTCTTTCTCTGTCTCTGTCTCTCTCTCTATCTCTCTCCCTGTCTCTCTCTGTCTCTCTGTGTCTGTCTATCTCTGTTTCTCTGTCTCTCTCCCTCCCTCTCTCTCTCTCTCTCTCTCTCTCTCTCACACACACACACACACACACACACAAACACACACACACACACACACACACACACACACACACACACACACACACACACACGCACACACATAGTTTGAATTTAGAATTTTCTTATACCATGACCAGAATTCTATCTCCATGTAGCCACTCCATTGTGAGATCCCCCATACTTACTGCGAAAGAGCCCATTTATCTCAATAGGTTATATTAATACTTTCTCACCTAATCTTCTGGTCATGAATTGGTTTTGAATATACAGTACCCATGGTGAAAGATTTTGGTCTGACTCTAATGTTCTGAGAGATTATTTTTCACTATTACCAACAATTCATATGAAGTAGAGAGTCTCCCCTTTCCTGTGGGTTTTTTGTTTTGGAAGTTATCATGCAGTGGTTTATTGAGTTTAATTACTTCTGATTGTTCCTGTCTACTCTGTTTCATTGATCTAAGATTCTATTTTTTTTAAAACCTTTACCAAATGGTTTTGAGGATTTCTGCTTTATGAGAGAGTTGGAGATCTGGAAGTGTTATTCTCCCCTTGTTTCTCTCCTTTTTTGCTCATTGTTTCCTTTGATATTCTAGATATTTTTGTCCCTCCAATGTATTTTATCTCCAGGTCTATAAAGTATCTCCTTGGTAGCTTGATTGTTATAGTGCTACGTCTGTAATTTAGATAGTATTATCATTTTTATTACGTTGAAATAGCTGAGACATTAGCCAAAAGCATCCCTTCAATTATTTAAAGTACTCTTTACTTCCTGGAGTATTTGGCAATTGTATCCATGCAGGTCTGAGTTTGCTTTGCTAGATTGACAGATACTAGATACATTTTATTGTTATTTTTAATAGGACTTCTTTTTGTTATTCACTGCTGGATTCTCTTACTGCTTTGCAGAAATGCAGTTGATTTTTGTCTATTTGTTTTCTATCCTTTTACTTCACTAAAGCTATTAACTCTCAATTAGGTTCTTTGCTGATTCCTTAGTTTTCTTTCATTCTTTTTTTTTTCCAAAGCAAATCATGTGAGCAAAGAAATACTTTGCCTTCTCTTTGTCTACCTTCATGCCCTTCTTTTCTTGCTTTTGACTCATTGCAATCTCTGGAATTTTTGGAACAGTGTACACAGTGAAGAAAGAGGACCCAAGTGCTATGTTACTTTGCTCCTGTCCTTTGTGGAAAATATTCAAGCATTTCCCCATTGCATAGAGTGCTGGCTTTGGGTTTATATAGTTTTATTTTTATCATTGTAAACAAGGAAAATTTAGAGTTATCCTTTGTGGCATTTAAAAATATCTTAAATTAATGCTGTATTCTCTCAAAGGCTTTTTCAAATGTATCTAGTGATGAAATGCTTGTGTGTGTGTGTGTGTGTGTGTGTGTGTGTGTGCTTTGATTTTTTTTTTTAATATTTTTTTTTAATTTATTTTTATTTATTTTTAGTTTACCACACACAGTTCTACATAGTTTTGAGTTCCAGTTTTTCTCCCCTCCCTCCCCCCTCCCTCCCCAAGACGGCATGAAGTCTCATATAACTGTCATGTATAACTTCGCATTGAATTAATTTATGCTCTAGTCAAGTCGTGGAGAAGAATTTTGACCAATGGAATGAATCATGAGAAAGAAGAAACAGAACCAAAAAAAAAAAAACAAAAAAAAAACCCCAAAACCAAAAACAAAAGAGAAGCAGAAAAGGCGAGCATGTAGTAGTGTGCCTCAGTCTGTATTCAAACTTCGCAGTTCTTTCTCTGAATGAAGATAGCATTCTCCATCGTGAGTCCCCTGGAGTTGTCCTTGCCCCTTTAGGTTGCTGAGAGAAGCGCAGTATGTCAGGGTTGGTCCTCACGGAATCCACATATCTGTGGCTGTGCACAACGTTCTCCTGGTTCTGCTCTGCTCACTCAGCATTATGTCGTGTAGGTTTTTCCAGGTTGTTATGAAGTCTGCATCATCCCCATTTCTTATGGCACAATAGTATTCCATCACCTTCATATACCACAGTTTGTTCAGCCATTCCCCAATTGATGGGCATCCCTTTGCTTTCCAATTCTTGGCTACCACAAAGAGAGCTGCTATAAATATTCTTGTACATATGGGTCCTTTTCCCGCTTGCGTGATTTCTTTGGGATACAACCCTAGAAGTGGTATTGCTGGGTCAAAGGGTATGAACATTTCTATAGCCCTTTGGGCATAGTTCCACACCGCCCTCCAAAATGGCTGGATCAGCTCGCAACTCCACCAACAATGCAACAATGTTCCAATTTCCCCACATCCTTTCCAGCATTTATCATTCTCCTGATTTGTTATTTTAGCCAATCTGACAGGAGAGATGTGGTATCTAAGAGTTGTTTTGATTTGCATTTCTCTAATCAGCAGTGATCCAGAGCATTTTTCCATATGCCTGTAGATAGCTTTAATTTCTTCCTCTGAAAACTGCCTGTTCATATCCTTTGACCATTTCTCAATTGGGGAATGGCTTGTATTCCTATATATTTGGCTTAGCTCCCTGTATATTTTAGAGATGAGGCCTTTATCAGAGATACTAGTTGCAAAGATTTTCTCCCAATTTTCTGCTTCCCTCCTAATTCTTGTTGCATTGGCTTTTTTTGTACAAAAACATTTCAATTTGACATAATCAAAATTATCCACTTTGCATTTTGTAATGCTCTCTATCTCTTGTTGGGTCATGAATTCTTTACTTTTCCACAAATCTGATAAGTAAACTATTCCTTGCTTTCCCAAATTACTTAGAGTATCAACTTTTACTCCAAAACTTATGGGATGCAGCAAAAGCTGTTCTTAGGGGAAGTTTTATATCTCTAAATGCCTACATGAATAAAATAGGGAAAGAGGAGATCAATGATCTGGGCATACAGCTGAAAAAGCTAGAAAAAGAGCAAATTGAAAACCCCCAATTAAATACCAAATTAGAAATACTGAAAATCAAAGGAGAGATTAATAAAATTGAAACCAAGAAAACTATTGAATTAATAAATAAAACAAAGAGCTGGTTTTATGAAAAAAACCAATAAAATTGACAAACCTTTGGCCAATTTGATTAAAAAAAAGAAAGAAGAAAATCAAATTACCAGTATAAAAAATGAAAAGGGTGAGGTCACCTCTAATGAAGAGGAAATCAAACAATAATTAGGAATTATTTTGCCCAACTGTATGCCCATAAATTTGACAACCTTAGAGATATGGATGAATATCTACAAAAACATAAACTGCCCAGACTAACAGAGAAGGAAGTGAAATTTCTTAATGACCCCATATCAGAAAAAGAAATTGAGCAGGCCATCAACGAACTCCCTAGGAAAAAATCTCCAGGGCCAGATGGTTTTACATGTGAATTCTATCAAACATTTAAAGAACAACTAATTACAATACTTTGCAGACTATTTGGGAAAATAGGGGAAGAAGGAGTCCTACCAAATTCTTTTTATGACACAAATATGGTACTAATACCTAAACCAGGTAGAGTTAAAACAGAGAAAGAAAATTATAGACCAATTTCTCTAATGAATATTGATGCAAAAATTTTAAATAAAATATTAGCAAAAAGATTGCAGCAACTCATTACGAGAATAATACACCATGACCAGGTAGGATTTATTCCAGGAATGCAAGGCTGGTTCAATATTAGGAAAACTATTAGCATAATTGATCATATCAACAACAAAACTAGCAGAAACCATATGATCATCTCAATAGACGCAGAAAAAGCCTTTGACAAAGTACAACACCCATTCCTATTAAAAACACTAGAAAGCATAGGAATAAGGGGAACCTTCCTCAAAATTATAAATAGCATCTACCTAAAACCATCAACAAGCATTATTTGTAATGGGGATAAACTAGATGCATTCCCAATAAGGTCAGGGGTGAAACAAGGATGTCCATTATCACCCCTATTATTCAATTTGGTTCTAGAAACATTAGCTGTAGCAATAAGAGAAGAAAAAGAAATTGAAGGAATTAGAATAGGAAAAGAAGAAACTAAATTATCACTTTTTGCAGATGATATGATGATTTATCTAGAGAATCCTAGAGAATCAAGTAAAAAGCTACTTGAAATAATAAACAACTTTAGCAAAGTTGCAGGATATAAAATAAACCCACATAAATCCTCAGCATTCCTATACATTACTGACAAAGCCCAACAGCAAGAGATAGAAAGAGAAATTCCATTCAAAGTTACTGAAGGCACTATAAAATATTTGGGAGTCTATTTGCCAAGACAAACCCAGGGCCTATATGAACATAACTATGAAACACTTTTCACGCGAATAAAATCAGATCTAAATAAATGGAGAAATATCAGTTGCTCATGGTTAGGCCGAGCTAATATAATAAAAATGACAGTTCTACCTAAATTAATCTATCTATTCAGTGCCATACCAATCGAACTACCAAAATTTTTTTTTACTGAGCTGGACAAAATAATAACAAAATTCATTTGGAAAAACAAGAGGTCTAGAGTATCTAGGATATTAATGAAAAGACATGCTAGGGATGGTGGTTTAGCCACACCAGATATTAAACTGTACTACACAGCAGCAGTCATCAAAACTGCCTGGTACTGGTTAAGAAACAGGGGTGTGGATCAGTGGTATAGGATAGGTACACAAGTAGGTGAAATCAACAAGTTTAGCAATCTACTCTTTGATAAACCCAAAGAAGCCAGTTTCTGGGCTAATAATTCACTATTTCACAAAAACTGTTGGGAAAATTGGAAAATGGTAGGGCAAAAACTGGGCATAGACCAATATCTTACACCATATACCAAAATAAAGTCAAAATGGGTTCATGATTTAGGAGTAAAAGTGTGCTTTGATTTTTAATGTGATTATGTCATGAATTTGAGCCATCACTATATCCTTGGCATGAATTTAACTTGATTATATCAATTTTTTTTAAAATGGTCATATTGTTTTGCAAGGATTTTATTTTTAAAAATTGAATTGATTGACATCTACATTGACAACCTACAGATATTTTGTTTGTTTTGTCCTTCCCTGGTTTGGATATTAGGACTATACAGTTCTCACAAAAGGAGTTAAAAAGAATGTTTTTCTTCTTAATTTTTAGAACAATATGTGTGGCATAGTCTTACTTGTTGGTTTCAGATCCCTATTTGGTGTTTGTGTTAGTTTAGGTATTGTATGTCCTCCTTGTTCTTAGGTTTGGGGGGAATATGAGTGTTTGTAGTAGATTCTTATCAGTCTTTGGATTTATTTTTTTTATTTTTTTAAATCCTTATATTTGGTTTATTAATTCTCTTTTTCTGTTTTGTTGATATATTTTAGTGATACATTTTGATTTCTTGGGATAGGTTTAGTTTTATAGCAAAACGTTGATATGTTGTTTTACCATCATAATTGAATTTTCCATATTTACTAAGTGCTTCTATAATCTCTTCTTTGACCCCATTCAATGTTCAGGATCACTTTGTTTAGTCTCCATTTAGATCCCTATCATTTATTCCTGCTCCCTCCATTGATCACTGTTTCCATTGTGCTATGACCCAAAAAGGACATATTTAATCTTTCTGAGGTTTTTTTCAATATTCATTTATAATTTCTCTGTGTCTTAGGACATGTTCCAATTTCTAAAGTTTCCAACTTATACAAGGTGTTCCAAAATCCTTAGTACATTTTTCAGTTATTAAAGCTTAAATATGACATATTGTCTTTAATAGTTCCATTCAGAAGACGCCAGAAGTCTTTCATCTCTTAAGTTTACAAGTTCAGTTCTATAGCTTCCTTTTTTTTATTTTTCTATTATACTTTTCCAATTCTGAGAGGAACATTAATGTCTCCTACGATTATTTTGTCACTATATCTTTTTTGTAGTTCTGCTAACACTTCCTGCATGAATTTAGGTTCTATGCTTTTTGGTACATACATATTTAGTATTATTTTTTTGTTTGTTATCTGTTGTTTCTTCAAACATAATTCCCTTGTATATTTTTGTGGATATTGTGAATTTTTAGCTTTGCTTTGCCTTATACTATGACAGAGATTCCTGCTTTTTTTTAGCTCATCAATTCCATAAAAAATTTTATTCCAGAATCTTATTTTGATTCAGTATATGTGTATTTTGTAGATGCATTTCTTACATATAATTGATTATAGGGTATCCATTCAATCCCCTTTTTATTGGATTATTTATTCCATTCACATTAAGGGTCTGTGTTGTTCTCCATTTATTTTGTCATATTTTTAAAATATTTTAATGTTTTTATCCCATCTGTCTTTTAAATCAGTACATTCCCTCCCCTTCAATCGGTTTGCTTGAACTACTTGAGTGAAGCCTCTACTCCTCATCCTCTCTGTCCAAATGTAGGTGTTTTGCTTAAATTACTGTTTTAATTTTCTTCCCTTTATTTAGTTTTCTATTTCTTCCCTCCTTTTATCTCTTCTCTTTCTTCTTGGTTAAATAGCTAATTCAAAATTTCCTTTCCCCCTGGCCACTTTCTTTTGTTTATTAGCTTTCTTTTCACTATACCTTTTTCTAAGAAATCTTTTTTTGCTTTGTTCTCTTGATTAATTCTCTCCCTACCTGTCTATTCTTTAGTTTTATTCTCTGATTTATGGGCTATTCCCTTATTTATTCCTTCTTCAATTTATTCCTTCTTCAATCTATCTATTTCTCATGGAATTAAAGTTTCTGAAATATACCTGGTTTGAACTCCACATCATCATCAATTTCTATGTTATTGCCTTTTTTGATCTTTCCCACAATCCCTCCCTACTTGGTTTTTCTGTGCTTTTCTCTAAGAAGTATTCATTCAAGAATGACACAATGTCAGACTGAAGCAACACTATGTGGTAAACACTATGTGTTTACCACTATGTGGTAAAAATTGTGCTCAGTGTTCATGGCACAGTTCACGTTTCTGCCCTTGTCATGATGGTTCTTCTTTCCACTGGCTGTGATGTCATTTCTGGGACCATGCACCTTCCTTTGCCACTCTCTCTTTCTTATAGACAGCTTCCCTGTGGGCTAATATAATATTCATTCTATTCTAGACTATTGTCCATCAAGGCACATCTGGGCCTTAGATTTCTATCTTGCAAATCAAGGAGATTGCATTCACTAAATAAATTAAACAGCCACGGATGAAGTGATGATTACATGCAAGACACTGTAAGGCACAATGAGTACTAACTTAAAAAGGTGTGTATCTGCCCTCAAATGATTTACGTTTGCCTGAATATGTATAGAGTTAAAATCATTTCCAGTAGGAGAGAGCACTACCCATTGGGACATTCAGGTTGTGGCCCTTGAAATAAACCTGTAAGAGAAGGAGCAGTTCCAAGAAGCAAATGAGGAGGGGACTGTGGGGAAATGAACCCAGTGAGAGGAATTCAAGAAATGGATTTTTGAGCACAGAGAACAACAAACGGGACTGGTTCCATATCAGTCCCTAATTGCCTTTCCATTTCTACAGGCCATGAACTTAGCATGTTTCTAATGAGGTCAGGAGCCTGGGCCCCAGTAGCATAAAGGATGTGCTGAAGCCTCCTCTTTGTCTTTGTTCAGGTCATTTGTGGCTTCTTCACTGCAAGCATTTTGTCCCATGACCTTAATCCTGCCTTGTCAATGCAAGTCCTTCTTGTGTCTATGGAAGATCAGCTCCAAACATGACGCCATCCAAAAGCCAACAAATGAGGAAGGGCCCTTCTCTAAGCTTGGGTCCTCAAAATCGAACCTTTTCTGGAGACTTCAGCTGACCTTAGGTGCAGAGGGTTGACAATTTCAGACATAATCATGTTCCATTCAATCAACAGACCTTTAAGCACCTACTATGTGCCTAGAACAGAGACAAATGAAGGCAATAATCACTCCTCACAGGAAGCTTATAGTTTAACAGTGGAAATGACAATATAATAAAGTACAGTAGTTGTGATAAGTAAACATAAGGGAGTAAATACAGGGTGATCCCAATATCAACTCACATTTAAATAGCCTTTTAAGGTTTGAAAAAAATCCCCGCCAACATAGTGACATGATTGGCCTCCTTCAGGGGATTCAGCTGGTGTGTCTCTGCACACAGGAGACTGGGGGAAAGCAATATAAAAGATCCCCAGAAGCGTGTTCTTTTGTGACAGAGCTGAGTAATTGGAGGCCAAAAGATTAGCAGTGGCAAGAGGGTGGGACAGAATATAGGGGACCTGGGTTCAAATCTCTCTGACACTAGTTGTATGAGCATGGACAAGCTATCAGAATCCTTAGATCCACAGATTTCCCATCAGAGGGGGATCATTCTTTTCTCACAGTATCTTTGTGAAGGCCAAATGGGGTCACATGCCCCAAATTTAATGTCCTAAAGTCAGCTACTATTATTATCATTAATTTATCATTAGGCCTCACCAGCCCAAAGCCCTCAAGAAATGGGAGATTCTTTGACAATAATCCCTTTTATCTACTTAGGTTAACCCTCTGTACCTGCTTCATTGGGCTAAGTTGGTTGTTGTTTAGTCATTTTCAGTTGTGTCCTACTCTTTGTGACCCCATATGGGGCTTTCTTGGCAAAGATATTAGAGTGGTTTGCAACGCCCTTCTCCAGCAAATTTTAAAGATGAGGAAACTGAGGTAAACAGGGTTAAGTGACTTTCCCAGAGTCACCCAGCTAGTAAGTGTCTGAAGCCACATTTGAACTAGGGTCTTCCGACTCCAGGCCTGGTGCTCTATCATCTGAGCCATGTAGCTGCTGGTGTTCGTAGAAATGTATTAATTCCATTTTCATATAAAGAAACTGCGGTCAGAGCTATGAAATAACTTGCTCATGGCCACATAGTAAGTGCCAAGTCCAGCATAGATCCAAGATTTTCTGCCTCTAAATTCAGACTTTTTCCCAGTCCTTCATATGGCCTTCTACAGCATGACACAATCCAGAAGCCACTTTCGATCTTCCACATGAAGTGGGAGAAAGGATTCTGCTAACGCTATTATCTTGGACTCTACTCACTGGTCTCTGCTTCCTTCTCTTCTAGCCTCCATTTATCCAAATGTCTCAATGCTGGTGGGAGGCCAGGGAATGAGATGGCCCAAGCAGGGAATCTTGATGAAAGGTCTTCCCATCAGGGATTTGGATGTTGGGATATTCAGGCCCATGCTTTGGGGAAGAAAAAAATGGAATCAGAATTTCATCATTGTTCAAAGTCTATATTTGGCTTTTGTTTTCCAGTGTTTCTACCAGATCCCAAACAACCTTGATAACTCAGGTCAGAAACTCCTGGAGCTTAATATGGAAAAAAATTACCCTTCTAGGAATATTTTAGGTAAAAAAGTGTCTGATTCTGAGGATCCAAGACTCTTCTCATGTTAGGAGCTTTGATTCTATTAAAATTTTAATAGTGTTGCTTAAATGTTTTCTTTAAGCAAAACATGGAAGCAGGGCCAATGTCACTTGAAACCCTGAGGAGAAGGATGATGGAGATGGTGAAGGTCTTTACTTCATGCCACATCAGAATAATTTGAAGGAACCAGGAGTGTTAAGCCTAGGGAAAAGAAGACTTGGGAAGTAGAGTATGCTAGCAGTATTCTAATATAGACTGGGCCCTCCCCAAATGTGAGCCCCTGAAGAACTTTGCCTACATTTGGGGAACCCTTCACATCTGCCACTATACAACTCTTAAGCCCTCATGGAAAACCATTTTTGTTGGTTTAACAAAACAAATCCAGAGGATACACAATCTCAAATTATAGGCATTTAATTATACAGAATAACAAGGTAAATAAAAAGGGAAAATGCCTCAGTTTACCCAGGAACCCACTTTCACACAGGTTGCCATTTCACAGATTGTTTTTTTGTTGGTGTTATTGTTCATGCCTCTTCTCCAAGAGGACCAATGACATCAGGAGAGTGATATCTTGACATTGCAAGTGAACTGGATTTAAGTGAGGCAGAGCTGTGCAAAGTCAACAGCCTCACTTCTCCTCCAGAGTCATTCAGGTTCCAGTAGCAAGACATAAGTCAGGATGACTGGCAAGTGCTCTAAATGCACTGGATGACCTTGGCCTTTTTAAGGCAAAGTCTTTCCCAGAGTTTGAGTGAGGCAACACCCATTCAGTGACTTAAGGCTAGGTAAGAATTGAGGCACAAGATGGCCTAGTTTGCGTACTCAAAAGAATCAATCTGAGATGGGAAAAACCTCAGGGATTCTGGCCAGAAGAGAAACAGTTGCTATTCGCACTTACTCTGATGCATGAAAAGCCAAACAATGGGTAACTGAGGCTGGGTTGGGACCTACTATTGGCCGATTAGTGAGAGCCAGAGTGATTTAGGTTTCACAAGGGGGTATATAAAATGCATTGCTCAGAGACAGCTCACATTCCTAGGGCTACTGCCACAGAGACACAATTCAGGCTCAAGGCAAGTAAAAACTTCATAATGCTAGAGCTGTCCCAAAATGGAATGAGCAATTTCAAGAGGCAGTAGTTTCCCCTCCAATGATGGTGTTCAAGCATTTTCCACAGATCTTGCGGAGATAAGGACTTTGCATCCTTATCCACTTGAAGATAGCTGAGGGGAACATAAGATGGGAGTTCCTGACAAAAGAAGACAGACATTTGCCCTTTTCCAGGCACCCTTTTTCTGGGGGAGACTCAGGATGACAGGGATTTCACTTGTCACTTGGCCCCAGTATTTAAGAGGTGCACCTAGAGGCAAAACAATAGGGAGACTAACAACCTGGACCAGTTAATATTTCCATACCTCTAGGACCATGGTAATAGAAAGAGTGTTGTATTTAGAGCAAGTCACAAGTTCTAATCCTAGCTTTGACAACAATTAGATGTCTGATTGTAGGAAAACCTCAGATCCCATTTCTCATTTATATGATTGTGGGTTTGAACTAGATAATCTCTAAGGTAGGATATTCTCCAGTCCTGTAATAACCATAGACAAAGGGAGCTTAACAAATGTGGAGGCCATCCCACCTCCTCTTGCTCTGCCCCTCCCTATCCCTCCCACAGGTCCTTCATCTTCTAAATGTCCTGGAATTAGGGTACTGTGGATTATTGGTGAGGCACGGTCTGCCTTTGGGATTGTTCTCTCATGTGCAACGTATGAATAATGAACCTTGTCACACATGAACGACAAATTGTTGCATTTGAAGTTTAAGTTACATTTATTTCCTAGCTTTCAAATCCGGAACTTGGGACTTTGTATCAAAAATGAGTACCAAGTTGCTTGGTGTTGAGTTTTACCTTGGGGTCCTGCAGGGTGAGAATGGAATTAAGAGCCATGGATTCATTCAAAGCAGGGTATCATGTTTGCATCCCCAGGAGGCAGCCTGGGAGAGGAGAATTAAGAACTGCATTAGAACACTTGGCTTTGGGCTTTTTTCTAGAAGGACTCTTGTTGCCTATGGGCTGTGTGACCCTGGGCAGTGCTCTTGACTTCTCTGATAACACTTGACTCTTCTAGTCTTTAATGTCCTTTTGTGATGCTCCATGATGCTATGGAGGCAATCCTAGGCTCTCAAATGCTTGATAATACTAATGATATATAATGCCAATACTTATATAGTGATTTAATGTTCGGAAAGCACTTTATAAGTATTTCATTTGCTCTTTACCACAACTCTGGGAGGTGGGTGATGTTCTCATCTCTGTTCTATAGATGAGGAAACTGATGCAAACAGACTTGTCCAGAGTCATAGAGCTGGTAAGTTTCTGAACCAAGATTAGAAGTTGAGTCCTCCAGGCTCTCTCTCCACTCCACTTGGGCTATACCTATAGGCCACTAATTCTGGCTAGCCCCCACAAGTGGAGAGACCAGGAGCACACACTCACTGATGGATGTGGTGTCTGCTCTCTGAGGCAGATCTGAGAGCCATCCCAGTGTGAAGAAATGATCATTCATGGCAACTCGTGAAGAGACCACTTACAGAATCTGAATCAGTAGAGAGAATGCCCACCCTGATGCTATCATAGACCCTTTGAGGACTGCCATACAAAATATTCTGTGGCTTCAAAATGCTTCTCCTTTATTTCATTGGATCTACCTAACAGCCACAAGGTTTTTTACTAATCCTGCTATGCAAATAAAGACACTGAGATCCTGGGTAAGCAACTGCCCAACATCATCCAATTAATAAGTGGCAGAGCAGAACCCACCAGCACCAGGGGAATAAGAGCCTTATCTCTGTCTGCTTCTCTTGACTTCTCAGCTGGTGGGAGGATCAGAAGTGACTGCTGCTGCTGAAGAATGTCACTAACCTCAAAAGCACTGTCCATATGGTTTCAACTTTAACCAGATCATGATCAGCTCATTAAAAACTTATTATTATAAAATTAGTGTTAATATTAGAAGGTGAAACCACTGAAAGTATGTGGAGAACTCAAGACACCAAGTTCAAGTCCAGAGGACCAATGATGAAGTGTGTTCCTGACAGGAACACAGTGGATTCAATCTACAGAATGAGATACTTTTGGGATGCAGCCATTTGGGGGATTGTTGTGGCTTGTCTACGTATATTTGGTGCAAGGATTTTATTTTTATTTGTATTTTTCAACAATGGGGGTGAGAGAAAAATAGATTTTTGTTAACTGAAACAATAATTTTAAAAAAAGTGTTGAGGACATCATAGAAACGTCTTTGCCAGGGGTGGAGCCAAGATGGTGCTGTGAAAGGAAGAAACTACCAGAGCTCTCTCACAAATTCTGTCAAATAAATCTAAAAAAGTGAATCTGAGCAGATTTGAGAGAGTTAGAAGCCACTAGTAGACTGAGAGGGGTAGGAGCACCGGGCACGCGGATCAGCACCAGATCAAACCAACTGGGAACAGCAGAGGAATTCAGCCAGCATACCAGTCTGGGAGAGCACTGGGTGAGCGAAACGCCAGAGTAGGAACAGGCCCAGAGCAGAAGTACTGGCTATGGCCACAATCGAGCCCCAGGCCGCCAAGCCAGGACTGGAGTCTGTTGGAGCGCAGAGCCTGCAGCCCCGGGAGCAGCTAGCCACAGTCTAAAGGTTTGAAACTCACCTTCTTGGACTCCTGGTAGCCAAGATGTGCAGGTAAAATGGTTCATATCCCTCCCTTGAATAAACTTAGAGAATAAAACCTCAGGAGAAAAAGACGAGCCAGAAGGGGGGCTTCAGTAGCGAAAGAAGTGGGGGAGAGGGCCCTTCCTGTGGTGGCAGAAGGAGACTAGTGCAGGCAGAGAGGTGTCCTGGCAGCCCTCACCTTAGCAGAACAATGAGAGTAACTGAGCCCCAGGGCTGGAGCTAACTAATGTCAATGTCAGGCCCCCAGACTTGTCTTTGCACAGCCAGGGGAAGGGGAACACACCAACACATACATGAGCTGAGACCACCCCTGCTGTAGAGCAGTCCTGGGGAAGAGGAGACTCCCACCAGGCAGACCACCCATCCCTCACACCTCACAAAACCAGAGGCCATAGACTGTAAAGCTAGATCCCAACACAAAACTTGGGACAGAGCCCCCTGAGCCTCAGAAACAGAGATCCACTTCAGAAACCAGGAGGGAAAAAAAAATCACCATGAAAAAGAATTGTAAGAAGCTTTGAAAGATGATTGACTCATTTTATGGAAACAGGGAAGACCAAAACACCAATTCAGAAGAAGACAGCACGGACCCTACGCCCACATCTGAAACCTCAAAAGGGAAAGTGAATTGGTTCCTGGAAGAACGCAAGGAGGACTTTAAAAACCAAATTAGGGAGGTAAAAAAAAATTTAAAAAAATGTGAAAAAATCATTGAGGAAAACAAATCTTTAAAAGGTAAAATCTGGGAACTGGTTAAGGAAATTCAGAATACAAATGGAGAAAACATCTCATTGAAAAGTAAAATCAACCAAATGGAAAAGGAGACAGAGAAGACAAAGGAAGAAAAACAACATTAAAAATTAGAATTGGGCAAGTAGAAGCTAATGACTCTATGAGACATCAAGAATCAGTCCAACAAAATCTAAAAAATGAAAAAATAGAAGAAAACGTGAAACATCTGATTGGAAAAAAAAAAAAAAAAAACTGACCTGGAAAATAGATCCAGGAGAGACAATCTGGCTAGCAGCTCCTGTGAGGGTGTAAAGCCAACAACAACCAGCTCACAGAACACTGCAAGCCCAGGCCCTTTTTATCTACTCTACTAAGGAGAGCAACGTTAAGGGGTTAACAATCTTACTTTATTCTAGCATACAAATGTCATTTACTTAGTTCAGGGGAAAAAAACAGCACCCTGAATTACAGACTAAATACAGTTCATAGTTATCAATCAACATCTGGGTGTACAGCCAGGGAGCTCATTATAACAGCTGGCCCAGAGTCACATGCCACTCCTGCTGTGGCTCAGAGATCTGAGAAAGAACACTAACCTCTGCACTTGTATATCCTGTTCAGGGCCCCTGAAGGTCCCTGACCTCATCCAGGCTGGATGTGGAAAAGTTTCCCACCCCCAATATCACATCAGATACAAATCAATGGCTCCCAATTGTCTCAGTGCTGAGAAATACAAAAACATCCCTCTTTATCTGCCCCATTCAAGCAAAGGCCAGAATCATTAAAGGTGAACAGCAAAAAGTCCCACCTTAATTACTATTACATTGATCTCCCTGAAAACTATGATGAAGAAAAAGAGCCTGGACAGTATCTTCCATGAAATCTTTAAAGAAAATTGCCCAGGGGTCCTAGAACCAGAGGGTAAAACTCATCAAAATAATCCATCGATCGCCCCCAGAAAAAGATTCCAAATTGAAAACTCCAAGAAAAATTATAGCCAAGTTCCAGAACTACCACGTCAAGGAGAAAATATTGCAAGCAGGTAGAAAGAAACAATTCAAAGGTCATGGATATACAGTCAGGATCATGCAGGATCTTTCATCTTCTACAGTAAATGACAGGAGAAATTGGAATATGACATTCCAAAGGACAAAGGAGCTTGGATTACAACCAAGGATCAACTACCCAGCAAAATTGAGCATAATTTTCCAGGCAAGGAGATGGACATTAAGTGAAATAAGAGAATTCCAGAACTTCCTGATGAAAAGGCCAGAGCTCAATGCAAAATTTGTTCTCCAAATACAAAACTCAAGAGAGACATAAAAAGGTAAATGGGGGAAAAAACCTAGTTAATAAATGAGGCTAATTAATTACATCCTTATATAGGATTATTTTATCATATATTTTTAATATATAGGTCAATCTTGAGAATAGTATACTTATTATGACAATTGAAAGGGATATTCATAGACTGTGGATGTCAGTATAAAATAACCAATATAATGATAAAAAATATAATTATAGGGATATAAAGGGATGGTTCTGGGAGAAGAGGTAAAGAGGTAGTAGAAAACAGTAAATTACATCACATGAAGAGGCACAAAAACATATTGTAGTAGAGGGAAAGAAAGGAGGGAGAAGAGCATTATCTGAAATTTATTCTCTCTTTTTCTTATAAATTTTTATTTTTAGTTTACAATATTCAGTTCTACAAAATTTTGACTTCCAGATTTTCTTCCCTTCCTCCCCCCTCCCTCCCCAAGATGGCATGGAATCCCATATAGCTTCCATGTATAACTTTGCATTGGATTAATTTACACACTAGTCGAGTTATGGAGAAAAACTGTGATCAATTAAATGAATCATGCGAAAGAAGAAACAGGACCGAAAAAAAAAAAAACAACCCAAAAACAAAAACAAAAGAGACAAAATGAAAAAAAAAAGGGAGAGGCCAGCATGAAGTGTGCCTCAATCTGCATTCATACTTCATAGTTCTTTCTCTGGATGTAGATAGCATTCTCCATCGTGAGTCCTTTGGAGTTGTCTTTGTACCTTGCGCTGCTGAGAAGGGCGAAGTCTACCGGGGTTGGTCCTCACAGAATCTATATATCTGTGGTTGTGTATAATGTTCTCCTGGCTCTGCTCCGCTCGCTCAGCATTAGGTCGTGTAGGTTTTTCCAGGTTGTTATGAAGTCCGTATCATCCCCATTTCTTATGGCACAATAGTATTCCATTACCTTCATATACCACAGCTTGTTCAGCCATTCCCCAATTGATGGGCATCGCTGTGATTTCCAATTCTTGGCTACCACAAAAAGAGCCGCTATAAATATTTTTGTACATATGGGTCCTTTTCCCGCTTGTGTGATTTCTTTGGGATACAACACTAGAAGTGGTATTGCTGGGTCAAAGGTTACGAACATTTTTGTGGCCCTTTGGACGTAGTTCCAAATTACTCTCCAAAATGGCTGGATCAGTTCACAACTCCACCAGCAATGTAACAATGTTCCAATTTTCTCACATCCTCTCCAGCATTTATCATTTTCCTGTTTTGTTATTTTAGCCAATCTGACAGGAGAGATGTGGTATCTAAGAGTTGTTTTGATTTGCATTTCTCTAATCAGTAGTGATTTAGAGCATTTTTTCATATGCCTATAGATAGCTTTAATTTCTCCCTCTGAAAACTGCCTGTTCATATCCTTTGACCATTTCTCAATTGGGGAATGGCTTGTATTCCTATATATTTGGCTCAGTTCC
This sequence comes from Trichosurus vulpecula, assembly GCF_011100635.1. Classification (NCBI taxonomy): domain Eukaryota; kingdom Metazoa; phylum Chordata; class Mammalia; order Diprotodontia; family Phalangeridae; genus Trichosurus; species Trichosurus vulpecula. The sequence goes on along the minus strand of NC_050577.1, from coordinate 305,892,199 downwards.
CTGTACATTTTAGAAATGAGGCCTTTATCAGAGATTGTAGTTGTAAAGATTTTCTCCCAATTTTCTGCTTCCCTCCTAATTTTTGTTTGCATTGGCTTTTTTTGTACAAAAACATTTCAATTTAATATTAACAAAATTATCCATTTTGCATTTTGTAATGTTCTCTATCTCTTGTTGGGTCATGAATTCTTTTCTTTTCCATAAATCTGATAAGTAAACTATTCCTTGCTCTCCCAAATTACTTATAGTATCAGCCTTTACTCCTAAATCATGAACCTATTTTGACTTTATTTTGGTATATGGTGTAAGATATTGGTCTATGCCCAGTTTCTGCCCTACCATTTTCCAATTTTCCCAACAGTTTTTATGAAATAGTGAATTATTAGCACAGAAGCTGGCCTCTTTGGGTTTATCAAAGAGTAGATTGCTATAGTTGTTGACTTCACCATCTTGTATTCCTATCCTATTCCACTGATCCACACCTCTGTTTCTTAGCCAGTACCAGGTAGTTTTGATGACTGCTGCTCTGTAGGACAGTTTAATATCTAGTATGGCTAGGCAACCTTCTCTAGCATTTCTTTTCATTAATACCCTAGATATTCTAGACCTCTTGTTTTTCCAGATGAATTTTGTTATTTTGTCCAGCTCAGTAAAATAATTTTTTGGTAGTTCCATCGGTATGGCACTGAATAGATAGATTAATTTAGGTAAAATTGTCATTTTTACTATGTTAGCTCGGCCTAACCATGAGCAACTGATATTTTTCCATTTATTTAGATCTGACTTTATTCGTGTGAAAAGTGTTTCATAGTTATGTTCATATAAGCCCTGGGTTTGTCTTGGCAAATAGACTCCCAAATATTTTATAGTGTCTACAGTAACCTTGAATGGAAATTTCTCTTTCTATCTCTTGCTATTGGGTTTTGTCAGTAATGTATAGGAATGCTGAGGATTTATGTGGGTTTATTTTACATCCCGCAACTTTGCTAAAGTTGTTTATTATTTCAAGTTGTTTTTTACTTGATTCTCTAGGATTCTCTAAATAAATCATCATATCATCTGCAAAAAGTGATAATTTACTCTCTTCTTTTCCTATTCTAATTCCTTCAATTTCTTTTACTTCTCTTATTGCTATTGCTAACGTTTCTAGTACCAAATTGAATAGTAGGGGTGATAATAGACATCCTTGTTTCACCCCTGATCTTATTGGGAATGCATCTAGCTTATCCCCATTCCAAATAATACTTGTTGACGGTTTTAGGTAGATGCTATTTATAATTTTGAAGGAAGGTTCCATTTATTCCTATGCTTTCTAGTGTTTTTAATAGGGATGGGTGTTGTATTTTGTCAAAGGCTTTTTCTGTGTCAATTGAGATGATCATATGGTTTCAGCTAGTTTTGTTGTTGATATGGTCAATACTGCTAATAGTTTTCCTAATATTGAATCAGCCTTGCATTCCTGGAATAAAACATATGTGGTCATAGTGTATTATTCTCATGATAAGTTGCTGCAGTCTTTTTGCTAATATTTTATTTAAAATTTTTGCATCAATATTCATTAGAGAAATTGGTCTATAATTTTCTTTCTCTGTTTTGACACTACCTGGTTTGGGTATTAGTACCATATTTCTGTCATAAAAAGAATTTGGTAGGACTCCTTCTTCACCTATTTTCCCAAATAATCTACAAAGTATTGGAATTAATTGTTCTTTAAATGTTTGATAGAATTCACATATAAAGCCATCTGGCCCTGGAGATTCTTTCCTAGGGAGTTCATTGATGGCCTGCTCAATTTCTTTTTCTGAGATGGGGTTATTTAGAAATTTTACTTCCTTTTCTGTTAACCTGGGCAGTTTATGTTTTTGTAGATATTCATCCATATCTCTAAGGTTGTCAAATTTATGGGCATACAATTGGGCAAAATAATTCCTAATTATTGTTTTGATTTCCTCTTATTAGAGGTGAACTCACCCTTTTCATTTTTGATACTGGTAATTTGATTTTCTTCTTTCTTTTTCTAATCAAATTGACCAAAGGTTTAACAATTTTATTGGTTTTTTCATAAAACCAGCTCTTTGTTTTATTAATTAATTCAATAGTTTTCTTGGTTTCAATTTTATTAATCTCTCCTTTGATTTTCAGTATTTCTAATTTGGTATTTAATTGGGGGTTTTCAATTTGCTCTTTTTCTAGCTTTTTCAGCTGTATGCCCATATTATTGATCTCCTTTTCCCCTGTTTTATTTATGTAAGCATTTAGGGATATAAAATTTCCCCTAATAGCTGCTTTTGCTGCATCCCATAAGTTTTGGTATGTTGCTTCATTATTGTCATTCTCTTGAATGAAATTATTAATTGTTTCTCTTTTTGTTCTTTGGCCCACTCATTCTTTAGAATTAGATTATTTAGTTTCCAATTAATTTTTAGCTTAGTTTTCCATGGTTCTTTGTTACAAATAATTCTTATTGCATCATGATCTGAAAAGTATGCTTTGACTACTTCTGCCTTTCTGCACTGGATTGTGAGGTTTTTATGCCCTAGTACATGGTCAAATTTTGAGTATGTGCCATGTACTACTGAGAGGAAAGTATATTCCTTTTTATCCCCATTCAGTTTTCTCCAGAGGTCTATCATATGTGCCTTTTCTAAAATTCTATTTACCTCCCTAACTTCTTTCTTATTTATTTTGAGGTTTTTTTATCAAGTTCAGAAAGGGGGAGGTTGAGGTCTCCCAATATTATAGTTTTGCTGTATATTTCTTCCTGTAACTCCGTTAACCTCTCCTCTAAGAATTTGTATGCCATACCACTTGGTGGATATATGTTAAATTATATTGCTTCATTGTTTATGATGCATTTTAGCAGGATGTAATGTCCTTCCTTATCTCTTTTAATTAAATGTATCTTTAGTTTTGCTTTGTGTGAGATTAGGATTGCTACACCTGCTTTTTTTTTTTTTTACTTTAGCTGAGGCTCAGTATATTTTACTCCAGCTTTTTAACTTTAACTTGTGTGTATCCCCCTGTTTCAAATGTGTTTCTTGTAAACAGCATATGGTAGGATTATGGTTTTTAATCCTTTCTGCTATCTGCTTCTGTTTTATGGGAGAGTTCATCCCATTCACATTCACAGTTATGATTTCTATCTGTGTCTTTTTCTCCATCCTATTTCCCCCTGTTTAGGCTTTTATTTCTCCCTTTCCCCTTCCTCTCCTCAACAAACTTTTGCTTTTGACCACTGCCCTCCTCAGTTTACCCTCCCTCTTTATTCCCCTCCCTTATTTTATCGTTTCCCACTTGCTACTTCTCCCCTCCCTTCTGATCACCCCCCTCCCTTTTCCCCCCTTCCCCTCCTACTTCCTGTAGGGCAAGTTAGATTTCTATACTTATCAGGATATGTTATTCCCTTCTTGAACTAGATCAGATGACAGTGAAGCTCAAATACTGCTCTTCTACCTCCCTTCTTTCCCTCTACTATAACATGTTTTTGTGCCTCTTCATTTAGTGTCATTTACCATTTTCTACTACCTCCTTACCTCTTCTCTCATAGCCCTCCCTTTACTTCTCTTATGTTTCTAATCCTTATATCTATTATTTTATACAGGCATTCACAATCTATGTGTATCACTTTCAATCATCATAATAGCTGTACCATTCTCAAGACTGACATATATATGTCTATATATAAAACATGCATAAGATGATATAATCCTATACAAAGATGCAAATAATTTGCCCTTATTGATTAATAAGGTTTGTGGGGAGTTTTCCGCCTGTTTACCTTTTTATATCTCTCTTGAGTTTTGTATTTGGAGATCAAATTTTCCATTGAGTTCTGGCCTTTTCATCAGGAAGGTCTGGAATTCCCTCATTTCATTGAATGTCCATCTCCTTGCCTGAAAAATTATGCTTAGTTTTGCCAGGTAGTTGATCCTTTGTTACAGTCCCAGCACCTTTGCGCTTCGGAATATCATATTCCAACTTCTCCTGTCTTTAATGTGGAAGCTGAGAGATCCTGCGTGATCCTTACTGTAGTTCCACGATATTTGAATTGTTTCTTTTTGGCTGCTTGAAGTATTTTCTCCTTGACTTTGTTGTTCTGAAATTTGGCTATGATATTTCTTAGTGTTTTCAGTTTGGCATCTCTTTCAGGGGGTGATCAGTGAATTCTTTCAATGACTATTTTGCCCTCTGGTTCTAGGACCTCTGGGCAGTTGTCTTTGATAATTTCTTTGAAGATACTGTGAAGGCTCCTTTTTTCATCGTGGATTTCCGGTAGACCAATAACTTTTAAATTGTCTCTCCTGGATCTATTTTCCAGGTCAGTTGTTTTCCCAATCAGATATTTCACATTTTCTTCTATTTTTTCATTCTTTACATTTTGTTTTACTACTTCTTGGTGCCTCATAGATTCATTAGCTTCCACTTGCTCAACCCTAAATTTAATTATATTTATATATGTATATATATATATATGTGTGTGTGTGTGTGTGTGTGTGTGTGTGTGTGTGTGTGTATGTTTCCTTTTTTCCCCAAGGAATTCTCTGGGTGGGGAGGGGAGGGATTAGAATCATTTACCTTTCCATTATGTCTCCCAGAAGTTCAAGAAACTGAGTTTCTGGCCTGCAAGCATCAGGAGTTGGTGTTTTCATAGCCAGTGGCATTGCGCTGCCTCTCGTCGCTTCCACAGACTGCCGTCCTGTGTTGGGAGGACTGGGGATCTCCACCGGTTTCAGGCACCCAGCTTTCTCCCAGCCTGTCTCCCATGTGGGTTTCCAGGCCAGCTGCTTCCGCTTTGGTCTGGAGCAGCTCCGCACGCCGAGCACTCTCCAAGCCTACAGATGCATGCCTTCAGCCTTTCAGACTCTCCTGGCTTGGAAATTTGCCCCACTCAGCCTGCTTGTAGTTTCTAACTCTCTCAGATCTGCTCAAATGCACTTCTTTATAGGAATCTGACTCACCTTGTGAGAGAGCTCTGGTAAGACGCTGTTTTGACGCGGCCATCTTGGCTCTGTCCCCCCTCAACTCTCTGAGCTTTATTCTCATCGGATTTGGCTCCAGAAGGGAATAACATACCCTGATAAGTATAGAAATCTAACTTGTCCTACAGGCAGTAGGAGGGGAAAGGGGGAAAAAGAGGAGGGTGTGGTCAGAAGGGAGGGAAGAAATACCAAGTAGAAAATGGGAAGATAAGGGAGGGGAATCAAGAGGGAGAGTAACTGTGGAAGGCGACAGTCAAAAGCAAAACTTTGTTGAGGCATGGAAGGGGAAAGGGAAAAATAAAAGTATAAATAGGGGGAAAATAGGATGGAGAAAAAGGCATAGATAGTAATCATAACTGTGAATGTGAATGGGATGAATTCTCCCATAAAACGGAAACAGATAGCAGAATGAATTAAAAATCATAATCCTACAATATGCTGTTTTCAAGAAACACATTTGAAACAGGGGCATACACACAGGGTAAAGGTAAAAGCCTGGAGTGGAATATATTGTGTTTCAGCTAAAGGAAAAAAAAAAGCAAGGGTAGCAATCCTAATCTCAGACAAAACAAAAGTAAAGATAGATCTAATTAAAAGCGATAAGGAAGGACACTACATCCTGCTGAAAGGTAAAAATATCATAATTTAACATACACGCCCCAAGTGGTATGGCATACAAATCCTTAGAGGAGATGTTAAGGGAGTTACAGGAAGAAATACAAAGCATAACAATAATAATGGGAGACCTCAACCTCCCCTTCCATGAACTTGATAAATCTAACCTCAAAATAAAAAAGAAAGAAGTTAAGGTAGTGAATAGAATTTTAGTAAAGGTAGATATGATAGAACTCTGGAGAAAACTGAATGGGGATGAAAAGGAGTATACTTTTTTCTCAGTGGTACATGTTACATACTCAAAAAGTGAACATGTACTGTGGCATAAAAACATCACAATACAGTGCAGAAAGGCAGAAGTAGTCAAAGCATCCTTTTCAGATCATGATGCAATAAAAATTATTTGTAATAGAGAACCAGGAAAACATAAGCTAAAAATTAATTGGAAACTAAATAATCTAATTCTAAAGAATAAGTGTGCCAAAGAATAAGTCACAGAAACAATTAATAACTTCATTCAAGAGAATGACAATAATGAGACAACATACCAAAATTTAAGGAATGCAGCAAAAGCTGTTCTTAAGGAAAGTTTTACATCTCTAAATGCTTGCATGAATAAAATAAAGAAAAGGAGAATGGTGAATTGAGCATGCAACTGAAAAGGCTAGAAAAAGAACAAAGTGAAAATCCCCAATTAAATACCAAATTATAAATTGCCCAGGTTAACAAAAGAGGAAGGAAAATTCCTAAATAATCCCATCTCAGAAAAAGAAATTGAGGAAGCCACCAGTGAACTCCCTAGGAAAAAATCTCCATGGCCAAGTAGTTTTATATGTGAATTTTATTATACATTTAAGGAACAACTAATTCCTATACTTTATAGACTTTTTGGGAAAATAGGGGAAGAAGGAGTCCTACCAAATTCTTTTTATGACGCAAATATAGTACTAATAACCAAATCAGGAAGAGTCAAAACAGAGAAAGAAAATTATAGACAAATTTCCCTAATGAATATTGATGCAAAAATTTTAAATAAAATATTAAGCAAAAAGATTGCAGCAACTTATCATGAGAATAATACACTATGACCAGGTAGGTTTTATTCCAGGAATTCAAGGCTGGCTCAATATTATTAAAACTATCAGCATAATTGATTGTATAAACAACAAAACTAGCAGAAACCATATGATCATCTCAATAGATGCAGAAAAACCCTTTGACAAAATACAACACCCACTCCTATTAAAAACACTACAAAGCATAGTAATAAATGGAGCCTTCCTTAAAATTATAAATAGTATTAACCTAAAACCATCAACAAGCATTATTTGTGATAGGGATAAGCTAGATGCATTCCCAATAAGATCAGGGGTGAAACAAGGATGTCCACTATCACCCCTAGTATTCAATTTGGTACTAGAAATGTTAGTTGTAGTGATAAGAGAAGAAAAGGAAATTGAAGGAATTAGAATAGGCAAAGAAGAAACTAAATTATCACTTCTTGCAGATGACATGATGATTTACTTAGAGAATCCTAGAGAATCAAGTAAAAAACTGTTGGGGTCCTCTGTCCCAACACCCAACTTGTTGGGGTCTGTTATCCCCCAACACCCAGGCCTTTGTCCAGCAAAGGACCTGATCTCGTGGACAATGAATGGGGCGGGAGCTGAAGGTGGAGAGCAACTCCGTTTTATTCAGGTTAAAAGCAAAGTTTTATATCTTTGGTTATGCAGGCATTAGGACTGCCCTGGTCCCTCCTACTCTCCTCCCCTTCTCTTCCCGAGCTAACTTGAGAGAGTTAGACCTGACCCCAGCCCTCCTTGGACCTCCACGCCCAGGGCCTGCTGAGGTAAACTGAGGGCTCTGATATGTGGGTGGAGCCAGGGCTCCACCCTCAGCAGGCCCTGGGTGTGGAGGTCCCAGGAGGGCTGGGGTCAGGTCTAACTCTCCCTGTAACAAAAAACTGCTTGAAATAATAAACAACTTTAGCAAAGCTGCAGGATATAAAATAAATCCACCTAAATCCTCAGCATTTCTATTCATTGCTAATGAAGCCCAACAACAAGAGACAGAAAGAGAAATTCTATTCAAAGTTTCTGTAGACACTATAAAATATTTGAGAGTCCATCTGCCAAGACAAGCCCAGGGCTTATATGAATCTAATTATGAAACACTTTTCACACAAATAAATTCAGATCTAAATAAATGGAAAATCATCAGTTGCTCATGAGTAGGCCAGAATAATATAATAAAAATGACAATTTTACCTAAATTAATATACTTATTCAGTGCCATACCAATTGAACTATCAAAATATTATTTTATAGAGCTGGATAAAATAATAACAAAATTCATCTGTAAGAGGAAGTGGTCTAGATTATCTAGGGTATTAATGAAAGAAATGCTAGGGAAGGTGGCCTAGCCATACTAGATATTAAACTGTACTATAAAGCAGCAGTCATCAAAACTACTTGGTACTAGCTAAGAAACAGAGCTGTGGATCAATGGAATAGGATAGGCACACAAGATGGAGAAGTCAATGAGTATACCAATCTACTCTTTGATAAACCCAAAGAATCCAGCTTTTGGGCTAAGGATTCGCTATTTCACAAAAAGCTGCTGGGAAAATTGGAAAATGGTTTTGCAGAAAATGGGCATAGACCAATATCTTATACCATATACCAAAATAAAGTCAAAATGGGTTCATGATTTAGGAATAAAGGCTGATACTATAAGCAGTTTGGGAAAGCAAGGAATAGTTTACCTATCATATTTATTGAAAAGCAAAGAGTTCATGACACAACAAGCAATAGAAAGCATTAAACAATACAAAATGTATAATTTTGATTATGTTAAATTGAAATGTTTTTGTATAAAAAAGCCAATGCAACAAAATTAGGAGGGAAGCAGAAAATTGGGAGAAAATCTTTATAATCAGTGTCTCTGATAAAGACCTCATTTCTAAAATATACAGGAAACTGAGTCAAATGTATAGGAATACACATTATTCCCCAATTGAGACATGGTCAAAGGATATGAACAGGCAGTTTTCAGAGGAAGAAATTAAAGACATCTATAGGCATATGAAAAAATGCTTTAAATCACTACTGATTAGAGAAATGCAAATCAAAACAACTCTTAGATACCGTATGTCTCCTGTCAGATTGGCTAAAACAACAAAATAGGAAAATGATAAATGCTGGAAAGGATGTGGGAAAATCGGAACATTATTACATTGCTAGTGGAGTTGTGAACTGATCCAGCCATCCTGGAAAGCAATTTGGAACTATGCCCAAAGGGTATAAAAATGTTCATACCCTTTGATCCAGCAATACCACTTTGAGGGTTGTACCCCAAAGAGATCACACAAGTGGGAAAAGGACCCATATGTACAAAAATATTTATAGTGGCTCTTTTTGTAGTAGCAAAGAATTGGAAATCAAGGCATTGCCTGTCAATTGGGGAATGGCTTAACAAGTTGTGGTATATGAAGTAAATGGAATGCTATTGTGCGATTACAAATGGGGATGATATGAACTTCATAACAACCTGGAAAACCTACACGATATAATGTTGAGTGAGCAGAGCAGAACCAGGAGAACATTATACACAACCATAGATATATGGATTCTATGATGACTAACCCTGATAGACTTTGTGCTTCTCAGCAATACAAGGTGCAAGGACAACTCCAATGGACTCATGATGGAGAGAGCTATCTATATCCAGAGAAAGAACTATGAAGTATGAATGCAGATTAAGGCACACTGTTTCTTTGCTCTCCTTTTTTTTTTTCCTTTTTTCTTCTCTTTTGTTTGTTTTTGGTTTTTTTGGTTTTGTTTCTTCTTTCTCCTGATTCATTCCATTGGTCATAATTCTTCTTTACAACTTGACTATTGTGTAAATAAGTTCAATGTGAAGTTATATATAGAAGATATATTGGATTCCATGCTGTCTTGGGGAGGGAGGGGGAAGAGAATCTGGAACTCAAAATTATGTGGAACTGAGCATTGTAAATTAAAAATAAAAAATCTTAATTATAAAGAAAAAAAATTTGAGGACTCAGAAGATCATAGCATTAGAGCCAGTGGGAAATCAAAGGTATTTTAATTCAAGTCTGTCATTTCCTATATAACAAAACCAAGGGCCAGAGAAATGGCATAATTTACCAAAAGCATCTGGTCCTGTTACTTCTCTTCATAACTGAGAAAAGTACTGGATCTCACCAAAACTTCAGGGGAATTTCTGGCCTGTCATTGCATGCCCTTCCCTCCCCTTCCAAAAATAGAGTTGGGCCTCAGGGAGTCACATCTTTGGAAAGCATCTTCTGTGATGGGAAACAGGCCTCATTGCCTGAGGGGCACACCTAAAAGGTTTCCTTCCAGATGGGAAGCTTCAGGAAGGAAGAGGAGGCTGAGCATAAAGGCTTTTCCCTCAGGCCCCCTCGGTTGCAGCAGGGGATAGAGGACGTGCCTTGGGGCTCTCCAAGGCTCTCCTCAGGCTCTGCCAAGTCCTGCCTAGTTGAAGCACTGGATGTGTAGGCCCAGTTTTGGACTGTGTGGCTGGGGCCTGAGCTCCACCCACACTAAATGTGGAGAGACTTCCCAACAGAAAGGGACCTTCCAGGGGAGGAATCTTAGGGAATCATTAATTTATGAATGCCATTGACTGAGGGACAGAGTGTTTGGGATCTGTGTTGGGGAAAAGAGAGCTCCTGGGGTTGTAATCTAAAATCCCTTTGGTAAAGTTTTAAGGGAAGTTTGCACTAAAAATTCCCCTCTCTACTGAGAAAACAAATGCATCCTCTGTGTAGTTTGGTATCCAAGACCTCCCACTATCTGGCACCAGTCTCTCTTTTGAGGCTTTGTCTGATATTCCTGCTCATGAGCATGAATTTGGCTAAGTTCCTGCCTAAGGTTTCTTAATTTGGCATCCACAGATCTCCAAGGGGTCCAAGGATAGATTTCAGGGGGTCCATGCACTTACATGGGAAATAAATTCCATCATCATTTTCACTAACTTCTGACTGAAATTTAGCATTGACTTCAACTACTTAAAACCATTATCCCAAGCAGGGATCCATAGGCATCACCAGAGTCCCCAAGGGGTCTGTGACACAAAGAAAGCTGAGTCCCTGATCTGGCCAGACCACTCTTTCTTAAGCCAATTCCTTGTTGCCATTCCTCTGTGCTTATGTTCATGCTGTGCCTTATACCCAACATCCTTCCTCTCTACTAATCCTCATCTCTGCCTGTGGATATCTTACTCTTCAAAATCCAAGTGAAATACTTTTTCCTTCTCTCTGTTCCCAATCTTCCTGGATGAAAACAACCTCTCCTTCAATGTCATCCTTGTCTACCCCATCTGTTCTACTTTACAGGATGTATATTTGTGTATATGGCTTAGCAACCCCATCCCTGGAGGCATTCAAACAGCTGCCTATGGGGAATGAGCTGAAGAGGCATCTTGTTGCAGTTGAAATTGGAATCAATGATTCCCAAGGGCCCTTCTAAGCCCTAAGTTTCTGGGATTCTGTAACACTAGGGTGTTTGCTCCCTGAGGGCAGGCACCCTGCCTTCCTTCTCTTTGTGTCTCCCCCACTCTGGCACAGGACCTTGCAAATATGAGGTGTTTAAATAAATGTTTGTGGAATTGATGAATACACACATTTTTAAAGTTCCCAAAGCAGGACATTTACCAGCTTCTTTTATAACTCTAAATATTTCATCTTGAAATAACTCTGTATTTAATTATGTCAGATTAATGCTGCCCACTTCTCTGTAGATTGATAGGGTCATTACAGATGCTACAGCCACAGAACCTTGAGACAAAAGCAGCATTGACATTCCATGCACAGAGATGGATGGACAAATAGCAAAGGATTCCCTTAGGCCTTCGAGCTTCGATCTGGAAAACCAACCAGCAATGTTCTTGACTATGAAGGTTTAGCCCCTCAGAACCTGCCTGATTTTCTGCTGGGGTGGCAAGGAAGCATCAAGAAAATGATCTTGAGTTGAGGAGATAGGTGCCAGCCCGCCTTATGCCAATCAAAGCTCTGTGACTTCGGGAAGGCATGTGACCTCTCCAGCCCTCTTTTCCCTCACTTGTAGTGTAGATGCCTATGTAATTTCTCTCCTCAAGGAAGAAGAAAATTTTTCATGGGCTCTGTCCATTCCTAGTGGCATTGTCTCAATCCCTTTATGAAGCTCATAGCCTGCAATGGTGTAGAGGAGAGATTGTGGAATGTGAAGTCGGGAGATGTGGGTTAAATCAAAGATCTAGCCCTTACCAGATATATGAACTTGAAATGGTCATTTCAGTTTTCCAAGATTCAGTTTCCTCTTCCACAGAATGGAGATATATCCCATTTGAATGCTATACCTGCTGGGGTTGTTAAGAGGAGAAGATTTTTTAAACTTTAGAGCTGGTGTGGAAAGGGAAGGTGTCATATTGAAAAGCATTGGGATTTAAAGTTAATCCAAGAAATTTATGGCCTTGGGGGAGTGGGGGGGGGGGATTGGGAATACTTAGCCTGGAGGTGGAGCAAGGTGCTAAAATGCTCCAAACAAGGAAAAGCCTGGTTTCATTTGGCCACAGGGGCCAGAGCCTAGGCCCAAGGGGCAAACTTCAGACAAGTATGTTTAGATTATTTGAAGAACTTTCTAACAATGAAGGCTGTCACCCAGTGGCACCTTTAGAAGTATCTGTTCCTCTTCACTGGAAGCCTTGGGGAGATGATGCATGCTCATTTGGCAGGCATGGTGTTGAAGGATTTTTTTCCCCCAAGCGGATCAGATTAGGTGGATCTCCTAATTTCTGTGCCTGCCTCCAGGATCTCCTTCTGTCCATCTTTCACAACATGCCAAGCTGATATTCCTAAAGAACAAGGCAGAAGATATTACACCCCTGCTCAAAAACTTCCACTGACACCCTATTACTTCTAGGATGAAAATACAGAACCAAAATGGAGCCAACAACCAAATGGCCCCCATGTGGTGTGTTCATTCTTTTACAGCAAGGCTTAAACTGAACTTTTTAGCTTTATTGCCCATTATTCCTCCTCCTACCCTTTATGTTCCAGGTAAACTGGCCTTTCTGATGTCCCCCTACAGGACATTCCTCTTTCTCCAGTCTGTGCCAAGCATGTTCTCCTTCACCTCCACTTCTCGGAACATGGCTTCCTTGAAAGCTAAGTTCTCCCTCCGCCTCCTAAAAAATAGGTTTCTACCTGACCCCTGCCCCTGGTGAATCCCCACCCCTCACAACAAATGGTCCTTTTTTGTACTTAGCCTGTATTTATCTTGGAGGGGGTCATCTTTACCCCACACACATACATTCAGAGGGCTGGAGTGGTTTCCCTTTTGTCTCTGTATCCCCAAAACCCAGCACTCTCTCTGACACATAGTAAATGCTGAATGAAATCTTCTGGGTCTATTGATCCAAGGAGCTTAGGAGTAAGGATCGTGGTGAGGAGCATGTGACTTGATTTGACCAGCAGACACAGACAGAGCTTCAGGAGCCCTCCATGTCTTTCATATGACCTTGATCTTGAATTACACAGTGGTGGGGTGGGAGGGTGAGGAGGGGACACCTTAGGAGGCTTTTCGTTTGTTTTTATTAATTCTGATATTGGTTCCTTGCCTCTTCTGGAAAAAGGAACAGCAGGAAAAAGAGGGACTCTGTAACTTTTTCATGGGTTATGGTGTGCAGAATATAACTCTTCCAGCAGAGAAATAAAAAGTGTTTCTCTATGCTGCTTTATTTTGTTTCTTTCTCCTCTTGGTAGTCTTGAAATCTACATGGTCTTGTGCCAAGCCAGGCTCAGAAAACCCAAGGAGAGGTGGTCCATGGCCATCATTCTTTCAGAAAGAATTGTTCCCTGTCCCCTTTGGCAATTATTAAGGATATGATTCCCATTGTTAGTAGATTGGCATGTTATATTGAGCTAGGGTTTTCCCCTGGTATTTGATGTGATTGCCGGGTTTCAATTTTTACTGACTTTATATATGCTAATCATTTTCTTTAGATTCCATTTGCCTGGTAGTTTCCATTAAACATCCCACTATAGAGTTTATTGGCAAATGGTTGGCTGACCTAAACAACTCTGGTCTCAGTAAGCGGGCCTGAAAACAGGGGGCCTACAGAGGAGAGAAGCTGCTATTCTGGTGGGCGGAAGAGTAACCAGCAGTAAAGGGTGGGCCAGCTGTATTGGCATGTTCAGTACTTCCTAGAGATGAAAGGGATCAGGTGGTAATGAGGACCACCTACTGTGACAACAGTTGGTTATACCTGGGACCAAAAAGCTTTCCCTCATTTTCTTTTCTCCTCTTCTCTCTACTTCTTTCTGCTAGAGTCGGGAAACCTGACTGATTGTTAAAATTCACCCCAGCAGACCCAGGAGAATTGTCCATTATCATTCCCCTTTCAGATGTGATTGCATGTCTCATGTTGTTGTTGTTTTTAGAATTAGTAATAGGAGTTCCAATTTCATCATACTGAAGTAGTTTTTACACATTTGTAAGTTTGTGATAAGCTATTTCCCGCTAATAAGTGTCTGAACATGGCCAAGTGGTACCTTTGATAGAGCACTGCTCTTGAAATCAGAAAGAATCATCTTCATGAATTTAAATCCAGCCTCAGACACTTACTATCTGGATGACCCTGGCCAAGTTACTTAACCCTGTTTGCCTTAGTTTCCCCATATGTAAAAGGAGCTGGAGAAGGAAATGGAAAAACCACTCCAGTATCTCTGCCAAGAAAACCCCAAATGGGGTCAGGAAGAGTAGGACATAACTGAAATGACTGAGCAACAACAAACTATTTCAATAGCATCCATTAAATCTTTCACGTTTATGCAAAAACTAGTGTTTATTTAGCAGGGGTTAGCCTGTGAGGTGTGAACTGTGATCCACTGCCCCAGAAGCTTCTTCTCTAGGAAGATTGCTGACCATGAATAGCCTTCGTGTGGTTTAGTCCAAGCAACAGTTTCTGGTGGAAGGATATAGAGAGATTGAGTAATCTCTGGAGCACATTCTTGTTGGGACAGTGTGAACAATATCTTCCCCAAAGCCCATGTGTTCTAGTATGCCTACAGAAGGTCCATGAGGAATGATTGAAGATTCTCCTCATTGGAAGAGTTTTTACCAAACAATCAATAGAATATTATTAGATGGCATGATTTCAGAGGTAAGAAATTGATTGTACAGCAATGGAGATAGAGAGAGCGAAATGAAATGAGAAGCTACATCTGGTAGGGTGAGTTTTTTCCCTCTTCTTGAGCCCTGTCCCCATAGCTTCTCTTGTCAATGGAAAAATGAATGCCATTTTCAATCCGTCGGCAGTTATTCAGGTCCCTAGTTCCTGCTGGGGACCAGAAAGCAGCTGGAGTGGATGAAAGGAAGAGGATACTGCTGGCTTGAAGGTTGGGGCTCTCCAAGACTGAGGAAGGGGAGCTGGGCAGCTGCCAAAGTGGGCTCAGTCTGCAGCCAAAGCCACCTCATTTTCATGAAGTCACCCCACTAGCCCACAGAGCTTGATTTTATTAGTCTTGGGTAATTTTTACACTTCATGGTAGTCTCACAGTTTGCTGCCAGAATGTGCTGACTCCACGAGCAATTCACGCATTAAAAAAAATGAAAAAAATTGCAAGACGCAGTGAAATGAAGAAAAAAAAAAAGCCTCCCTCAGCCAGGCTATCAGCATTGGGAGGGCTAATTGGCTCAGGTCAAGTTTTCTCCCCTACAATGTGCTTTTGCATCTGGAAGATTTGCTCGCTCTGAGATGCAACGGGCTGCTTCATGGGATGAGCCTGCTCATGCCTGGTATTGTCTGATCTTTTTTGCTTCTGTTCCTGTTGTCTACTATGCCAGTAATGCCAACCACTCACACCCAGCCATCCACCCCCAGTTGTTACTATTCTTCCTATCCTTCGAGGCTCAAATGCTATCTTCAATCTGAAGGGTCTAAGAAATACTTATTAATCACCTGCTCTGTGCCCGCCTCTAAGGATACAAAGACACAATTGTAACAAAAAAAGCAGTCACTGATTAGTTTCACTGAGGGTGATAAATCCTGTAAACAGATATGCACATGCATCATAACTGCAAGGAAAAAAAAAACCTCTAATAACTTCTGGGGAAAAACAAGGATTTCTTGTAGGAGGTACAATCTGAACTTGAATGAGCCCAGGGATTCTACTGGGCAGGGAGAACATTACAGGAAGGGGATAAAGTCTGTTCAAAGGCATGAGAGTGGAAGGTGTATCACCATGTGAAGGGTAAAAGTGGATAAACCAGCTCGTATGAAATATTGAGTACATGAAGAGGTGTAATAGAACATAACTCAGAAAAAGTGGATGAGCTGTATTGTGAAGGGTGTTAAATGCCAGCCTAATGGGGCAGTTGAGAAAGGCACAGGAAGGGCATAAAAGGGTTAGGCTGTGCTTGTCATTAAAAGATCCTTTAGAAATCTTGGGAGTCATATTCTGAGTGCGGTATCCTAAATGAAGTGGGGGTGGAAGGGTCATTATTACCACAGAATGTGATTCTGGAGTGGACTGGAGGGAGGAGACCATCACTTTGATCTTTCCTACAGATTCCTGGGATAGTGTGACAGTGCCAGGCTGTGTGGCTGCTGGCAAACAAGTAGGATTGAGGTGATCTTTGATTTTCAATCAAATCTCTTGTATCTGGACTGAGACAATCCATAGCCTCGAAGAAATTCAGAGATGGGTAGGATCTCAGTGTGTCTTGTACAAAATGGAATAGAATAGAAATCCACTAAGTAGCATGTCCAAAACCCTCTCTTTATTCACCGTTAGTAAGGGAGAAACCCACTATCTCCAGAGGAAGCCCATTCTCTTTTATCTCTGTTAGAGGCTATTTCTCTATATTGTTATGGATCTGCCTTCAGGCATCTTTTCCTTCACCCCATTTCTAACTCAGCCCTTTGGGTCAACAAGAAGAAATCTAATCCCTCTTCCAAATAACAACCTTTCCAAAGTTTGTATGGAGTGGTCTCATCCCTCTGTGGATTCTCCAGGCTCAGCCCCTGCTCATAGCCAGCTTCTTCTCCATCCTGTTTTCCCTTCTTCTGGACATGCTTCCGTTTGTCAATTTCCTCATGAAATGTGGCACACTTAGTGGAATGACAAGATATGCAATGAAATATTTTACACGTCGTGAAGGCTGGGATTTGGGTCATGTCCCAGCTTAAATAAACCATAATAATAATCATCTCTCATATGATGAAATGGCTTTGAGGCTTGTAAAAAACTGGCATCCCAGCCCCTGACACAATGAATGTCAAAGGTAGGATTATAACTCGGATCTTCCTAACTCCAAATCCTGTTTTTCTCTCCACTGAAACCCCACCTGCCTTGATGCATGAGACATACATACCAGGGTGTGTGACCATGAAATCTTGCTGAAGGAGTGTCGGTAGCTCCCCATAGCTTCTAAGAGAAAGTAGCAGCTCTCTGTTTGGCAGATAAATTCCTCTTGATCTAGATTGTCTTCTGCCCATTGGGCTTGATGTCTTCAAAAGTAAGGAGGGGAGGTAACGTTTGCAATCAAAAGACACACACACACACACACACACACACACACACACACACATGATATAATGGCAAAGTATTGCTAATACCAAAAGAAAAAAATAAGTTGTGATAAAACAAATGTGCAAATATGTTCTTTAGGAATGTCAATTTAGACGTTTTGCTTGATTTCACATGTGTAATCAATATACTGCTTGCCTTCTCTGTGGGTGGGGGAGAGTTGGGAGGGAGAGAATTTGGAATTCAAAATTTAAAAAGGAAAGAATATTAAAATAAATATATTTTTAAAGAGTGAAAAAAATAAGAATATCAGTTTGGTACCAGTCTGGAGGATGGATTGACAGAGGGGAAGATTTGAGGAATTGAGACCAATTAGTAGGCTGTTGCAATCATCTATCCAAGAGTTAAGAGCCTGGGCTAAGGTGGTAGCTGGCTGAGTGAAGGGCAGGGGCTAGATGTGCAAGATGATATGGAGGTTGACTGAATATGTCTGGGTAACTGGGTGGATGTGATGGTGAGGGGGTAGGAGTCCAGGAACTCACATTGTAAAGTTGTCTGTCCTTGAGAGAAATTGGCAATTTTCGACCAAGTCTCCCCTCCTTGTACCCAGGAAGTTCTCCTTGTTGCTAAGCCTCTCATTTGCCTCCCCTCTGGAGGTGAGTGATTTGTGCAGGTTTTTGCTTGCTTCCAGTTCAAAATCAAATACTGTTTACAGGAGAAAAAAAAAGTTAGTCCCCAGGGTCAGCTTGGAGTGTCCTTCAAATACCCATCACTCCCTACTAACTCCATTCCATTTTCCCAGGAGTGATTATGTTCATAGAGCTGCAGATACCCCTCACTCACCACTGAACGAATATTTAACATCTTCTCTAGCATGAAAGTCAGGGGGTTAGAATCGATCCCTGCTCAGTATCCATTTACAGGAGCAGTCTCATCACACAGCTCTGAGAGATGTGACTGCTCTTTATCAGCACAGAGAAAGGTGGTCATAGATCAGCCTCTGTTGGTGCAGGTAACCCTGAAAATGTCTGTCTATCTGTCTGCCTGTCTGTCTGTCTGTCTGTCAGTCTCTCTCTCTCTCTCTCCCCCCGCCCTCCCCCCACCTACCTACCTACCTAGCAGCTGGAGACCCTCCAGACCCCACCTGGGAAATGTGTTGCCAAGCAAAGAGATATGAATGAGCAGGGTCTGAAAAGACTTTCTTTGACTCTCTACACTTTCATTCATTGAACAATATTCCATTGGTGAAGTGAGGATAGGAGGCCCTGCAGCCTGGACACATTCCCATGATGCTCATGGTTACTGCTTCATGACACATTCAAATTCACCACAGTCTTACTGATCTTGGATCCCTGGACTTGTCTCTCTCTGCTTTTCCCCGAAGAGGTGTCTGTATCAAACGAAAATGGTTATCCTGAAGGGTTAAAGGCAGAAAGTGTCAAATTTCCTTGTAATCTTTGGTTTCTTAGCCTGATTCTGAGATTTCCTTTGTTGTTCCCCAGGAGAATGAGAAAGAAGAAAGATGTGCTTAGTTATGTCATTTCCATATAAATTGTTGAAGCTACTCTTGATCTTGATCTCTCTAAAACCTGGGAACTTTTTCAATGTCCCAAGGATACACTGAGTCTTCTGTTAAAAAAACAGAACAAAATGCAAACACACAAAAACCACCCAACCCCAAAAAAGTAGAGCCCAGAGATATCAAGCAGCTCCCTGAAAAAGGATGATATCCTGCGATGAATGAGTGTCGGGCCCATTAATATCCCTCTTTTAGGGCTGGATCTCAGAAGATATGGGTCCTTCAATCTATCACCCCCAAGTCTGCTAATAGCATCACCCAGGGAAAACCAAAGAGGGATAAAGCATGCCTTGCCTCAGACCATAGTCTATCAGTTTTACCACCCAACCCTCTTGGACACAAATTGCATTTTGAATCATCACCTGAGCATGTGGTCTGGGTGATAAATCTAGTGCTACTTTTCCCTGAATTATGCATATGTAGCTAATTACCTCAAAGGTATGTTGGTCAGGGGAAACAGTATATAGTAGAGACAGCATGGCATCTTCATCATGATCTGAAAAAAATAAAATGTTTATTTCTAGGATATCCTCTTTATTAGACATTGTAAAATATCATGATCCCTGCATTGGTTCTTTAAAAAAGGGATGGGGGCAGGTAGGTGGCACAAAGGATAGAGCACCAGCCCTGGAGTGAGGAGGTCTGAGTTCAAATCCAGCTTCAGACATTTAATACTTACTAGCTGTGTGACCCTGAGCTAGTCACTTAACCCCGATGACCTCACAAAAAAGGGAGGTATGTTAATGTTTTCCACTTGCCCACACTCTAGTTGACACCTTCATCATCACCACCTAGAGTGTTTTAGTAACCTCATAAGCAGACTTTGTCTCCACTGTGATCTATGCTTCAGAATCTTAAAAAATGAATTTCCTTTGTAATTTTCTGTATTTTATATGTTTTACATTTAAAAGCCTTTTTTGATAAGGGATCTGTCTCAGATGTCTAGATGAAGACTCATCTAGGCTCATTAAAGTGAGTAAATATGAGTTTTGTTCATAAGATTTTCCCATCCCAGATTGATTCTGCTGTGAAGGCAAAGTAGGCCCTGGCTTACTTCAGCTCTTAGAGTTTAATTACTGAGTGAGTATTGCCTCAGACAAACTGAGACCTGGCAAAGACCTTAGCTGAAAAAGACCAAGGACTCCCACTGCATCTGGGGCCATTGCCAGTTCTTTTGACCCATGTCTTGCCACTGGCCTCCAATGACTCTGGAGGAGAGAATGAGGCTGATGGCTTTGCCCAGCCCTGCTTCATCTAAATCCAATTCACTAGCAAGTGAAGATGTCTCCCTCCTGATGTCATTGGTCCTCTTGGAAAACTAAGGACAAACAACAACAGGTACCATGTTGTAAAAGAATAATCTTTGGTTTACTAAGACCCAAGGATCTTAAAAAAAAGTTGTATAGACATGATTACTCCATCTTAGAGTCTTTCAGCTGTAAATCTAGTGCTGAAGAGAACTTGAGGCTATCTACTCCAAGTCTCACATTTTACAAATAAGGAAACTGAGACCTTGAGAGGAAGAAGATGCTGATTGGCTCATGATGCAATAAGCAACCATGTGATTGCCTAGAGAAGGACTTGGGTTCAAACACATTGCCTATGCACGTCCTCCAATACCTATGTGACTTACACCAAATCACATGGATATTTGGATATTAAGATCATTTTTAATGTTTAGATTTCACATTTCTTCATGTTACAATTAATTTTATTCTCTTTGGCCAATGACTAGTCTGTAAAGAGCGATTTAATTTAGAAATATTCTCTGCTATAGATGGAAAAGTCCAGTCCCTCTGCACTGGACACATAGGACATGTTGAATCTGTTTAGTGAATTCAACACAATTTCCTTCTAATAAGACCTCCTTTTAAGATGCCTACTGAAAAAAAATTCTCTTCCTCTTGGTTTCATCCTTCAAAGCCTTGTTTGGATGTTGTTTCCAATTCCGTGCTATTTTTTTTTCACTTCTGGACTTGCCTCACCCCACCCTCCACCCCTGCTGTTTTTCTGTGACACTTGCAAATAGATGCTTCAGTGGAAAAAAAAAATAAAATGCTGGGCTTTGTATTCTGCTGGCTTTTCTCTCCATGATGTGCTGCCTGGAGGAACAGTAAGTTGTAACCCTATAGTTGTAATGAGAATGAGAATAAATTCAATTTGGATCACCTCATATTAATGTCACAGCCATTGGCACAGGGATGGAATTGTGAGATGTTATTTTCTTTCAGGCCACGCTTGTCCCCCCCTCAAATTCCAGGCCATTAGAATTTTAATCCTTCATTTTCAGGAAGGGGAGGAAGAGGAAAGAAAACATTTTAATAAGAAATACAAAATCACTTAGCCTTTTTGCAGGGATAGATTCACATTCTCGATGACTCATAGACAAGTCTAGAATACAGTGTGACAGGATATTGCCATCAGAGCTAAATCCCAAAGGACATCTCAGTGTCAGCTTTCATCAAATCCTCCCATGGGGCTTGTATGAGCAAAGTGTGGGACTGGAAAGGAACCTTAGGTGTCACATATGGGGACATATGGACGACTTTCCTCCAAGCAAAACAAACAAGCACCTCAGGAAATGGCGCCCCAATGCTTGGTAGATTTCCAGGGTTTTCTGATATCTTTTCTACTTTTCCTAACTCAACAAACTGCTGCAGAATTGTATCTGTCTCTGTGTCTGTCTCTGAATACTTTCCCTAACCCTATAAGTCATTGAAGAAATGTGTCTGTTGGCTCATGGCAAATTCTTACTAGTGAATAAAACTCTATTAACAATAGATTTTACTTATTAAAAGCTATAAACTTTGGAGGAAAAAGACTCCTCTCTATCTTGATTATTTCACTCCAAGCCCCCTTCCTCCCTTAATGTGTGCTATATATACATTTATTAAGCACCTGCTGTGTGCCAGACACTGTACTTGGTGCTGGGGATATAAAGGTAAAATTAAACAAAAGGCAGAAAAGCCCAAATCCTGCCCTTCAGGAGTTTGCCGTCCACAAATGAGCTCAGGTGAAGTGGCAGGGGTGGAATAGAAAAAATTGGCAAATGTGAATAAATGGACAACAATATCACATAGAACCAAAAGCTCATAGACCTACAAAAGATGAATGTTCTCATCTAGGCCAATCCCTTCTTTGTCCAGATGAGGAAACAGACCCAAAGACATCAGTTCCACCCAGTAAGTAGTAGACTTTAATCTTTAACTTAGGTCCCTGTAACCAGAATGGCCTTTGTTTTCTTTGAGTGACTCAATTTATCTCAGTGAGCTTTACTAGGTGCTAAGCCCCAGGCCCAAACCCCATTAGGTGTTAACTTAATCCATGTGGATGTGAACATCCCAGGGTCCTAAGGGGAGGGGCCGACTCAAGAACCCATCACCAGAGCCTGAGCTCTGGTGATTCAGATGATGTTTGATGACGTCTGAAGCCATATAAGAAGGGAGGACAGAGCCATTTGTGTGGGGCTCTGGAGATGGTGTTGATGAGGAGACTCTGGGTAGCTGTAGCTAAGGAGCCCTCCAGCTTGTAAACCCAGATGCCGAAACTTTGTTGAACTCTGGTAACTCTGTGTTGGGATTTGAATCAGACAAAGTCTGCTGATGTTTGTAATTTGTTTGCATTTTGCCCTGAAGTTCAGTGTGCTGATCTTTTCCCCCTGAACTAAGTGAATGATATTTGAATGCTGAATTAAAGTTAGCTTGTCAACCCCTTCACCTTGCTTTCCTTAATTAAGCAGATCAGAAGAACCTGTGCTGTTGGCAGCTTTCTGGGTGCTGGCTGTAGGTGGATCTTACACCCCTACAGAAGCTGCTAGCAAATTCTATTATTACTTTCATTTGTGTGTGCACACACCCACATGTGTGAGTGAGTCTGTGTGGGAGCAAGAATGTGTGTGCATGTGTGGAGTGCAGGGCTCATAATGAACACATAGGGAGATCATAAAAGGTCATCTTCAGGAGCAGTCTGGAAGGAACGTCAGGGATTCTCTCCTAAGTACCGTATCAACAAGAGCACTGGTTTGGAAGCCAGTACTAGCACTAGCTGTGATGACTTAGCTTAGACATTGGGCAAATTGCTTCCTCTCTCTGGGCTTCGAGTCCTCCATCTGAAAGGCCCTAATTGGCCTCTAGACTTCATTTGTGTTCTAAAAATACATGATTCACCTCTCTGACCTATTAGGATATCTCTTTTCTGACCCAGAGAAACATATTCTGCCTAGAAGGATGGCTTACCCAAGGTCATAGAGCCAAGATTAGAACCCAGGTCAATTGGCTTCTGACCCTGAACTTGGAGGCAAAATGGTTTTTACTGGAACTCTTGGAATTCCTTTTAAGCCAATGTCTCTTTAAGTGACTTTAGGACATCTTTGTCAGTTTATTTTAGATGGATTTGTGTCCCTTTGTTGGCAATGTAAGTAATGGGCATTCTGCCAGTGGTGAGCCTAGAGGCAGGTCTCCGAAATGAGCAGAATTAATATGTGTACATAAAATGCTCATGGGAGATGGAAATGGATGGTCCAGTTAATGACATAATTAATATTATGGGAGACAACCCAGGCCAAGGAGTTGCTACCTGGGTACCCACTGTTGTTCATGCCATAGCGTGATATTTCTAGACCAGCTTGATTCATCACTAACTGGTTCTTCCTCCTGGGCATTTTGCCATCTTTCCACCTTGATGACTTGTATGTTCACTGAATTCCCTTCCCTCTGCTTTTCCTCTGAAGCCTCTGCAAAAGCAAACTTTGGCGAAATTCCTGTATCAATGTCTTTCTGAGGAGACCCTGTCCCTAAAGGTGATGTTCTTCTCTGAAAGGTGGTGTATCCAATTCCCAACAACTGATACTGGAGTGAGGAAATTTCATTCTGTAAACAAAGCCAGTGAGGGCTCCTTCTTGGCCATGGAAAGGGACCAAGTAGCAAGTGTTTGGATAGTCAGTCACATGTTTGCTTTTTGCATCATGGGACAATCAGCATCTTCTTCCTTTTCTTCTCTTTTTTCAGTAACCAGTTGTGTGTCAATGCATCAGTCATTTGTACTCTCTGAGCCTCAGGGTTCCAGTAATACATTAATGCTTGTCAGCTAGGGTGCAGCTTCCCTGGCTGGGAAGTCCCTCCAAGAACAGAAATCTATGAGTTCTTTGGATTTTCTTGAGGCAAATGGAAGTTGAGTGACTGGCTCAAAGTCACATTGCTAATAGGTTTTGCGGGTGCATTTTGAAATCTGGTTTCCCAGTACTCGATATGCTGTCAGAATGCCATGATTTGACACTTGCCAAAAACATTTAACCTTTCTGAGCCACAGTTTGCCTATCTTAAAATGGGGATAATGATAGCACCTACCATATAGAGCTGTTGGAAAGATCAAATGAGACATGTTGGGAAAGTTCTTTGCATTAAAATGCTATCTAAATGGCAACTGTGATGATAGTGGTGATAAAATCACAAAGACCACATTACTGTTGGCTCAACAAAAAGTTCTATACAAAGGTCATCTCATTTGATCCTAACAAGGACCATATAAGGGAAGTGACATAGAAGGCAGAGTAGGAAAATGGAGCCCGCAATGACTATTGGTCAGTGGGTTTGGGTTTGAATCCTAGCTTGGGCGTTTGACCTGGGAAAAGTTATTTCTCCTCCCTGGGCCTCAGTTTCCTCAACTGAAATGAGGAGCTAGGATTCACTGGTCTCTTAGGTCCTTCTAGCTCTAGACCTATGACCCCCCACTCTCAAATTGATGCCATCCACATGTTATAGATGATGTAAATGGGAAAAGATCTTCCCGTGTCAGGGAGAAAACAGGACTGGAATCATTGCATTTAGAACTGGAAGAAATCTTGGCAGGAACTGAGTCCAAGCCTCTCATTTTGCAGATCAGAAAACTGTAGACCCAGAGAAGGGGAAGTAGTTGCCCACAGTCCCATTTCTGCCCAGTGACAGAGCCAGGGTTCAGCCCCAAGGCTCCTTATTCTTAGGTCATTGCTCTTTCCACTGGCCCTGCTGCCCCTGATAAGAGCTTCCCCCTGGCCTTTGCTGATCTAGAACAGCAAGTGTTTCACTGGTTTGCTGGCATCATGGGCGTCATAAGCGAGCAGATTATCCACCTCAATACCTTTGATCTGTTCCTTCCTCAGACCACTTTCCACTCAGCTATGAAGAGCATCTTGCTAAGATCAGACATTTAGAACTAGAAGTGACCTTGAGGCCATTGAGGCTGATCTCTTCATGTTACTAAGGCTCAGAAGTGAAGTGATTTCCCCAGGGTCCCACAGTTGAGTAGTATCCAAGGTAACAGTAGAACATAGAGTTTCCTGACCATCTATGGCCAGGGCCCTATCTTCTATGCCAGGTCCTATTGCTTCTCCCTGTGGCCGGGCTCTGTTTAGTTTCCTCCTTTAGAAGATGAGAGCTGGTTGCTTTGGATGGTCCTTTCCCACTCTGATATTCTATGATTTTATGGCACTCTTTCCTATAGAAAGCTACATTGGTTTCCATTATTTACTCAAGGCAATCTAAACCCTTGATCCTGACTTTCAAGGTCCACTATGATTTGGTTTCCAATGTTCTTTTGCAATTTCATTCCCTGTCTTTGCACTTCCCAAGCTTGACCCTTTGGCCAGACTGGATTACCGATTGTTCTCCTATCTTCCCATTTGGCATCTTTGCATATGCCAAACTCCATGCATGAAAGACACTCTACATTCATCCTTCCTTTCCTCCAAGGCTTAGCCCCTTGCTGTTCCCTCTGTGAAATCCGCCTTGACCAAAGAGCTTAATGCAATCTCATCCACCTCAAATTCTTCCTGGACCTTTTTTGTGGACCACTTCTTTTTATGTCCTGCTCCCATGTTCATAGCATGGATATTTTTCTGTGTTGTATCACTTTATCAGACTGTACATTCCTTGACATCAGGGCTTGTGCCATGCTCAGTGCTGTATTGTCAATACTGAGCACAGCTCCTTGCACACAGTAGGAATTTCATACCAGTTTGCTAAATTGCACCCATGATCAAAAACAAAGATCTTTTTGATCATAAAGGTTTTCCATAAGACACATCCAGAAGGACCCTAATTCCTCACCCCGCCCCCACATTCCCTTGTCACAAACACCTTCCCAGGATAATATTTTTGCTTGTGTTTGAATAGCATTTTTCAGTGGCCATCAATGGTAATGAATTCTTTGAAATCCTTGCCATCTACCGTGTTTCTACAAGGACATTCACACCACTTTCCAAGCACTCCCTGCTGCTTTATTGCTGCAGCCTGCCTACCTTTAAAATGCGAGCATCAGCGTGAGCGAGCACCATGGGAGCCCATATAAACAGGCACAGAACAGCAGGCTTTATGTATTTCAAATTGTACCATTTGTTGACAGAATAACCATAGGAGAAAAAAAAATAACCCCAAACTTAGCACATAACCAGACCCAACAGAGCAACATATAGCCCTATACCATTTCCAGGCAGTCGAATAACTCTCTCCCTTCCTTTTCTGAAGCTGAATCCTCTACTTCCCAGATTCACAGGCTGGAGCTGGGCTTCCAGTGCACTGGGCATCAAGCAGGAAATGATTAACACTGTAGGTAAACAAATTCTAGAATCTGGTTAACAACAACTGTACCACTGGATGCTCTTCAGGCTTCTTCACTTCCAGGAATTAGTCCTTGGAGGAACCTGAGACTGAATTTACTTAAGGACACAGGAGGAATCAAAATTGGTTTCACTGTTCTGGTTTGGAGACCAAGCTTGTTCTAGTCCTAGGTGCAACTAATTCACTGTGCTGTCAACTTGGACATCTTCATTCTCATGTCTATATCTTGGCTTCTTCATCTATAAGAAGAAAGAGTTGGATAGCAGGATCTCTCAGATCCCCATCTTTTACAACACATGCAGCTTGGCAACAAGTCCTAAATAAACTGTGTGTACCATGCCATAGAGAAGTGGGCCAAGGGTAGTTAGGTTGGAATCTAGATATTTCACAGGTGGCTAAATCCATAGCATTAGGAAAAAAGAACCACACACGGCAAACAGAACATGTTAAAGAAATTTGCAATATTTATTCTTTACCTCTGACGGAAAGGCAAGGAGAGGCAAAAAGCTCAACATTCTAATTTCCTAGATTAAGAAGCTTAGGACCAGGAGGTCAAAGAGTTTGGCCCAAAGTCACCCAACTAATAAGTGGTCAGAACAGAACAGAACAGCCAGAACAGAAGCTTGGAGGACTATGGATTGGGAGTCGGATGCTTGGAATCTGAATGCTGGCTCCAACAGCAGGAGAACTTGGAGAAGTCTCTTCTCCCTTTCTGGGCCTCAGTTTCTGCCCCTGTAAAGGAAAGACATTGGCTATTGGAGCATCTCCAGTTCCTTCACTTGATGCTCATGTGACTCAAGGTTCTTCAGCCTCCTGGTCATCCTTCTCTGCACACTCTCCAGCTTACAAAAGTCTATTAAACCCAGAACTGAATATGATGTACAGAAAAGATGTGATTGGGGAAACAAGACATGGGTACTATCACCTCTTTATTCATGGGCACTTTCAAATAATCAATCAATCATTGAACATTTATGAAGACCCCTGTGCCAGGAGCTAGGAATGCAAATCCCCAAATGAAACCAGACTTGCCCTTATGGAATTTACATTCTATCAAGGGGGAGAGCTTTTAGACAATAAAGATATACAACAGATACCTAATTCCAATATAGCTTTTTGTAGGGACACACTACTATCTGGAGAATGGGGTGAAAGGCATTCTGTTTTACTTATGATTTAAATGTTCTCTCTTCATGCAACCAAAGATCATACTAGCATTTGGAAGGACCGTAACATGCTGTTGATTTGTATTGAATTTGAACTCTGTTAAGGCATATCACTCTATGTTTTTGGGAGGTAACTGTCATGTAACCATAGCTCTCCTTTCTGGGACTTGGGAAGTTGAATTCAGCTTCATCGATCTCTGTGAACTAGGCTATGTGTTGGTGATCACCAACTTTGCACCCCCTCTTCATCACCATCACTGCCATCTCCATCATCATCTTCACCTTGATACCAGCATTCATCATCAGCTTTCCTTAACTAGCAAAATCTCCCGGAATCAGATGTATGTGCCTTTGCCACACTTAACACATGCATTTAAAGTCCCTCATTCTCTATTCTCAGTTTATGGCTCCAGGCTAACTGCACAATCCCACCCTTCTTTCAGGTGATGTTCTAGCCTCCTGGCTGCTTCCTGAACTTGGCATTCTATTTCCCATCTTGATTTCTTTGCACAGTCTGTCTCTCCTATTTCAAATTCATCTACAATGCCTGGTACAGTGCCTTGCACATAGAAGGTACTGAAAAAATGCATATTGGATTGGGAGGTGTGGTCACTTTCGTGATAATCCTCTTCTCAACACCTTACAGCTTCCTAAAGTGATCCTGACCTTGCAAATGATTGTGGCCAGGCTAGAGGACAGAAGCTCTGTCTTTGTCTTTCTCTCCCCTCTTGGACATTAAGCCTCTCTTGATTCAGCTTCATATCCTTAAGCCTTTCGGTGAGCTTTGCCACACGTGCCTCCGGGCAGGTACTCAGTAAATGTTTGCTGAGCAAAGGAAGGTTGCATAGATATATTTCCAATTCTGACCTTGTCCTTTCCTTTTGCTCTTAATTATACAACATTGTGACAAGACAAGGAATCTGAATCCCACAGGATCTTCATGCTAGAATGGATCTGAGAGGTGATCAGGGCCAGAGTGCCCAGGACACTGCCCCTGCTTGCTTGCTTCACCAGGAATCCCTTTCCAGTTGAGGCCATCACTTTACTCCTTGGGAGCTATTCTAGGCATCGCATGGAACCTATAGGTCCCACCACTCTCTGAAAATAGAGCAGACTTGCTTAGGGGACAAGGGGTCCCCAGAAGAAGGTGGCTAACTGCTTGTCAGAGCTGCCATAGACATGCAAACTCCTAAGTACAACCCAGGCTATCCAAGGCTGGGATTGTTGGGTGCTGAGCTCTCTTCCAGCTTGGAGACTCTAGGATTCCATTGGAGGGTAAGTCAGTCTCCAAACATACTGGGTGGGGAGCAGAGAATCCCATGTGTGTCTTGAGCAGGTATTTCCTCCCCCACCCCAGAGAAAGAGGTTCTTCAATACAGTTCAAGGACACACTGCTTGGGTGTGGTCAACACCAGAGTGGTTGAGCACCCACTAATAAATGCAGTCTAGTCTTCTGGGGCTTCTTTGAAGGGCACAGACACTTTCTGAGGCTTTTCTCTTCTGCTTCACTCCAGTCCTAGACTCTGGTTGTAGTGAATAA
This sequence comes from Trichosurus vulpecula, assembly GCF_011100635.1. Classification (NCBI taxonomy): domain Eukaryota; kingdom Metazoa; phylum Chordata; class Mammalia; order Diprotodontia; family Phalangeridae; genus Trichosurus; species Trichosurus vulpecula. Next base: position 305,863,174 of record NC_050577.1, on the reverse strand, counting down.
TGATTTAACCCCCCATGACTCACAGCCTTAGATAATGGTGTGAACAACACATTTGCTCTCTTCTCCCAGACGTTCAGCCTCCTCACACAGTGGCTGCCCCGCTCTCTATGTCCAGGCTTCCTTTGCTGTGGCTCACACATGCTAGGGCTCTTGTGAATTCTGCCAGGGATCCCATTTCGACAAATCACCATTAGCCAGGTGGATCTGATCAGTTTACATTCACGTAGAAGTACATGCACAGACAGATACATTCATATACATGTGCACAAATGTATACATACTTATTCAGGATTATTATATCATCAATGTAGGGAATTTCCAGTGAGAAAATGATCTCTGCCAGTGTAGCTTATCCCTTTCTTGGCAACTTAGAGTCAGAGTCACTGAGAAGTTCCAGTTTATCCAGGGTCAACAGCTAGTGTGTGTCAGAGATGGGGCTTGAATTCAGGCCTTCCTGCCTCAGGGGCTGGCTCTTTATCTACCGTAGCAAACGACTTCTGGCTGGCCTATTATAACAAATTCCCTTTCCTATTTCATCTCTAGGCCTTTTTCAGGAACGATGGCATGGCGGGATCCTAGAAATGATGGGAAACACGCAGTGCTAAAATGCTGTTTCATTTGTGTCACATGGGGCTCCAGAACCCTCCCAGACTTCAGGCTTCCTGTTCATCCTGTCTTGCCCATGACAGTGACCGGAATCTCCTAGGTGGCTGCTGCTGATATAACAATAAAGATAATAAGTGTCATTTATATTTGCAGTTCAAGGTGTGCAAAGCACTTTAAATGTTACCTCATTTGATCCTTCCAACAACCCTGGGAGATAGGGGCTATCATCATTCCCGTTTCACAGATGAGGAATTCAGTGACTTGTCCAAGGTCACCCAGATAGGGAGTGTCTGAAGCAGGATTCAAACTCAGGTATTCCTGATTCCCAGGCCTGTGCTAACTTGTTACGTCAACCTGGTGCCATTCCAGCCAAGAGTAGACACACGATAATTGAGGGACAGTGAGAAAACATCAGGTCCTCCTGTAAGGGAGTTGTAGGAAAGGAACCTGAGAGTATTGAATGCCAGGGCATATGAATATTTATTCTCTGGTGTTTGGGGACCCCTGCGCATAGATCCGAGGCAGCTTGATACCATTGGGAACATCATTAGAGTCAAGACTAAGTTTCAGATATACATTTTGAGGCTTCTGCCTCAGAGTCCTGGGGCAAATGGACTGACTCAGTTTCCTCACCTGTAAAATGAGAGTTGGACTCTGTAGCATCTACGATACCTTCCAAGTGGCTGAGGCCAAGCCTCTGCTTGGACAGACAGGTGTCTTCTTTGTGCTGGGGCTAGCTCTTTGGCTGGGTTCTCTTCCTCCCATCAGAGACTATGTCCAGCTTCAAATTCATTCCATTTAAATCTGCATAAAAAGTCTTGGTGTCAGAGGACCTCTGGCCCATTTTGTTTCCTCCCAGATTACTGATAACCATCTTTGTAAGACCAGGCTGAAGGTCGATTTAGTGGACAAATTGCATCCCTCTAAATGGGTGACCTAAATATTTAATGTGAGCAGAAACCTCATAAGCTTCAGGAGGGAACTTTCTTAGGGCTGAGAAATCATCCTCCGGGCACATTTTAGGGATCTTTGCAAAGAATAAAGCTGCAATCTGCTGGACGTTTAAATAGATTTTGCTTTTAAGGAACACAGAGCACATAGAAGTTGCTGTGTAAATCTGCTAAATGCTACTCAAGTAAACTGCAATGTGATTTGTTGTCCAATACTAGCTGAGGAGAGAGGCATTCTGGGTATCTCATGCATGAAGCCCTCTTGGAGAAGCACAGAAGATTTTGCATCCTTCTCTGGGCGTGTTTTCCCAGACTGTTTTGTACCATTTTTCCGGGATCATCACTGGCTATTTAGAAATACAAACACTGGAGGGGAAAGCTTTGTGGGAAAGCAGCCTTCTCAGAGGGAGACAGTGTTGCTAGCACTGGCCTGGGAGTTAAGAGGCTAGGATCCAGAGCTGGCTCTTCTATCATTTCCCACATGAACCTTAGGACTATTTGCTCCTCTGTGAAAGAAAGAGGCACTGTATTTGTCTCTGAGATTCCTTCTCCTTCTGATCTGTCATGGAATATGTTCTGAGGTTCCACCCTCCCCTGACATTACGTGTTCTTGGGCCTCTCCTGGCTCTATGTTTTAGGACCCTTCCTGACTCTAAAGTTCTGCAACCTATGTTTTAGGACCACTTCCAGCTCTGACTTTCTGTGGTTTAGTGAACATCTTTAGTTACAGATGACTACAGACTGAACGAGAGGGAGAGGAAGGAGATCCATGTATCCAGGATACAGTGGGGGAGATCAAAGTAGGAGTGACTTGGACAGCTTGTCCTTGTTATCTTGGTGAGGGTGTGCTCCCAGGGGCCTGTGTGCTCATGGGGAACCTCAAACTCCATCTAGGCTCTCCAGATGGCCAGTGCTTCACCCACATCTTGTTTCATGACATTAGAAAGGAGGGGGGGGGTCAAAAGCTGGAAAAGACTGTAGAAGTCACCTACTCCAGCTCCTCATTTTACAGATGAGGAAACTGAGGCACAGTGTTACTCATAATGGATCCCATTTATACAGCACTTTACTTACATTTGAAATCACAACTTTGTTAGGTAGGGGTGATTATTAACCCCATTTTACAGATGAGGAAACTGAGGCAGAGATTAAGTGACATACCTAGAGTCAAACAGCCATTAAGTGCTTGGGCCAGGATCTGAAACTGGCTCTTCCTGACTATAAACCCCACACTGTAATCAGTCACTACACTCTACTGAGCTGCCTCACCTAGTACCACCTGCTGGGTAAGGTGACCTGCCTAGGATCATAAGGTAGTAAATATCAGAAAAGGGATTTGAACTCAGGTCTTCTGACTCCGTTCACTGAATCACACCACATCTCCCCCTCCCCAACAACTCCTCAAATGTCTGTGAGTATATTAGGAAGGCAGAATTTATGATTTCAAAGAGAATCTCATATGTGCCTAAAAGGTCCAGAACCGCAAGATATAAGGAATTCTCTAGGCAGAAGGCAGGAGAACTAAAGCATGTATTTACACTCCACAATAACAAGCCCACAAACCAGTGTCCCCATTTTGATATTTTCATCAAAAGCTTCCAGGCCCAATAAGTCCACCTTACAAGGGTAATCAGGTGGCCACAGAGAAGCGAGATGGTATAAGGCAAAATCGTATACATGCTTCCCCTCTACGGTAAGAAGATTACCCACTAGCCTCTAGTCAGCTCTGCTACCGGCAGCTTCGGCTGTAGGCGTCTCTGGCTCCAACTGGAAAAGGAAAGGAGGATCTTCAAGCTGTCCTCTCCCCTCTTATAGAGTTTCTGACATCATCAAGCGCCGCCTGAACAACCAGGGCCGATTGGTTCTTGACTTGGCCCCTCCCCTTAGCGTAGACCACGTTAACACACCTCCCCTCAGCCAGCCCCATGACTCATCACACAGGAAGCTCTGGTCCTGCCCCGGAAGAGCAAGCGTCCAGGGAAGCTCAACGAGGCGAGCTGAGTCATTCAAAGAAAACAAAGTCCATTCTGGCTACAGTGAGACAGTCTGTGGCAAACTGCTATTTTTATCCCCTGAGTGCAGTAGATGCTGGATAAATGCTGGAGACATTGGGTTTGTTGGAGAAGGGAGTCAGTGACCGTACCTAGAATGTCTGAGTCTTTATCCATTACAATGTGTCATGTCACAGCTCTTTCCCCAACCACACACACACACACACACACACACACACACACACACACACATGCACACACAACATTATCTCTCTCTCATCTCTGACTCTCTCTTGCACATCTTCTCTCTTGCACATTTTCCCTCTTGAACACTTCCTCATTCTATCACACTTTCACCCTCACTCTCTTGTCCAAACTCACATATTTTAGTTGTCTCATTTGTCACAGGTGACAATGCCAGCCAGGTAAAGCCATGGCATATTCAAGGTAGGTCAGCTTATCTCAAACAGCCGCATGGTCCTTCATCCAGCACTACCCTTTCGTGTTTTGTTCTGACTCTCTTTTAAATGTCACCATCAATGTCGGCTTGATCATTTCCCAGGTGAGATTTTTCCTTAACATGCTCCTGGGAATTCCAATTTCATTAGGCTACTGTTGGGCATAACTATTAAATTAGACTCATGTTAAATAGTCTCCCCTCCTTTCAAGTGTCTTAAAACCAATCCCACTCCCTCATCTCTTTCCCCAGCTCCCACCGTTCGGTGACTCATGAAGGAGTTTTGTATAGTAGCTTATTTCTAAAGATTCAAATGCCTTAAACTCAGGTGTGCTTTGGCTGCACAGTGTCCCAGGCACAGAGGGAATCAGGCAGATGTGTGAGTCCTAGCACCCAGAATCTAAGGCTTCCACTTGGGCCCTCAGTCCCACTGCTGTAGGGATGTAGGCTGTAGGGATGGCCTCTCTGCTGTAGACTTGGTAACAGATGCACATTTAGCCTCTGGTTCTCTACATAACAATTGCTTCCATTTATATCCTGTTTCACAGTTTGCAAATGGCTTTTCAAACATCATCTCATTTTTTAATTAACAAAAATCTATTTTCTATCCTTCCCCTCAACATTTCCCACTGAAGAAACAAACTCAAAACCTTTGTAACAGATATACATAAGCGAATGCAAAAACTTCCTCATCTCAGAGAGATCTTAAAGCATGTGTCTCATTCTGGGCTCCGAGTCTGTCAAGGCAGTGATGGGGGGGAGGGGTTCCCTTTCTGGAGTCATCATCAGTCAGTTGATCAAAATTCTTAAATCTTTCAAAGTTGTATAAACATCACCTCATTTGGGGCTCATGGCAATCTTGAGTATTCATGTTCCCACTTTACAGATGATAAAACTGAGAGGAAGTGACTTGGCCATGGAGCTTGCAGGTCTCAAAGTTGGAATTTGAATAGTTGTCTTGCATCTACAAGTTAAGCCCCTGATCTACTAGGATATCCTTACTCCCACATCCTAGAATAGCAATCCTAGGTAGAACAGGTCTTACCTTAGCTCAAAAAGTGAAACAAAAGCTGAGGTGGCATTAGTCTATGGTAGGAGGGAAGGACAACCAAGTTGGGAATCATGACTAGATGGGCTGATGATTACAAACCCCAAGAGCTTCAGGGTCCCCTGGGACATTCAAAGAGCAAAGATTGAATCCATGGGGAAAGACTTATCAAAAACCATGGGCATAAACTCCACAGGATAAGAAGGCATGCAGGGTTTGCCCACACCTCTGTTCTTCTGGAGACATGTAAATATCAAAGTCAGACTCTATGCCTTTATTGTGAAAGAAATCTTTTGGTCAGTGGCCTGGACAAGAGGCCACTGATTGACAAGCAGAACTCCCCTGAAAAGGGAAGAAGACAGGAGCACAGAACCAGGCTAAGGCAGAGTATCCTCACAGTGGGACGTAGATGGAATGCTTTTCCAAGCTTCTTATGAGACAAAGGTTGGAATGATGGCCAACACACTGAATGAATTTTTAAAAAATTATTGAGAACTACGCTGAGAGTTAGTGATACCAACATGAAAGCAAAGAAGGTGCCTTCCCTAAAGCAGCTTCTGATCAAATAGGAAAAGACAAGACCTATAGAATCATGGAGGCCCAAAAGAAGTGCTTCATGCCAGGAATAGTTCCCATCATGAATTGGGTTCTGCTCTAGTATGATGGGTAAGGCACAAGCAGCTGCCATTGTCAATCAGCCCATCCAAGATCGTCCTTTCCTGAGGACTGTGGATGTTAACAACCTTTGTTAGTAAGTTAGAACATTGCCAGAGGCTGAGACCCCTCTTCTCATCCTCATGCTAGCCCAGTGGACCTCAGCCTGTGAGGACATAGCTCTTAAAGTACAATTGCTCTGCTGGATTAGAACTCATGTTCCTGTCTGTAATGAGAAAGGAATGTGCTATTGGCCTTTAGTAGTTACTTGATTGAGGTGAACTTGTAGAGTGGGAATCTTGGCAAATCTTCCCAGTGGGCTAAGCTGTGAACTTCATGGCTAGCCTGGGAACTAGCCTCAAGGGACAGAAGGATGTGTGTGTATGTATGTATGTGGATATATATGCGTGTGTGTGTGTGTTTATGTGTCTGTGTCTGTGTGTGTCTGTGTCCGTGTGTATCTGTATCTATATAAATATAGATATAGATTTAGATTTGATTCCTAGGTGGTGGTTATTGGTTTGGTTCAGTAGTCTTAAGTCCAGAAAGAACTCTTTCCTTTCACCATTCCTCCCACCAAAAAACCCTCACATTTCCCTCCAGCTTCAATACTTGCAAAGTAACTTTCTTCCAACAAATTTGTGATGTAGATAATACCAATGTTCTTTTCTTACTTGATGGGTGAGGGAACTAAGGATTTGAGAGATTCAGTCTCTTGCTAGTCACACCCCAATGGAAATCAGAGCTGGGACTGGGGAGGTCCAACTTGGATCTCCTGAGTTGGCAGCTGGTGGTCTATGCCCTGTACCATTCCACCCCTTCATGGTGGCATTTGAGCAGCTAGGTGAGTGCAGAGCAAATAATGGGGAAACAACCAACTGTGGAGTAAGAAGACCTGAATTAAAATCTTGCCTCCCATGCTCACTACTGGCCTGACTGTGGAAAAGTCCCTTCGACTCTCAGGTCTTAGTTATTTTCTTGTCTGTAAAATGAGGAGGCTGGATCACGGGGCTCCTAAGTTACCTCCCAGGGCTGGTCAATCAATAATTATTTAATAAGCAATTATTATGTGCCTACTATTTGCTAAGTGCTGGAAATACAAATACAAGCATAAAGACAACCCCTGCCCTCCAGGAGCTTCTTTTCTAATGGAGGAGGACAAAGAGTAAAAAAGAGAGGTGAAAAGGAGAAGAGAAGATCCTGGTGCAGGGAATGCTAGAAATAGTGCTACGAAGAGAAGTCAGTAGTGGAAAGGGATGAAGACATCTCATGCTTTGCTCCTCAGTATAATCATATGTCAGCATAGGAGTCAATCATAGGGCACTTTGTTGTTGCTCAGTCATTTCAAATATGTCTGACTCTCTGTGACTGCCTTTGGGGTTTTCTTGGCAAAGGTACTTGAGTGCCTGGATGTTTCCCTCTCCAGATCATTTCATAGAGGAAGAAACTGAGGCAACCAGGGTGAGATGCCTTGTTCAGGTTCACACAGCTCGTAAGTGTCTGAGGCGAGGTTTAATCTCATGTCTTTCTGACTCCAATCTCAGAAATCTATCTACCATACCACCTTAAATCCCGGTGAATGGCTAATCGCCAAGACCACTCCTGAGCAGGTCAGCCCTTCCAGAGTGAGCTATGTGACTTTTGCCCCTCGGGCTCCATTAGATGACCCTCATAGCCAGCACATCTCATGGATCAAGTTTCAGGGGATCTAGAGAAGGCCAGGAAGACCGTTTCTATGAACTGAGAAATAAATGACGGCAATAGCTCAGGGGCTACCGGAAAATCACCATTTTCATTAGTTTGGCAGAGAGCATTTTTACGTGCTTGGCCAATTGACCCTCCCCCTCCCAAGCAATTTCCCTTGGAAATGCCATTCCACAGGAGCCTGGTGGCTTCCCTGTCCCCAAGTCCGGGAATGTCCTTTTCCTCTCTAATAGACAAGACTGAGCTGTCAGTGCCCTTCATAACCATGCAATCAAGGAGAGAGCTCACTTTGCTTTGGTAGAAAGTAGATGCAGAACATCACCACTGTGTTGGCCACCTCCTGTACTCTGACTTCAGACTGTAGTACAAACAGTTATGATCTCCCAGCCAGCCACATCTGTTGGAGGTGAAGGTGGGGGCTAGATGAAGCCTGAAGCGGGCCTTAGAGAAGGGTAATTCAAAAGGTGACAAGGTAGCTGATGACTGATAATGATGCCAACCCCAAAGATAATGGTATTTCAGAGGGATCATCTACTTGCCTTAAAAAAGCACACATGTTTATGATGAAGTGCAAAGTTGGATCTGTATTCCTACCCCGCTCTTCCAGTCTCCAAGTTTATAGGAAAGTTTATGTCATCAAGATGAACAGCATGCTGCCTGGAAAATAACTTGGTCCTATAGCTCCTGCCGGCAAAAAGAGAAATAAAGTTGATCGAGGAGCTCAGAACTTTTTTATAGAAATGAAATGAAAAGCCAGCCCTGCTTCTTGTTAGAAAGTCTCCCTGTCCGGACCCATCTCAGATCCCTGTTTTGAGATGGCATTTCCCTCTTTGGTTTGTAAGCCCATCTGCCTATTATCTTTGGAAATGAAATGGATGGGGAATTAGGAGAGGATGATCAGACATGAAGGCAGGGAACAAGAGTCTAGGAAGCTCCAGAGAGAAAGAAATGGGCCCTAATTACCAACATGGGGACATGGGAGAGTGGTTCTTAATATTTATTTCTCTTTGAAAATGTTTTAGCATTAGCCAAGAAAACGATCCCTTTAAAGTCTTAGAAATATGCAAGGTGGTTTGAGGAGGACACTGATGGGTTGTTGCCAGGGTACTTTTCTAGGGGAGGAGTGCAGCTGTCTTACACCAAAGAGGAACCTGGGCCAGGTAAACTATGTGAGGCAGAAGGAATCCAGCCCCCCTCCCTCCCACTCTGAGGGAATAAATGAAAGGTGTGAGATCCCAGGCCCTGAGCTAGGGTTGAGTCATTTTTGGTGCTAAAAGAGTTGTGGAATTTTACAGGATCAATATTTTGGAGCCAGAAGGGACCCGGAAGACAGTGAGTCTAACTCCCTCATTTTAAAAATTAGCAATGCAGGGTAAGGAGAGTTTGAGTGACTGGGAAGGGTCCGAGGGAGGATTTGAATCTACATCTTCCTGAATAAAAGTCCAGTGCCTTGCCTTCCAACTTTGGAGGGGGGGTGGTCTTGTAGGAATTTGTATTTCTTAACTCTGCCTGTTTGTTCAAAGGTCCGTGTTTTTGTTTTTGCTTTTTTAGTTGTTGGGGGATCAGTAATACAATATAAATACTAGGTTCAGGAGGCAAGTTCAAAGCAGTTGGGTGGGTAAGAGTAGGAAAAGCTTTATGGGAAAGGTAATGCTTGGGCTATGCTTCAAGGAAGGTGGAGGTCAAGAGGGAGAGCATTATCAGTATAGTAAACAGATAATCTGACAGGAGAGGGTAATGTGAAGAACATACAACGAATATATGGATCACATGAGAGCACACAGGAAGAACAGGCGTGACGGAGCTGTGGGATGGTTCCATGGCGTGACTCAAGGCAGAGATCATCTGTAACATGTGACATCATCTGTAACATGTGATGTTACAAGGATCCATCTGGAAAAGGAATCCACATGATCAGGTTGTTGGGGCTATCTGCTGTCTCTCTTACTGCCCAGAGGCTAGATATTGCCATCGTCCCACTGCAAACTCCACATGCCTTCATAGTTCCAGTCATGACAAGAAATGACTCAGACACCATCTTGATGGCAGGAGCACTTTACCTCAACTAGTGAAGCCTCTGATATCCAGAATTCACAGAATCTTGTTTTTTTTCCCTACTCCACTTTTGGCCCCCAGTGGGACTGAATGTAATGATCCTGTTCTCTCCTCATCTCCTCTTTAGCTCCAGAGCCAAGGGAGAATGAGTTCTCATGTATGATTCTGTCTTCACACAATGCTGGAGGGGAGGATTACATTTGTCACTTGTACATCTTTCTAGGGAAGGAGGTGCAGTGAGTTTTATTGGTGAACACAATGATCCCTAGATATTTTTTTCCCCTCCATGTAGTCATTTTCAGGGGAGGGGGGCAGCTCAGGGACTCTATTCTCCCTATTTTCTTCCAGCTCCCACTCTTTCTCTGGTCTCATATTGGAACATCAAATAACTTCCCAGAGGCAGATTGGCATAGTATGTGCTTTCTTAACCTTTTCTGTGTGCATCATGGGCTCATCTGGCGATACAGATGGAACGTACTGCCAAAAACCATTTTTTTAAATGCACAAAGCAATATGTAGGTAGGATTATAAAGAAAACCAACCATATTAAAATACAGTTCTCAAAATACATATTTTTAAAAAGTTCAAGGACCCTATATAGCAGATAGAGATCTGGCTCTTGAGCCAGGAAAATCTTGGTTCATTTCCCACTTATGACACATGCTGGCTTTTGGACCATCGACTTCAGATAATTCCAAGATTTCAAGGTGTAGAGAACTCGCCAGTCTGCATTAGAAGAGGAAACTTCATTAATGAGTTTCTCCCACACCAGGGAAAGTCACAGATCACAGATCTGCCTGGCATCTTGACCTTTATTTTTTTTTAAGAATTTATTTTAATTTAATATTTTTAGTTTTCAGCATAATTTTCACAATAGTTTGAATTACAAAATTTCTCCCCATTTCTACTCTCCCCACCACTACAAGGTGGCATATATTCTGGTTACCCCATTCCCCAGTCAGCCCTCCCTTCTGTCACCCCACTCTCCCCCATCCCCTTTTCCCTTACTTTGTTGTAGGGCAAGATAGATTTCTATACCCCATTGCTGTATATCTTATTTCCTAGTTGCATGCAAAAACTTTTTTTTGAACATCTGTTTTAAAACATTGAGCTCCTAATTCTCTCCCCTCTTCCCTCCCCAGCCACCCTCCCTAAGAAGGCAAGCAATTAAACATAGGAGACATGTGCATCATTATGTAAAAGCCTTCCACAATACTCATGTCGTGAAGGATTAACTATATTTTGTTCCTTCCTATCCCATCCCACTTTATTCAATTTTCTCCCTTGACCCTGTCCCTTTTCAAAAGTGTTTGCTTTTGATTACCTCCTCTCCCTATCTGGCCTCTCTTCTATCCTCCCCCCTTTTTTATCTCCTTCCTCCTTCTTTCCTGTGGGGTAAGACACAAAATTGAGTGTGTATGTTATTCCCCCCTCAGGTCAAATGCGATGAGAACAAGATTCACTCATCCCCCTCACCTGCCCCCTCTTCTCTTCCAATGAACTACTTTTTCTTGCCACTTTTATGTGAGATAATTTACCCCATTCTATCTCTCCCTTTCTCCCTCTCTCAATATATTCCTCTCTTATCCCTTAATTTGATTTTATTGTTTTAGATCTCATCCCTTCATATTCAACTCACCCTGTGCACTCTGTCTATATATACATATATATTCCTTTCAACTACGCTAATAATGAGGTCTCATGAATTATACACATCATCTTTCCATGTAGGAATGTAAACAAAACAGTTCAACTTTACTAAGTCCCTTATGATTTCTCTTTCTTGTTTACCTTTTCATGCTTCTTTTGATTCTTGTGTTTGAAAGACAAATTTTCTATTCAGCTCTGGTCTTTTCACTGAGAAAGCTTGAAAGTGCTCTATTTTATTGAAAATATGTATTTTTCCTTGGACCATTATACTCAGTTTTGCTGGGTAAGTGATTCCTGGTTTTTATCCTAGCTCCATTGACCTCTGGAATATCATATTCCAAGCCCTTCGATCCATTAATGTAGAAGCTGCTAGATGTTGTGTTATCCTGATTATGTTTCCACAATACCCAAATTGTTTCTTTCTGGCTGCTTACAATATTTTCTCCTTGACCTGGGAACTCTGGAATTTGGTGACAATATTCCTAGGAGATTTCTTTTTGGGATCTATTTAAGGAGGCAATCAGTGGATTCTTTCAATTTCTATTTTGCCCTGTGGCTTTAGAATATCAAGGCAGTTCTCCTTGATAATTTCTTGAAAGATGATACCTAGGCTCTTTTTTTGATCATGGCTTTCAGGTAGTCCAATAATTTTTAAATTATCTCTCCTGGATCTATTCTCCAGGTCAGTCATTTTTCCAATGAGATATTTCACATTGTCTTCCATTTTTTTCATTCCTTTTGTTCTGTTTGATAATATCTTTATTTCTCATCAAGTCACTAGCTTCCACTTACTCCAATCTAATTTTTAAGGTAGTATTTTCTTCAGTGGTCTTTTGGACCTCCTTTTCCATTTGGCTAATTCTGCCTTTCAAGGCATTCTTCTCCTCATTGGCTTTCTGGAGTTCTTTTGCCATTTGAGTTAGTCTATTTTTTAAGGTGTTGCTTTCTTCAGTACTTTTTGGGTCTCCTTTAGCAAGTAATTGACTTGTTTTTCATGGTTCTCTTGCATCATTATCATTTCTCTTCCCAATTGTTCCTCTGCTTCTCTAACTTGGTTTCCAAATCCTTTTTGAGCTCTTCCATGGCCTGAGACCAGTTCATGTTTTTCTTTGAGGCTTTTGATGTAGGCTCTTTGACTTTGTTGACTTCTTCTGGCTGTATGTTTTGGTCTTCTTTGTCACCAAAAAAAGATTCCAAAGTCTGAGTCTGAATCTGAGTCCATTTTTGCTGCCTGTTCATGTTTCCAGCCAACTTACTTGACCTTTGAGTTTTTTGCCGGAGTATGACTGCTTGTAGAGTAGAGAGTACTTTGTCCCAAACTTGAAGGGCTTTGCTGTTGTTTTCAGAGCTATTTCTACACAGCAAGCTCTGCCACACCAATGTTACTCCTCCCCCAAGAAGTGCCAACCGGGACTGGACTCAGATCTAGGCTGGGTCTGCAATCCTGCTCAGATCTACCACTTAATTCCTTATACCAGGTAGGCCTGGGGCATGAAGCAACTTCAGCTGTAATTCTGTCCTCAGAGGTGCAACATGTCTGCAGCCCCCAGGGTGGTGGCCAACCACATACTCCTTTCACTCTGTTCCAGCAGCTTTTTCCACTAACCTTCTCTCTTGTCTTTGGTGTTTGTGGGTTGAGAAGTCTGGTGACTGCCACAGCTCAATGATTCAGGGTGCTAGGGCCTGTTCTGCCTGACTCCAGGCCTAGTTGGTCCAGGCACAGCTCACACTGGGTTCTGCTCTGCTCCACTCCCAGCTCCGTGGTATAGACCTTACCTAGCCACCATCCAGGCTGTCCTGGGCTGGAGCCCTGCTTCCCTCTGCTATTTCGTGGGTTCTGTAGCTCTGGATTTTGTTCAGAGCCATTTTCATAGGTTTTCGGAGGGACCTGGGGGGGATCAAATGCAAGTCCCTGCTTTCCAGCTGCCATCTTGTCTCCAACCCTGGTATCTTGACCTTTAGAGGCTTTCTAGAGGTGTCCAGTGTTTCCAAAGTGCACTGGATTGTTTGCATTCAAACAGTCCCCTTCCACCTTGTGTGCCTTTGCCCATTATATCTTGAATCTCTGGAGTCCTACTACCTGTCTTCTAAAGATCAGCTAAAATTCAGCCATGTCTAGGAAGGAGAATCTGATTACCCCCCTTCCCTTGGATTTAATTTTCTTCTATTTGCATCCCTCATGCCAAGAACAATACGACAGAATCCTATCTACTGAGCACTTTTCTCAGAATTGAAGGCCCTGGAAGAAAGAATTTCCTTTTCTGTTATTTCCCTATAGCCCTGCTCAGTGCTAGGCACATAGGGATTGTTTCATTAGTGTTTGATGATTCAGTGGCTGGGTCCTTGGAAGAGATGCAGAGCTTAGGCAAAACCTAGATGCCAGCTTCCTGTGGCTCACACCATGAGGGGTGCATAAGGCACAAAGCTAGAGAGCTGTGGTACCCACAATTCCATGAGCTGCTCATAGGTGTGCTGCAAGTTTCCTGAGAGAGGTGTGGGATGCAGTGTGACAGAGATCATTAGCTAGGTGATGTAATGGCTTAGAGGCAGGAAGACCTGAGTTCAAATCTGGTCTCAGACACCTACTTGCTGTGTGACTCTGGGCAAGTCATCAGTACGTAAGGGGGTTAGACTTGAAGGTTTCTAAGGTTCTTTTTAGCTTTAAATCTTTGATTCTTCAATTCCATTAAAAAAATGAGGTTTCAATGAGATTTCTATGAGGAGGTAGGATTCTCAACTAGATTTTTAAAGGAAATGAGAAGGAGGAAATTCCAGGCACAGAGAAATACTTGAGAAGAGAAGAGATATGACAATAGAAGAGAGAAATGTTGTAGTGTGAAGAAAGACTGTTGGAGCTCAAACAAGAAGAGCTGAGTTTTAATGATGGCTTTGATGCTGATCAAAAGAGGAATGGAGGAGTTTCTACATGTCTCTGAGCAGTTATAGTCTTATATACAATGGAGGTATAACTCTGGGCATTTCTTACCTCAAGGTACTGTGGAGCAGAAAGATCTTTGGGAAATTCCTAAGTCTAGAAAAAGAGGAGATGTTCTTTTGGGGGGGTGAAGGGGTGTAGGTTTCAAAAAATGGATCCCCTGTTTTTGAGAGTAGTGGTTCTCCAGGTGGGGTGCAAAGACCCCTACAGTGGATTTCTGGGGTCCTATTAGGGGGTCCTCTAGTTCAGAACTATTTTAGGTGGGCTAGTGGGGACAGCCCTGGACCTGATGTAAGACCCAAGTTCAAATCCTGGCTCAGATTCTTACTAGCTGTATGACCCTGGGGTAATCATCTAACTTCTCCCCTTCTTAAGTATCATCAAACACAAAATGAACATGACAATGATAGTGCTGACTTCACAGGGTTCTTGTGAGGAACAAAGTAGAAAATATACATTGAATGCTTTGTAACTTGAAAGTAATATATTTTTGTTCAGTTGTTTTTCTGTCATGTCTGACTCTTTGTGACCCCAGTTGGGGTTTTCTTGGCAGAGATATTGGGGTGGTTTGCCATTTCCTTCTCCACATGAGGAAACTGAGGCAAACATGATCCAGTGGCTTGCCCAGGGTCACACAGCTAGTACACATCCGAGGCTGGATTTGAACTCCAGTATTCCTGACTCAGGCCTAGCCCTCTAACCACCATGCCACCCAGCTGACCCAAATTTCAGATAGTGACTGGTAAAACTAAAAATGCAAATTTGTTCCATTCAAATTCCAGATATTCCTGCAATTTGTCCATGAGACCCCTTTTGGACCTGAGGTTAAGAACCTTTGCCTTCATCAGGGGTGGAATTAAGATGGTGGCTGGAAAGCAAGGACTTGCTTAAGCTCCCCCCCACCCAGGGCCATCTAAACAACTACAAAAATGGCTCTAAACAAATTCTAGAGCTGCAGAAACCACAAAATAGCAAAGGGGAATAGGGCTCCAGCCCAGGACAGCCCGGATGGTTGCAGGGAAGGCTCTATCTCAGGGAGCTGGGAGTGGAATGGAGCAGAGCCCAGCATCGGCCATGCCAGGACCAACCAGACCAGGAGCTGGGCAGAATAGACGTAGGGCCCTGAATCATTGAGCTGTGACAGTTACCACAAACACCAAAGACAACAGAGAAGGTTAGTGGGAAAAGCATCTGGGACAGAGTGAGAGGAGTGCATGGTGGGCCACCACCCCGGGGTGGGGGTGGAGGTGGTACAGCTCTGAGGCTGCTTCCTGAGCTACAGCTGCAGTTGCCTCTGGCCCCAGGCCCACCTGATGGGAGGATGATTAGAGCTGCAGTGCAAAGCCTGCTTTCCCTGCCTGGGTCTGGGCTGCAATCTTGGTTGGCAGTTCTTGGGGGACAAGGAGTGCTGGTGTGGCAGAGCTTCCTGCATAGAAGTAGTTCTGAAAGTAGCAGCACAGCCCCTCAAGCTTGGGACAAAGTACTCTCTACTCTACAAGCAGCCATACCCCAACAAAAAGCTCAAGAGTCAAGTAGTTGGCTGGGAACATGAACAGGCAGCAAACATGGACTCGGATTCAGACTCAGACTTTGGAATCTTTTTTTTTTTGGTGACAAAGAAGACCAAAACATACAGTCAGAAGAAGTCAACAAAGTCAAATAGCCTATATCAAAAGCCTCCAAGAAAAATATGAATTGGTCTCAGGCCATGGAAGAGCTCAAAAAGGATTTGGAAAATAAAGTAAGAGAAGTGGAGGAAAAATTGGTAAGAGAAATGAGAGTGATGCAAGAAAACCATGAAAAACAAGTCAATTACTTGCTAAAGGAGACCCAAAAAATACTGAGGAAAATAACACTTTAAAAAATAGACTAACTCAAATGGCAAAAGAACTCCAGAAAACCAATGAGGAGAAGAATGCCTTGAAAGGCAGAATTAGCCAAATGGAAAAGGAGGTCCAAAATACCACTGAAGAAAATACTACCTTAAAAATTAGATTGGAGCAAGTGGAAGCTAGTGACTTGATGAGAAATAAAGATATTATCAAACAGAACCAAAGGAATGAAAAAATGGAAGATAATGTGAAATATCTCATTGGAAAAATGACTGACCTGGAGAATAGATCCAGGAGAGATAATTTAAAAATTATTGGACTACCTGAAAGCCATGATCAAAAAAAGAGCCAAGGTATCATCTTTCAAGAAATTATCAAGGAGAACTGTCCTAATATTCTAGAGCCAGAGGGTATAATAGAAATTGAAAGAATGCACTGATCGCCTCCTGAAAAAGTCACAAAAAGAAAGCTCCTAGGAACAGTGTCGCCAAATTCAAGAGCTCCCAGATGAAGAAGAAAATACCATAAGCAGCCAGAAAGAAACAATTTGGGTATTGTGAAAACACAATCAGGATAACACAACATCTAGCAGCTTCTACATTAATGGATCAAAGGGCTTGGAACATGATATTCCAGAGGTCAATGGAGCTAGGATTAAAACCAAGAATCACCTATCCAGCAAAACTGAGTATCATGCTCCAAGGTAAAATATGGATTTTCAATAAAATAAAGGACTTTCAAGCTTTCTCAGTGAAAGGATCAGAGCTGAGTAGAAAATATGTCTTTCAAACACAAGAATCAAAAGAAGCATGAAAAGGTAAACAAGAAAGAGAAATCATAAGGGACTTAGTAAAGTTGAACTGTTTTTTTTACATTCCTACGTGGAAAGATGATGTGTGTAATTCATGAGACCTCAGTATCAGGGTAGCTGAAGGGAATATACATATACATATACATATACATATACATATACATATACATATACATATACATATACATATACATATACATATACATATACATACATATATATATGTCACAGGGTGAGTTGAATATGAAAGGATGATATCTAAAACAATAAAATTGAATTAAGGAATGAGAGAGGAATATATTGAGAGAGGGAGAAAGGGAAAGATAGAATAGGGTAAATTATCTCACATAAAAGTGGAAAGGAAAAGCAGTTCACTGGGAGGGAAGAGGGGGTAAGTGAGGGGGAATGAGTGAATCTTGCTCTCATCCCATTTGACTTGAGGAAGGAATAACATATACATTCAATTGGGTATCTTACCCCACAGGAAAGAAGAAGCAAGGGGATAAAAAAGGGGGGAATGATGTAAGAGAGGGCAGATAAGGGGAGGAGGTAATCAAAAGCAAACACTTTTGATAAGGAACTGGATCAAGGGAGAATAATGGGGGACAGGATAGGAGGGAGCAAAATATAGTTAGTCTTTCACAACATGAGTATTGTGGAAGGGTTTTACATAATGATACATGTGTGGCCTATGTTGAATTGCTTGCCTTTTTAGGGAGGGTGGATGGGAAGGAAAGAGGGGAGAGAATTTGTAATTCAAAGTTTTAAAAGTTGTTCCAAAAACATGTTGTTTTTGCATGCAACTGGGAAATAAGATATACAGGCAATGGGGCATAGAAATCTATCTTGCCCTATAAGAAAGTAAGGGAAAAGGGGATGGGGGGGGAGTGGGGTGACAGAAGGGAGGTCTGACTAGGGAATGGGGAAATCAGAATATATGCCATCTTGAAGTGGGGGGAGGGTAGAAATGGGGAGAAAATTTGTAGTGCAAAATCTTTTGAAAATCATTGCTGAAAATATTAATTAAATAAAACCATTTTAAAAAAGAACCTTTGCCTTACATAAAGTTTTGTTTGCTTATAACAATTCTAGTTTGCATTCTTCCTTACTGTGAATGAAGAGTTCCAAAAGAGAGAGGCATAGTCAATGGTTAATTCTGCAGAGAAAGCACGGGGGCCAAAAACATGGACACCATCTATTTGAATTTGGCCAGACTGATTTGGATCAGGGGTTCCTGAGCTATATTAAAGAGCAGTTTGATTTTTATATTATCAAACTTCCCATAGTGGGATAAACAAAACTGCCTCTAAGTCTTCCTATTGCCCTCCTCAGCTCTCATCCCATGTCCCAAAGGCTAAAGAAAGTGAATCAACATTAGCAATTAACTATGTGGTGACTCTTGGACAATTGGTTCCCACTATGCTCTCCACTGTTCTCCTCTACTAGCACCCACAGAAATCTCTCTATAGGGATAGATCCAAGGAAGGTAACTAAGTAGCAGGCTGTTCCTAATAAGAACAGAATGACAGTGGCTAGACAAGACAGATAATACCTACATTCCAGGGGTGGGAGCTGGGGATGGAAGAGAGAATTCTGCTCCTCCTTTCCTTGAGCAGCCCAAGAGGTGACCATTCTTACCTTGGACAAAGCGCCCTCATTGCATCCTATTACAGTAGGAAGGTGGTTAAGCACATCCAATGTTCAGGGAGCAGCAAGCCATTTGGTCTGGTGGGAAAATAGGAAGAGTAAAGGGATACTGTTAGAAGATAAGCCTGGAAAAGGTGGGTTGCATGGGCTATGGAGAGCCTTGAATGCCAGATTGATAAGCATGGAATTTGTCATGTTCATATTTGAGGAGTTGGTGAAGAGACTTAGGAAGAGTGGAGAGATGTAACCAAAGTTAAGGAAGATTTATCCTGTAGCCCATTAAGGATGGATTAGAATATAACATAGCCATGAGGTAAGAAGAGCCATAAGCTTAGATCAACTTTCGGCTTGGAGACTGGGACCAGAGAGGGTAAAAGAGTCCTTAGAGCACATAGTAAGTTTAAGGCTGACCTGGGGCCAGACTCTAAGCCAAGATATCAACAACTCTTTATTTCTTTCCCCTTTAGATAATAAGCTCCTTTAGGGTAAGAGCTATCTTAATTTTTCATATTTGTATTCATTCCATGCTTAGTACAGTGCCTAAAACATAGTAGGTCCTTAATAAATAAGGTCTGACCAACTCTTCTTTAAGGTTAATGAAAATGAAAGTCTTAGAGTTCAGACAGGAGCTAACAGATGCTTTCTTTTATTTGGATTTTTGGAAAATTCTTATTAGCCTCTAAGGAGTGACTCAGCTGTTAGCATTCTGTGATCTCTTCTTTTGGAATAGTGGCGATGTTTGAGAGTGGGCAGTATAGCGTAGCAGGAGCAGTTCATTCAGACTTGGTGGCACTGAACTGAAATCCTGGTGCAGATACTTTTGCACATCTGTCTCCTCCTCTTCAAATGCACAGTCTCTACCCTTCAAACCCAATCACCCTCTGTCGGTACTAGTGCTGGCCTCCTAATTGGATCTTTTGCTTCCATTGTCTCCCCTATGCAATCCATCTTCCATAAAGCTGCCAGAACAGTGTTCCTAAGACACCGATCTAACCATGTCATTGCTCTTCTCAAAAGTCATTAGAATCCCCAATGTCTCTGGGATAAGACAATATACTCAGGCTGTTATTGAAAGCTCTCCTGGCTTGGCTCCTGCCTATCTTTTCAGTCTTTGTTTGTATGACTTCCCTTCACTGTCTACTCCTGTCAACGTGTCCTTCTGGCTGTTCTCCATATGTGAGAGCCCAGCACCCTCCTCTAGGTCTTCCCACAGGCTGTCTCCCTTGTCTGTCTAAATGATATCCCTTGTCACCAGGACCTCTTAGCATTGCTACCTTCCTTCAAAGTAGAGCTCTTATGATGCCTTTTAGAGAAGGCCTAGCCCAATTATCATTGTCTTCTTCCTCTTGAAATATTTTTGTAGTGTTTTACATAATTTGCATTTTATTCATCTGTTGTACACACTTGTTATGTACCAGCCAGACTATAAGCCCCTTGAGGTCAGGGGCTATTGTCATGCAAAAACTTTATATATGTGCTTAACGAATATGTATTAGATTGATAGGGAACAAATGTAGATTAACAATAGGGAAATCAGAACAGAAGAACATCTGTGAAGTGAGTAGCTCATTAAGAAGATGGGATATGAGAATGGCATTTGGCTGGGTGGTATCTGGCATCTCCTAGGCAAACAACACCTGATTTAGAGACTTTGGTCTTGTTGAGTTCACAAGTGACTGGTGCTAGAAAAATGTACCTTTAAGTCACTGTTTGGTGACACGGGTCCAGAGAATACAATGCAGAAGAGGCAGTCAGGGACTTGAGAGCAAGTCTCAGGCTCACTTATGTAAATAGATTTTCTTACTGCCAGATGAATATAACTGCCGTAGCTATTGTAAGAGAGAAGAGAAATATACACCACCCCTTTCCCTCCGATGCAAATCAAAGGGAGAGAGGCCTCAATCTCTGGTGACATACTCAAAAGAGAAGGAGAGGAGTGGGAATATTTTTTCCTTCCAAGAGTTGCTCACGCAATGGGTGGCTATTCCTAGTGAATTGCTAGTTCGTTTTTGCCCAGTCCCTTGCCCCCACCACTGTGTCATTTGAATCAAAGGACCAACATGGATCTTTTGGTTATTCATATCTATTAGTGAGGGGCCAGAACAAATGTGACTACCACAAGGGCTACATGTAGGCCCTCACTCCTGGTCAGATTGAGCAAAAAAGCTTAAAATTGAAAAGACAAAGGGAGGGAGAACCTGAATCTATATATCTGTTGTTGGGTTTTTTTGGGTAAAGATACTGGAATGGTTTGCCATTTCTTTCTCCAGCTCATTTTATAGATGATAAAACTGAGGCCAACAGAGTGAAGTGACTTGCCCAGGGTCAGACAGCTAGTAAGTTTCTGAGGCCAGATTTGAACTCAGGAAGGTGAGTTTTCCTGATTCTAGGGATTGCAGTCTATGCACTGTGGTGCCCCCTAGCTGCCACATCTACCTATCTACTAAGCTAGAAAACAGGAAATAAACTCTAGGACATAGGAAGAGTCAGAAACTCACTTTAGTGGGTTTGTCTAGAAGCTCTTGTTGCTCATCCTTCCTTCTCGAAGAGGACCATTGACATCATGGGATGATGTCCTGACTTCAGTGTGAAATGAATTTAAGTGAGAGAGAGCTGTGCAAAGTTGTCAGCCTTACTCTCTCTTTCAGAATTGTTGAAGTCCAGTGGCAGGACAAAAGTCAGATGCTGGAAGATAAAGAGGATATTGTATCAGGGGTCGTACCGCAGGCCTCCAGGACAGAAGAAGGGAGTGGATACCGAGTGTGGGAAACAGGCACAAAGTCCAACAGGGGGGCACCAAATACCAAGCTGGACCACAAATATTTAGATATTTGCTTGGGTATTCTATCT
This sequence comes from Trichosurus vulpecula, assembly GCF_011100635.1. NCBI lineage: Eukaryota > Metazoa > Chordata > Mammalia > Diprotodontia > Phalangeridae > Trichosurus > Trichosurus vulpecula. The sequence continues at coordinate 305,841,984 of NC_050577.1, read as the reverse complement.
ACCAAAAGCAAAGAAGATAATAAACTTGACACTGGAATGAACAATTGTTCTCTTTCACAGAGTGGAGGGATTTGAGGGTGGGGTCTACTCTCTGGATGCATTTCTGAACAACTTTGTTCTGTCTTTGATTTTGACCCTCTGTGATTGCATTGGCACAGTGAACTCTCAGTGAGTAAGCTCCCTCTACCAAAATATTCCTGAACATGCTCTGCAATTTAGGCATGGAAAATTGTGTGGGGGCACTGAGAAGTAAAGTAACTCTCCTAAGGTGATACAACCAGTATATTTCAGAGGCCAGACTTGAACCTCAGTCTTTGTGATTCTGAGCATAAATTTATTTTACTTATTTGGGCTTCTCAGGGCCTTGTCACTAAAGCAGGAATGATGGGGCCACTGGGAGGAAGTGACCACTCTATCAGTGAATTTGTGATCAAAGAATACAAAGGTTAGCATGGAACTACAATTCCGAGGAAAGTAGATTTCAAAAAGTTCATAGAAAAAGGAGGTAAGATCCAATTGACAAAAGATCTAAGGGTTGAATTAGATGTCCTTGGAGATTTTTTTCCATCTCTTCAAGTTTAAAGTTCTGGACAAGGTGGGTCTTGAAGGGTCATGGAGAAGCAGGGAAGATCCATTTGTTGAAATGGGAATATGCGTGTTCTAGGGGTCAGTGAAGAGATTGTCTCCACTAGAGGAGGAGGGAGCATTGTGTTAGGGTAGGGTCGAGGTGGTGAGGGGAGGAGAGGCAGGCATGATAAGACTCGCTCCTAAGCTATGACCCACAGCTAGCCCAAGCTGGCTAGTCCAGCTCTATCAATGTTCTTAGATGATAACTCGTGCCTTTCTGCTTCTCACGTTGGCTTCCTCTCCACTCCCGCAGTTACCACCTTTGCTCAGAACCGCATTACCTCTGGGATGGATTATATAATAGCCTCTTCCTGGGGTGCCTTGGCTCCCATCTTTTTAATCTCCGATCCCTCTTCCACACAGCCATCACAGCCTTTCCTCAGGTACAGTTTGGACCATGACTGAATAAACATGAATGATTCCCTATTACGTCCAGGATCAAACATAATTTCCCCTTTGGAAATTATGATCCTTCTCAGCATGGCTAGATTGCTCCCTTCCATGTATTCAACTGTCCTGCCATGAGGACTTAGCTCTTCCCCACCCAGAATGTGCCATCACCACCTCTTTGTCTTTCCATTGGGCCCCTATTCTTTGGAAGATCTCTCTCCTCTGCCCCTCATAATCCCTGCTTTCCTCTAAACGTTGGCTCCTGAGTAACTCTCTCTAGGAGGGCTTTCCCAGGTAGTGCTTTTGTGCTAAGATAACCTTCCATTTCCTCTGTGTCTATCTTGTTTATGCACATATTGTCTCTCCCTTAGAATATAAGCTCCTTGAGGGCAGGGACTGGTTTATCTATCTTTTTATTTTGTAAATTTTATTTTTTATTTTTTATATTTATTTTATTTTATTTATAAATATTTATTTATCTGTATCTGTATGTGTTTATTTTCAGCATTTCACACATTGCTAATACAAAGTTATTCAATGAATTCTTGTTCATTGATCAGTAAGAAGCTATGTTGATGACACTATGAATATGGTATCCAGTACAGAAGCCATCTCAACACCACCCACCCCAGTCATCTAATGAACTTGGAGACTAGGCCCTGGATGTCATGACCCACGATCCTGATGTGTGGGGCCCTGCCAAAAGCAGGATAAGCATGTTTCAGGAATAAGGGAACCCTGTGGGTAGGAGGAACTGGGTAATCCAATGTTTCCCATGAGGAAAATCTTAGTGGTAGCCAGAATGTATCCCCAGGTTAAACAGATTCCAAGAAACAAAGAGGCAACAATTAGAACTCCATACTGAGTGTGGCATTTGCTCAAGTTCAGACCTAGTTGGATTCTTGGTGTCCTTGAACTGAAGTCTTGTCTTTGGTCTCATGAGAAGCCTTTCTGCTACATGTTACCTCAGATCTGAATATAACAGGTAGATTGTTCCTACGTTTAACAGGAATCACACTCAAATCCATCTTTGGGGCAGTTGGGTAGTACAGTGGATAGAACACCAGGCCTGGAGTCAGGAAGATCTCAGCTCAAATCCAGCTTCAGATATTTGGTAGATGTGTGACCCTGGACAAGTCACTTAACCCTGCTTGCCTCCATTTCCTCATCTGTAAAATGAGCTGGAGAAGAAAATGGTAAACCACTCCATTCTCTTTGCCAAGAAAACCCCAAATATGGTAATAAACGGTCACACATGAGTGAAAAATGTCTAAACCAGTCCGTCTCTTGACTTTGGTATCATTTCAAGGCATTGCAGCATGCTACACCTAGAAGAAGCTAAGTAGCACGGTGGATAGAGCATTGGGCTTGGAATAAGGAAGACTTATTTTCATGAGTTCAAACATGTACTAGCTGTGTGACCTTGGGCAGGTCATTTAACCTTGTTTGTCTCTCAGTTCCTCATGTGTAAAATAAGACAGAGAAGGAAATGGTGAGCCTCTTTGCCAAGAAAACCCCCAAATGTCATCACAAAGAGACATGACTGAACAAGAAACATCTAGAAGACTTCTTGGGGATCATTCAGCCCCACCCCCTCATTTTAGGAAAAAGTGAGGGGAAAGGGGGATGTGTTCAGACAACAAGGTGAAAATAGTACATCCCGGGTTTGAACTCAGGTGTTTTGATTCTAGATTCTGTGTTCTTTCCCTACACCTTGATTCCTCAGGATTTCACATCAATGGGATGCTCTCTGGGGCTCCCTCGGAGTGAGTTGAGAAAGTCTCAGCCCTCTGGGATGTAGTGAGGACAGACTGAGATGAAGAGTATGGAGAGACAAAAAGAGCTGGGAGGGAGCCTGGAGGCCTTCACAGGAAATGTGATTAGCCTGGGAGTGTAAAGAAGAGAGATGCTGAGTCAGGGGTATTTGGGATTGACTAGAGCCATAGGTGGCCCATGCTAATTAGTCGTGAATGTGTAGCCATCCAGTAATTAGTGGAGGGTGCAAGCCTGAGACAAGGGGTAAGACATGACGATCTGTGTTGCCTTGGCCGTCCTACGGAGAGAGGTCATGGGCAGATCAAGGAAATGAATAATAATGTGCCACGTCCCAGACGACCAGCAACCCTCACTGCCTGATGCTTGACCTCATTCCTGAGAGCCTGGCCCCTCGTGAGCCAGACAGCTTTTCAGACCACAAAAAATGGGGCCTGCCAGTTCCTTCAATACCAGGCCCATGAGCCACCCCCTAATCAGGTGCTCACATAGCTTGATTGCATCTCTATGACTTATCTCACATCTTTCCCTGTATCTCCTAGCACATAGCTGCCACCTGATGAAGCCTCATCACTTCTTTCCAGGGCTATTTCAGCCACCACCAAATATGTCTCCATTGCTCCAGCTTCTACTTTCTCCAAAATGTCTTTTATGCATTCATTTCATATGTAAAAAGTAATTTGCCTAAAGAACACAGGCCTACAGATGCTGTAGTTTTTCAGTTATTTCAGCTGTGTCCAATTCGTTGTAATCCCATTTTGGGGTTTTCTTGGCAAAGATAATATCATGTTTGCCAGTTCCTTCTCCAGTTCATTTTACAGATGAGGGAATTGAGGCAAACAGGGTTAAGTGACTTGCCCAGGGTCATACAGCCAATAAGTCTATGAGGCTGGATTTGAACTCATGAAAATGAGTGTTCCTAATTCCAAGAATAGTGCTCTATCCACTGGCCCACCTAGCTGCCCCTAGCCTACAGATGACACTTCTCTAACCTAAAGTGCTCACTGGCTCTGCAATGCCAATTGAAGGTTAGTGTGGTATAATGAAAAGTTCTCTTGGTTACGGGGGCAGAAGACCTCGGTTTAAATTCTGCTTCTGACATTTATGGACTCTGTGATCCTGGGCCAATTACTCACAGTTTCAGTTTCCTCATCTGTAAATTATTGACAATTTGGCCTGCATTTTGTTGGGGGAAAAGTGATTTCTAGATATTGAAGCAAAATAGAAATGACATACTTTGTACTGTCTCATCTCTCCTCTCATATTCTCATGCATCATCTATCTTACATCTTGCATATCGTGCAAGGTACAAAGTAAATCATACGTTGTAATCAGACCATCTACCGGAGCATTTCAAATGTCTTAAATCATGCCACATTCCTGGAGGTCTCCAAGCAGAGGCTGGATGACCACTTGTTGGCTAGAGACGGATGCTTTTTGATAGGGGATGAGGGGAGGATGACTGCTGAGTGTCCTCCACACTCCGATTCTGCAGGATGCTACAATTCCATGATTTTGGGGTCCAGACCTGTGATTTCATTAGCATGAAGGAACTCCCAGGAATTAAGTTCCCTGTGCTGATGCAGATCTCACAGTTGCTTGGTGGCACTGACACATTAAGTGATTTGCCCAGGGTCACAGAGTCAAGGTAAAGAAGAGGCAGGACATGAACCCTGCTCCTCTGACTCTGGAGTCTTTGTCATAGATCTAGAGGTGGAAGGGCCCTCTGAGACTCTCAAGGCCAACACTCATATTTTACAGATTAGGAAACTAAGGCACTCACAGTTTTTAGGTGTGCTTTCCTTTTTGTTGTTCCTGTTTCTTTTATCTAGCCTAAATCTGCTTCCTTGCAGGTTTAATTAATCATCCCTAATTCTGCACCTCGGGCCAATCAGAATCAGTCTATTCTTTCATTTCTTTGATAACATTTCAGTCACTTAGAGGCAGCAATCACATCCCGTTTGCTACGCCCATGGGATCTCAGGATAGCAATATGAGGGGAGCAGAACAAGGATAATTATCCACTCATAGAATGGGGAAACTGAGACTCTGCGAGGGGAAAGGATGTGCCTGAAGTCATATAGTGAGTTAATGGAAGAGCTGGGGCTTATCATCCTGGCTCACATATTTAGAGATAGATGAGATCCTCAGGTCTCCTAATTCTCAGTCCTAGATTCTTCTGGCTTAACCTTTGCAAGGCTCAGGCTACCCACGTTCTTTTACACCTTGTCACTTGTAATGTGACACACTGCCTTTGAAACCAAAGGCAAGCCATGTTCACTCTCTCTGCCACAGTTTCCTAATCATAAAACCAGGAGGGTGGATTTGATTATCTCCAAGGTCCCTTGAAGGTCCAAAGCTATGATCCTATAGCATACCTATGTTTAAAGTATCTTGCAATTTTAATATGCTAGGTATGACAAGAATAACACCATATGAGAAATATCAGCCTTAGAAGATTGCAAATTATAGACAAATTGCTACAATCTGCAATAGTGGAGGGAATTTTCACGCTGAGAGTTCTGTACACCTTGAGATTACAAGCCAGATTCCTATCTTAATATGGATTGTAATTGCTATTTCTGCTGTTGGTAATAATAATGTTAATATTCTGACACCAAGGCTGATACTAACAACCTCCCCTTTCTTCACACAGTACAAATTTTGGCCAAGCCAGCTGCCAAGTAACTGAGGTGTGGAAGATGCCTGATTGGCTGAATGGCCCTGGTGTCACTTTTGGAGCCCTAGGGTCCTGTCCTCCGAGAGGCCTCAGCAATCAGGAGCAGCATCTATTTTGAATTCATGGGGGAGGAGGCAGAGAGGGGATCAATTTTTTTTCAAAATGTAAATTGTATTAAAAAAATCCATACCTCTTGAAGTGTTTTGTAATAAAGCTATAAATCACTCACCCAGCCACTCCTGTTGGGGAGCCAGTCTTACTTATTGTAGAGAAAGGGAAACTCTGGGGTCAGCATTCTTGGGCATGGTCATCAACTCCAGTTCAGTCTTCTGAGTGCTGCCGCCACATTAGAAGTTGGCATGTGCATTGGTGTCTGTAAGCTCCCTAGGAGTCAGCTGCGGAATGGAAGCCAAAGAAAGCTCCCGAGGGCTGGCTTGCCCCTTTGAACTCTTCAAAGATAGAGGGAGAGAGTATTTTATTAGAGTATATATTAATAAGTGCTTCCTACATGTCTGGCCCTGCACTAAGCAGTGGGAATGAAACTATAGCCACTAAGATAGTTCCTGCCCTTTAGGATCTTGTGATTTATGGGGGTGGGGGAGAGAAAACATATAAAAGGGAGCTGGAAAGGGGGAGGTCATTGGCTTGAAGCCAGAGAAATTCTGAGTAGAACCAGAAGTAAAGGAATGAATATGACTGGGGCATCTCATGAAACAGTGGCTGTGGCCGTCAGAGAAGAGGGTCAAGGGGTAAAGGTAACTCCAGAGTGAAAAGGCAGCAAAGGGAGGAAGTTTAGATGTCTGCAAAGTGAGGAGTTGGGGTGGAGCTAGGGTGTGGACAATTAGGCCCTCTACTGACTTGGTATGGGAGGGAATCCTTCATTCCGAGTGGCTACGCTGCTGTGGAAGAACCCCTCCAGACCTAGTGAGGTTCTGGCCATATACTCTGTCAGCATCATTTCTGACTTCAGAAAGCTTAGCAGAGCCCAGATCCCCCTAGCAGAGCAGTCAGGAGCCCAGGGTGTTCTCTTGGCCAAGATGTGGCAAAGGATGAGGCCCAGAACAAAGGATGTAATCACACACTTCATTGACATCAATTCAATTTAAAAATCTTTTAAGTAACTCTGCTGCACAGGGCACATTGCTAGGCACTGAAGGTACAAAAGAAAACAAAACAAACTTTGACACCAAAGAGTATTCATTCCTTCTCTTGGGGAATACCATGGGTTCTAGGATGCAGAGATTAGACTTCTAGGCCTCAAAAGAGAAGGAACAGAGTTCAAGTCCTACCTCACAATTTACCATCCATGTGACTCTGCACCTACCATGGGATTGTTCAGCCTCAGTTTCTTCATATTTAAATTGCAGATAATACAATAAACACACACATATAATCATATATTATGAAAATAATACATAATATGTACTATTAGAAGTAGTATAGGCAATTGGGTGGCTCAGTGGATAGAGTGTTGAACTGTAAGTCAGAAAGACCCAAAGTGAGATCTTGTTTCTGACCCTTATTAGCTGTGTGACCCTGGACAAGTAACTTAACCTCTGCCCCAACTGAAAATTCAGCAAGTGATGGTGTCTCCCTCACAGGGTTGTTGTGAGGATCAAATGAGATAACATTTGTAAAGTGTTGAGCACAGTGTGTGACACATGGTAGGTGCTTAATAAATGCTTACCCTCTTCCCTGACCTATTATTGTATATGACACATACTACTGTATATATATATATATATATATAATCTGTGCATGTGATATATGTATATATGTACACACATATACATACATAAGCACATTTGAGGGCCAGCTCATTATTCACTTGCTGCTTCTGTCCAAGACAGAAGTGTGTGTGTGTGTGTGTGTGTGTGTGTGTGTGTATCCATACCTGTATCCAATATACATTATCAGCCTCAAAACAGCTCTGTGGAGAAGGTATCATGGTTATTACTGTATTCATTTTGTAGAATAGGAAACTAATGTGGAAAGATATGGTGTGACTTGCCCATCATCACACAGCTAGTAAGTAATGAGAGGGGAATTTAAATCAAGTTCCTCTTGATTCCCAGGCTAGCACTCCATCCACTATAACATATTACCTTTACGATCTGGGGACTGTCAGCATGGAGATGATAATGGAATCCTTGAGATATGAGCCCCAAGAAAAGGTCAATGGGGAGAGAGAAGACCCAAGACAACTTTGGGAGGCACCTAAGCTGACCCCTAATTGCTTCAGGGGCCACCAGGGAGAATCAAAGGTGAGACCAGGATGGAGATCCCCAGAAGAGACAGAGGTGATGGGGTCAAGAGGGAAGTAAAAAAACCAAGAGAAGATTGGTGTCATGAAAACCTCTCTGCTAAGAGCTCACTAAGTATGATGGGGAAAAGGAAGGCCGTGGGATACAGTAGAGAAGAGATTACTAGTAACCTTGGAGATTCAGCTTCAATCAATTGTGGGGTCAGAAGCCACACTGACTGGGAAATGAGTGGGAGGTAAGGCTGTAAAAGCTGAGAATGTGGATAGCTTTTATGGAGTTAGACTAAGAAAGGGATAAGAGCTACAGGATTGGAGGGGAGCATAAAGAAAAAATTGGGGTTGGAAAATGCAGGGGTCAATGGACATGTTTGTAGGTGGCAGGGAAGGATCCAGGAATAGACAGGGAGAAATTGAAGATTAGAGACAGTCATATCATAGGGGCAAGATCCTGAAGGAGACTGGAGGGACTGAGATCAAGGGCACAAGTAGCAGAGTTAGCCTTTGGATGACAAAGCCCACCTCTAACTAATAGACAGGAGCAGAAGAGAAAGGAAGGAGAGAGAGGATGACGTAGGATGGAAGAGAAGAGGGGTATCGTGACTTTACAACCAATTTTCTTAGTAGTGTAGTAGGCAAAGCCATGTACTGGAAAGGAGGGGTTGCATGTAGAAAGTGGAAGAAGAGAAGAAAGCATTTTAGGGAAAAGACACATTGCAGTCAGGGGAAACTATTAAAATTGTCATATTACTAGTAGTAAGGGTCCAGTTGAGATGAAATAAGACCCATTCATAGTGATCCATCATCAAGATTCTAGGACATCAAGCAAAGGTAAGGAGTAGTTGAATAGGATCAGCAAAGACATCATGTAGGGGTAGCTGAAAATTGGATGAATTTTTCTTTCACTTTCTACTGTATCTTACCCTGCTGCCAGCAAATATACCAAGTTCTCTGCCATTTTAAAAGAAAAAGAAAAAAGAAACAAATGCAAAACAAAAGAATAACAAAAAAAAAAACAAAAAATAACTCCCTTCTCTTGAACCCATTGTCTCTCCAAAACCCCACGAGTGATTGTTTTTGCTTTCCTTACCTTTTAGATGTTTAGATTAAACATCTAAAGGGAAAAACACTCATTCCAGTAGGACAAAGGGGGCAAGGGACTCAAGTTTAGAGAATAATAGCAGATGGTATAATTGGTTTTCCTTAGGATGTTGGACAAGGAGAAACCAAAGACAGGTGAAGTGTTTCAATTCCCTTTTCAGGATCATAGTTTCCTTCCTTATCATTTCTACTTCTCTCTGTAAGAGCCTTCAGGAATGTGATGTTGAGTCCCACTGTGCATCTTCGATGGTGAGCAAGGGTTTTCAGTACCTTTTTCGTTTACTTATTGTTCTCCTTCCCATTCTGCCCTTAAATGACTTCGAGATGAGTCCACCATGTTAGTTCTCTTGCCAATCCTTCTTTAAACTTATTTTTTCCTCCACTACTTTTCAGTAATGTGAAATAATATTGCTTATAGCACCCCTAACAACCATCATTTTCCATCGAACTTGACAGATGAGGTTATATTCTCAACCTTGAGTGCCTTCTCTTTCTTCTTGTCAAGAAGTCATGTGTTTGCTGAAGACTGAAGAGATTTATAACTTCTTGTCATCTCACTATGGTAATTCATCAACATCAACTAAAATTCTGTATATACTTAGTATAGTTAGTACTACTATCTTTTCTTCTATCCATTTCCCAATTTTAAAGTTGATAACTTAAATAGGTCTGGTTGGAGTTGTTTCATTTGTACACTATCTTTTTTCTCATTTTAATTCTTCTAACTTTGGATTAATTTAGCACTTTGGTGTGTCAAAGTAATCTGACTGTGGACAGACCACTGAGTCAAGCATAACCCTGTATCAGTAATGAATCATTTCCTATCTGTCTAAACATAATTTTACTGTTTGTTTAGAAATGATTTGGTGCTTACTATGTCCAGCAGAGTCCTTGCAAGGGCATGCAGTTAAGTTGATTCTTGCTTAGGGATAGGCTGGATTTGGTGGCCTCTCAACTTTCTCCCCTTTCCAGGATTATATTAATGAAGATTTATTTTATTCTTCCATCTCTGCTCAGGAATTCCTGTGGATGGTGGATTATTGAAGTAATCCAGCTGCCTGAGTATCCATCAAAGATCAATAAATTAGTCAGTAACCTTTTGTAACCACTGCTTACAACATAACACAAAAAAATAACACAAGGAGGGAAGATTCCAATGAGGGAGACCATATGTAAGTAACTGCATATATGAAAGACCTATGCAGAGTAGATGGGAGGTAATTTTTCAGGGGGAATATTGGAATAAATCAGAGAGTTTGGAATTGATGAGGGAAGACCAGATGCATAAGAAGGTTTCTAAACCTTCACCTTCATTTGATACAGGCTAGACAGAGAATAACCAGAGCCTAGCATCACATGAGCAGGTCTATGTGGGGTAGGGGGGGAATTTTAAAAAGAAAACAAAATTGGTGATAGCAAAGAAAAGGAAAGGCCCAGAAATGAAGTGATTCTTTGTTGATCAAGTCCTTGCAATGGAATATGGGAAAAACATCTCCATCAAGCAGTATTTAAATAAACCATCCTATTTGCACTTGGAAAGAAAATACGTATTGCTGCATCTTTCTCTACGCTGCTCCTTTTCTGGGTTTCCAGGAGTGGCTCCTGACCCCTCCTCCTCCCTTCCTTCTTGCCCACTCCAGGACTAGTGGTTTAGCAATGCTCAGGTCTAATTGGTAGTCTACGACATTCTTTTCAATTTAGAAATAGAACGGGGAAGTAGATACTGATGAGACTTGGGGAAGAGTAGATTGGAAAGGTTTTCTTCCTATTGATTTTTCTCTCCCCTTGGAGCCCCTGGGCCATCCTAGGTGGGCCATCCTTGGGTTGCTGCCATATGGTGCCCCACTTATGCCCAGGACATTTTGACCTGAGAAAGACATGGAGATAAAATAAACACCTGCCTAGAGAATACCACCCATCTTGGAGAGAATGTTGTAGGTTATTTATCCTAAGCTCAGGGACTTTTGGCTTCTTGAGTAATGAGAGGCCTTTCCAATGAATCAGCTTCAGTTACTCTAAAGTTCCCAATTACTGTTAATCAAATGCTTAAACCTAACTCAGTGCATGAAGCCAAATTGGGCTAATGGAGCTGGCTGGCAGTCAAAGAGGACACATTTCCTTGGGATAGGTGACAGGCACCCACACTGGTTCTCAGTGGGTATTGATGAGCAACCTGTGCTCTGTGGCACCCACAGGTGTTAGTAATTTGATAGCCATCTTTCAATAATGAGAGAAGAGGAAGAGAAAAAGGAGAGAGAAGAGGAGAAAAAGAAGAGAGGCTGGAGGAAGAATTGATGGAGGTAGAGGAGGAAGAGAAGAAATCGGTAAATGAGAAGAAGGAAGATAAGGAAACAGGCTCTGTCAATGCAGATCTTCATCTGCTCTGCATCCAATAGCCTCAAAGAATTGTCTGGAACACTGCGAGTAAATGATCTGACCCACTCAGGGTTATAGAGCCAGGATGTGCCAGACCTGAGACTCCAACCCAGGATTTCCAGACCCTGAAGCTGCTCTTTACCTACTATATGATGCTGGTCCTCAACAGTGATATGTGACAGTCAAAGGCAAATATCCTATTATCCTTGGAGGCTAGTTCTATGGAAGTTCTGCTACACTCTGCCCAGGGCAGATAATGCCTGGATCACTGGGTATGGCCAACCCAGGGGCAACCTTTTAGGAAAGAGCACTGATGAGCTGAAATCCTTCCAGGGTACGATACAATGGATATTGAGGGAAGATACACCAAGTGAGGATCCTTAAAAGTTCTGGGGATGTTCAGTTTGGAGAAGGAGGGGAGTGATAGCTATCCCCTAGAGTACAAAGGGGTCTCTAGAGATGACAGCAGAACATACTGGGACATGGATTCTACCTCTGCCACTATCACCTCTATGAACTTGGGACAATGAGTTAAATTCTCCACACTTCAGTTTCCTCATATATGAAACAAATTGGGTTGGACTACATGTTTTCTAATATCTCTCACAGTTCTACATTTATGATCGTGTGTGAAAGAAGGATCAGAATTATTCTATCAGGACCTGGAAAGCAAAATAAGAAGAAAAGGTCAGGGAGGGAGGAGAGAAAGAGAGGGTGTGGAGAAGTAGATTTTGGTTTCCTGTGACGCAAAAAAAAATTGTTGAGAATCAGAGCTGTCCAAAAGTGGCATGGGCTGCTGTGGGATATAGTAAACTGATTCTCTTTTTCCTAGAGGAATTCCAGACAATGCAGGATGACCACTTGTCAGAGATGGAGTGAAGGAACAGTCTTCTTAGGTCAAGATTGTTTGAAATGACCCTTTGTGGTTCTGTCCAGATCTCCAGCACTGTGACTACCAGCCCAATGGGCTTTTCTGCCTCCATCCCCACTGCCTTTATAAATAGCATGGATCAAGTGCCACGGGCCAGAACAGCACTCCCTTGTCCATCTCCTACCCTATGATGAGCCAGTTAATGAGTGAGCAGGACTGATGTTGGCTAGGAGAAGCTGTATATGGCTTCATGGTGAGATGCTAGATAGGGAAAAATTGGGAGATGTAGGAAAAACAATTTCTGAAAAAGAAGCCAAAGGTTCAAGTACCATCGAGGCGAGCAAGATATTCTTGCTTACTTCCCTGTGGTGTTTCCCCTGGCTCTGAGAAGGCTGCCACCAACACCGTGTCAAGAGCCTGATGCTGATTGTTTATTTTCTGTCATGCTGTGCTGACAGTGTCTTAAACTTTGTTCCCGGAGCCCTGAGCTCCATCATATTCAGCCCCATTTGTTTGCATGATTTCTTCCACCTGTCACTGGACTTTCAGCCTGGGAACTTGGAGGGAGGAAGAGCTCCCAGCATCTCCTTCAGCTTGGGGACAGCCCAGGGAGGCCCTGAGGCCCCAGGATTATTTAGCTCCAAGATGTACATGGCTTCTATGCTGGATTTACCAGAAGATGGAGATGCCAGCCATTTCAAACCTTTGAATGAATGGTTTTTGGAGCCTGTCTTAGCCAAACTTCACAGACTTGACTTCCTCTTTTCCCAAGATCCGGCCTTCTGCCCTCCCATCAGCAGACTCAACTGCCGTTGTATTCTACCCTTACCATGCTCTTATCTGCCCAAGAGTTGATGTTCATAATGTCAGCAGGAAAACCTATGTTCAAACAAGCAGTGATTTCCCTATGGACAAAGCTAGACTTGTTTAGCCCGGAGGGGAGAAAACATCATAGATTGGGGGGAGGGATGAGCATGAGATGGAATGGTATCTGTGTCTAAATATTTAAAGGCCCAACACATGACATAGTTGTTTATTAGTCCTTTTTGTGCTTGGCTGTAGAGGTCAGAAGAAGTAACAATGGAAGAAGGGTTCAAAGAGACAAATTTGAGCTGCACAAAAGAAAATACTTTATAGGAATAAAAGCAATCCCAAAGTCTTATACCCTGCCCTGGGAAAGAGTAAGTGCCATGTCACTGGATGTCTTCAAGCAGAAACTACATGAGAACTTCCTGGGGATGCTTGTTCACATCTGAGATGGATGAGAAGCCCTCTGAGACCCCCTCTGGACCTGGGGTTCTAAGATCTAGTCCTGAGGAGTTGGATTGGTGGCAGGTGGAAGCCTAGGCTGAGAATGACTTTGTGGTAAGTTTTTATCTGGCTTCTGCTGGAATCTGGAAATTCTGATATTTCAGCCCTCCTCCACTTTTTTTGTCACCATTATCAGGAGCCATCAGGCTGAATAGCAGACCTACCATCTAATGGTGTGCAAATTTAATTATGAGACCTCATGGGATAAAGGGATTAGAAGGAAGTGGGAATTCTTTCTTTGCCCACCACTGTGCCTGCTAAGTGAAGAAAATCAGAGCTGGTCCCATCATTGAGTTCAAGGTCCTCCACAAACCCCCTCCGTCCCGTCTGTCCAGCTTTAGCTCCTCTTGCTTCCCTCTTATATTCTATACTCGTTTCCATTTCAGCTGTCCCACTCCCACCCCTCCTCCTCCTCCTTTTCTTATCTCCAAAGGTTTCCTTGCTTTAACTCACATTGTCCCCCAGGACTTGGATCTTCTCCTTACCAGCACCCACCAGAAATCTCGACTGGGTGAAATGCCCACCCTTTAAGCCCAGATCAAGTTTATTATTTCTCCCCCACAATAAAGCCTTTCCTGATTCCCCAGATGAAAGTGTTCTTTACTTCTTCATATCTCTCGTCACATCACCTGTGATCTCTCCTTTACTCTTTTCGCATTCATTTTTAGAGCATGATCACTTCCTTACGTGATTTTTTTTCCTTTTCCATATGATTATAAGATAATTGGATGTTATACCTGCCTTCTTAACCCTGGTTTCTAACAACACACCTTGAATATAATAAGAAGAAAGATAATAATAGCTATAAGGTTTGCAATGCACTTTACATGTATCGTGTCATTTGATTCTCATCAAAACCCTGTGAAATAGATGCTGTGAAATAGATGAAAGAGTTGCATTTTAAAGAACAGCCTAAGGCTGACAGTGCTTTGGTGACTTGGCCAATGCCACATAGTAAGAAAATATATAAGACAGGATTTGAACTGAGATTTTCCTCACTCCCAAATCCAGCATTCTATCCACTGCGTCACATAGCTGGTGCTTAATGATTGTTTTCTTTCTTTTTTAAAAAAATTTTTAAGTTTATTTTTATTTTTAGTTTACAACACTCAGTTCCACAAGTTTTTGAGTTCCAAATTTTCTCTCCCTCTCCTCTTCCCTCCCCCGCAAGATGGCATGTGGTCCAACGTAAGTTCTACAAGTACTTTCACATTAAACTTATTTACATAATAGTCAAGTTGTAAAGAGGAATCACAACCAATGGAATGAATCATGAGAAAGAAGAAACAAAACCAAAAAAGAAGGAAAAAAAAGCAAATACTTTGCTCAATCTGCATTCAGTTCAGACTCCATAATTCTTTCTCTGGATGTGCATAGCTTTTTCCATCATGAGTCTTTTGGAGCTGTCTTAGAACCTTGCATTGATGACAAGAGCCAAGGCTATCAAAGTTATTACTTACAGATACCATGTGCCTGTAATGGTATATAATGTCCTCCTGGTTCTGCTCCCCTCACTCAGTTTCAGTTCATATAGGTCTTTCCAGGTTATAGTGAAGTCCATCTGCTCCTCATTTCTTATAGCACAGTAGTATTCCAGTATATTCATATAACACAATTTTTTAGCCATTCCCCAATTCCTAGGCATCCCCTTGATTTCCAATTCTTTGCCACCACAAAAGGAGCTGCTATAAATATTTTTGCATACACTGGGCCATTTCCCACTTGTCTGATCTCTTTGGGATGTAGTCTCAGTAGTGGTATTACTGGGTTAAAGAGTATGCACATTTTTATGGCCCTTTGGGCATAGTTCCAAATTGCCCTCTAGAATGGCTGGATAAGTTCACAACTCCACCAGCAATGTAACAATGTTCATATTTTCCCACATCCTCTCCAGCATTTATGATTTTCTAGTTATTTCATGTTAGTCAATCTGATAGGAGAGATGTGGTACCTAAGAGTTGTTTTGATTTGCATTTCTCCCATCAATAGTGATTTAGAACATTTTTTTTCATATGACTATAGGTATCTTTAATTTCTTCCTCTGAAAAATGCCTGTTCATATCCTTTGACTGTTTATAGATTGGGGAATGGCTCAGTTCCCTATATATTTTAGATATGAGGCCGTTATCAGAGACACTGATTGTAAAGATTCTTTCCCAATTTTATGCTAGCCTCCTAATCTTTGTCTCATTGATAATCATTGTTTTGTGAATTGAACCCGAATCACATATTGGATCTGCTCACCTAGGAATACTGGTTCCATCTTAGATTGTAAACTCCTTGAGGGTAGGGACTGTCTTTCAACTCTAGTTGAATCTCCAGTGCTTAGCATGGTGTCTGGTTTGTAATGGGTGCTTAAGAAGTGTTTACTGGCTGACTGTTTCCATCTTCAGCTTGGACATGTCCAGGACAGGGCCTGACCATGGTCCAATAGAGGGCATTGGTGTGTGACATTGGCTGTCCTCCAGGTAGCACTTCTCTCCCTCCCTGGTACCATGAAGGGAGCTTTGACCAATGTCATTTTGAAATACCACATCATGGATACATGCGGACTCTCCTTTGTTACAGAATGTGTAAGGCTTTTCCCTTCACTATGCACAAGCAGAAATCTGCATGAATGGAGTATGTAATTAAGGTAACACCTCAGTAAGAATATAGTGCTGCTTTTTATGTTTTCATGCTTGATATTCTTCCTCCTGATGTTTTTCATTTGGGACACAGCCTGGTGTGTTAGAATATGCTCCAGAAAGTGAACCAGGCTATGAAATTATTTAATCTCAGGCTCTTGGCATCAGCAAGGACCTTTGCATCCTTCGAATGCAGTGTTTATGTATAGAAAAATGCCCTCTGTAACAGGCAGCACAAGTGGTTATTGAGATTTGAACCCTCCTCCAGTGAGAAGGAACCACAGGGCCTGTGACATAGGAAGCACTTAATAATTGATTGCAGAATGAATGAATGAACCAATGAACCAATAATTTACAGAGGCAGCCCATTGCTCTTTTGTTCAAATGTAATTGTTGGGGAGCTTTTCATTTTTTGCCCTGTCATTGAGCCTTAATTTGTCTCTTTGGAACTTTCATTTTTATCTCCTCAGTGGGGCCAAGGAAAACAAGTCTAATCTGCCTTGATTTCCCTTCAACACTCCATGATCCCTAGCATGTTCCATTATCTTATCCAGGTTAAGCACTTCCCAATTCTCCTACTCATTAGGATATAGCATGTTCTGTGGTTCTCCTATTCCCCTGTCCATCTTCTTTGATGTGGCCTACTTGATGGTGAAGGAAATGGTTGCACAGGTGTTTTATGGATGTGGCTATGCCTAGCTTTGTGATACAGCATTGTCACCACTGACCTGCCCTTCAGTTTGCACTATCCCAAAGACATCTGGAAGCTCACAGCACAATCTAATAAGGAAGCTCCCCCAAGAACCACCAACCCAGACCTGACTCAGATCTTAAGCAGGCTCTGCACTCCCGCTTTGATCCACCACTTAATTTCTCCCACCAAGTGGGCCTGGGCCCAGAAGCAACTGCAGCTGTAGTTCTGTAGCTGCACCACCCCCGCTGCCCCTGGGGCAGTGGCCAAACCACGTACTCCTTTCACTTAGTCCCAGATGCTTTTTCCACTAACCTTCTCTGTTGTCTTTGGTGTTTGTGGGTTGAGAAGTCTGGTAATTGCCACAGCTCCCTGATTCAGAGTGCTAGGACCTGTCCCACCCAGCTCTCCTTCTGGTTGGTCTGGGCGCAGCCCACGCTGGGCTCTGCTCCACTCTTCTCCCAGCTCCGAGCACAATAGACCTTACCTAGCCGCCATCCAGGCTGCCCTGGGCTGGAGCTCTGCTTCCCTTTGCTATTTTGTGGTTTCTGCAGTTGTAGAATTTGTTCAGAGCCATTTTTTATCAGTGTTTGGAAGGTCCCGGGGGAGATCCCTGGGCAAGTCCCTGCTTTCTAGCCACCATCTTCCTGAGCAAAGTTTTAAGATGGTTCTCATCAGAAAGTGAAGACTGAATGAATGGAGAGCCAGGGAAAGGAATTCCCTGCAATGTAAGATGTGACTTCAGAGAGTACAGAGCCTGGAATGAGTTTTTTGGTATCCAGGGAATGCAAACAGATGAGACAGTTTGGAGCCTTTGTGCTGATTTGGGATGAAATCCTGGAGGTCCTGTTCCTGATGTTGGACCTACCCACTTCAGTTTATTACAAATACACTATCCACATAAACAAAGCAGGGAACATTGAGTCCTTATTCTATTTGATAAGTTTCCTTGCCTTAAGAAAAGAGTGAATGCTTGACAAAATCATGGAATGGGCAAAGTTTTTATGTAGTGTCCATGGCCTGTTCTCGTTCCACTGTGGTACAACCAAAGACCTTCTAGTGCTCCTCCTCCAACTCTGTCCAAATCCATTCTTAGGCAAAAGTGTAATATCATACCTTAGTCTATACCTTTGATCAGCACACTGCCCTTCTAAGCGGACTTGTATTTTAAATTTCATCGGCTGCCTGAGGAAAGACCATTAGATTAGGAGTCAAGAGAAATGGTTTTGCATGCTAACCTTGTCATTAACTTGCTAACTAACCTTAGGAGTCCTTCTGCCTGAGACTCAGTTCATCCATCTTGAAAATGAAAGGGGTGCACTGGGTGATCTCTGAAGTTTCTGATATTTTATTTTCTATATTATTAGGTCCCTTCTAAATCTGACACTGAGTTCTATATTGGCCGATTCCTTCCATACTGACCTTTTATGTGCTCAAGTTCTTCCCAACTCTGACCTTCTTTATTCTAACAGCCCTACATACTTTGTGCTCTCAGGGCTCATACAGCTCTGATATTCCCTGTCTTGGAGGCTGGCTTCACTCTGAGGTCTAACGGGTCTATTGTTCTAGGAACATCAGGCATCCCCTAACACTCCAGAGAAAATGCTTTGGTAACCAAGGACCTTTCTGGTTTTGATAACTGTTGTCTTGGAGTCTGGTATCATACACAAGTGGTCATTCCATTGAGACACAGAGAGCCAGTCCTAGAAATACTACTAAGAAGATTCCATGGCACCCAGGTTTCAAACCATTAATCTTTATTCATGTCTCTGAGGCTGGGTATACCTGTGCCCTGTGAAGTAGAAAATTGGGAGTATAATCAGTACTTTTCACCTGAAATATTCCAAAGTGATTTGGTAGTTTCCAATCTTATCTTGGAAGCAGAGATGCTGTCTAAGTCACCAGCACAAGCAGCAAACCACGTTCATGAGAGTTGTGTGTGCTGATAACTCGGAGATGTTCTTGATAAGTATCTATCAGGGAAAGGTCAGTCTTTACACATGAATAACCTGAGTTTGTATTTCAAATTCACAAGCTGTAGTCCCTGCAGCAAAACTTTCAACTGAGCAGAAAATATTTTCCCAATGAGCCATTTACTAAAACATTCACATAACGGGAGTCATAACGCTTCTTGGGCGTCCACTGTGACAATTGGCCATGATTTAACTTTCAGATTCAAAATTGCTGACACGACAGCCGAACCAACAAAGAACTGGGAGACCTGGTCTCAGGAAAGGACAGATCTCGAATAATTGTCATGTAATTTTGCCCAGCAGACACCATGATCCGAGGAGGATAATTGTGTCTGACTTTACTCACTGACAGTCCCTACTACAATCATTTACAATTCTGGGGAGATATTTCCCCCCTTATTAAAGGTGGGTTACCTCTCCCATGAGTGAAAGAAGAGTCTCCAGACCTTGTATTTGTTTTGCTCTGAGATCCCATTTTGTGCCTGGCCAACAGTTTATCCCCTCCCCCCATCAAAACACACATGCTCACACTCGCGAGCACACACACAGTCATGCATGCAGGCACGAAACCTTCCCATCTGCATAGCAATTCTGTGTCAAGGTCGCTTTGAAGAACCTCAGACCCATTTCCACTTTCCAAGCAGGCCTTGCTGGTTCAGAAAATTGAAACAACCACGCTACTTCTCAGCTATCCCTGATTAGTCAGATTCAATTGCAAAATCACTTTGCAGGGGACAGGTTTCAGGGACAGCATATTTGTACCCTGCAGCTTCCAAAGAGATGGAAGGATGATTGGCTGTAAAAATAAGAGCTCTCATTGACTCCCTACACTGGCAGCAGAGGAGGTCACGCAACATACTCAGGGAAATAGATTGCCTTAGAAAGTATAATTCTTTTCATAGCATCTTTGGGATCTTCCACGTAACTGGAGGGGAAAGTATCAGACGAAACGAGCTTAGGTGGGGCTGATTTAGGAATTATAATTGTGTCTGCAGGGCCTGAGGAACAACATCCTATGAGGATCCAAAACAGGATCATTCCTATTTTACACATGAAGAAACTGAGACTCTGTGACTTGACCAGGGTCCCACAGCTAGCATATGGCAGAACCCATTTTGAATTTTGAAACCCAAATGTCTCATGCCCGTGGGTGCTCCAGACTAGCTTGAGAGATGCCAGTACCACAGAGATAATTGTTCTATGGAGTAAATCACATTTATTAAGGGTATACAGTACTCTAAGCACTTTGTAGATCTCCTTTATCACCAATGCCAGCTGCAGACAATAGATTACAAAGGATCATGCCCTAGGTGCATACCGGGAACCCTGAGGCAGCAAAGTCACCAAAGGGCATGTTATGAGAATTATCCTTGTACTTCCCTAAGCACCCAATTTTACATCCTCATGTGAGTTCCATGGGGAATGGGAGGAGAACTTAATTGAGGGCCATGCACCTGGCACATAGGGCCCAACCTCAAGCATAGTCATTCCAGTCACAGTCACAGTCACAGTCATTCTAGGAGGACCCATATAGAATAGGCCCTATAGAATTTGCATTCCTCTGCATGGGAGGGGAATGAATTGTTTTCTTGAAATCAACCAGTGACTTGAAGTAAAGCTCCATGATTTGTTTAGGGACACTTCCCCTTCTTTCTCCAATCAGGTGTAGATTCAAGGACTATTCAGGCTTGATGGAATGCATAAACGAGTGTGGAGCATTGAGGCTTATTTGGAACCAGAAGGAGCAGACTTTAGAGGGCTCAGTGGAAACTCCAGGAGATCCCAGCAGGGTGTGCCGCCATTGACAGGCTGATGGATATGATTGTCAGGCTGGATGATTGAGTGAAACTCTAGAAGACATGGACAGCACATGACCCCAAAACCTGGGAATGGGGAAGGACTGATGGTCAGACAAACAAGTCAAGATGCAAAGAGTTGCCTGGTTTAAGTAGGTTGACAGTACAAGTTGACAAGTTGACAGTACAAGTCTCACTGTAGTGAGTGAGTGTGTGGAACAGAACAAAGGAGAGGGAGGGTAGGCAAGATCCTGGCCTGGATAGGAGAGAGCAGGAAATAGCTCCTAGGGATCAGGTAAAAAAGTTCTGTACTCTGCTCCTGGGTAGACTATGCTTGCAGTGTGAGAGTCTGGACACTCACAACCTTGACGAAGGCCAGTTGTATCCTCTACCACATGGGGAAGCTTAGAGAGGTAGGCTGGGGAACCAGAACTCAAGTCCAATGTTGCCTGAGATAGGGGCCTGTGTGGGCCTAGTGAAATGGGAAGCCATCAGAAGAGAGGGGATTTAAGCTTCTGGACTTGGGCAGAGTGGTCCCAGTGGCCTTATGTTTGGGAATGCCAAAGAACAAGACCTTTACTTTCAGACTTCTACTTTCTCAGGGGCTCCAATGTACAAAGAAGAGAGCCACAAATGAAAACTGATTGGTTCTCAGTTTACAGTACTGTGAGAGAAAGGCTGTAGATTCTAAGAGATAAGGTCATACTATGAGGACAAGGAATGAATTTTTCAGGAGATATATCTCACTCAGACCTTCATCTGCCTGCAAGTTGTGATGGCATCAGGATGAATCGTTCCAGCCATGTCTCAGGTCTCATAGACTTGATCCCTGGAGTCATGAAAGATTATTAACTCAAATATCCATTCCCTGTCTCCAAAACCATCATCAGGATTCTTTTAAGAGTTCCAAGCATCTCTGTAAGGAATCAGGCAGTTAGGGCTGGTGCTATGATTCCTTAATAACAACATGGTACACAGCTACCTTCAGTGCCTTGATAAGTGGCACCATTAATAGGACCTTCAAATCAGCTGAAAGTGTTGCACTCAGGCTTTCTACACCAGGACTCCTGCCTGAACAATGGAAGTTCTGGCTGTCTTCCAGAATCCTTTCACGTCTGTATTAGTAGAGAGAGCTTTCTCACTTGAAATTCCCTGTAACAGTGAATCACAGGTGCTGGTGGACATTTCCTATTCCAATTCAGTAGAAAACAGAGCCTCCTGTAGATCAGTGCTATCTAGCTATGAAAGGGTTCATTGAAACTCCTCATTACTGGGGACCTCTAAACAGAAAGTGCCTAAACAGAGGCTAGGCAGCCATTTTTCAGGGAGGTTGTGAAAGGGATTGACACATAATACTTCAGCTGACTATTAGGTTCCCTTCCAATTGTGAGAATTTGTGACTGGAGGAGAGACTTCCAACCTCCCTAAGCCTCCATTTCTGCATCTCTAAGATGAGGATGATCCTCCCTTCCCTTCTCCTCCCTCTTTCATTTGCTCCCTTCCTCTCTTTGTACCTTTCTCCCTTCCATCCTCCCTTCGCCTCTATCTGCTCTTTTCCCTCTGGGATTCAGAATGATCCAGCTCACTGTGCAGTAACTTTGGAAATCTGATTTCCTAGATGCATACTTCTTTGACTGAGGCACATCCAGACAGGTTGGCAGTGTGATGACTGCAGTCCTGGTTGCACAACGGACACAAGCCATTATGGACATAAGCTGCCTAACTCCAAGAGAAGATTGAGAAGCAGTGAGCTATGTCACACATACACATGCACGAGCACACATGCGCATACACATATATACACATACAATACACATACACATATGCATATACATACATGTGTATGTATGTATACATACATATATATGAATATATACAGACACACGGATGTGCACCTATATATTCGTATATATGCATCTATATATGCGTATATACATATATATCTATATCTGTATCTATATCTCTCTGTAATTATCTCTATCTCTATCTCTATATCTCATCTCTATCTATTTATCTATCTACCTATCTGTATCAAGCTATCCACCAGTCCATGGTCCATGACCTTTTACTGAGCCTCCCCCTCCCTATGGGATTTGTGCTGTGCTATACAAGGTGAGGGAAAACAGGAACATGGGGAGATGTAGTCTGCAGCTTTGTGTTATAGGCTCTTTCTTAGTACCACTTCCAGGGGGGCTCCTTATTTCGGGAGAGTGAGTCCCTTCCCATGGCATGTGGAGAGATTATTGCACTCGCCTGGGGAGACTTCTTTCCTTCTGCAGTATGAAAGAAGCCTTGAGACTGGTGAGCCTGGGAACTTTGCAAAACCAGGTGGTAAAAATGTTTGCTGTTGTTCCAGGGGACCTATCATCTTAGGACTCTAATCTGGATCTTGATGCTGTGTGTTTTAATTCCATTCAACATAGACTAAAAACTGACTGTGTTCAGAGTGGGTCTTGGACTGAACTTGTGAGACATGGAGTATATGACCATAAGAGTAAATCAGGTAATCTAGATCTGGGAGGGATTTTTGAACTTAGAGCTCCCATTCCAGAAGGTAACTTAGAACATAGAGCATCAAGACTTTGATCCAAGATCCCATATAATATATAAGAATGGTGGAATCTGAAGCATAGAACATAGACTACTAGATCTTAGAGAAATGTCTATGCCATAGAATTTGAAAGAAAGGAAAGACCTGAAGATACAGAATTCCAAAGCTGGGTAGGATTTTAGGAAAGAAGATATGAGAACTGTTGGAGAACTTTAGGGCAAGGAAATGAGAAACCTTAGGTCACAAACCATCAAGACTGTGTGGGCCCTTCTACATTATAAAGCGGTTATCATTTAAAGCCAGCATGACTTGGTGAATAGAGGAGTTCATGCCATGGGTATGCCATTTCTTTTTTTTTTGACAGGCAATGTCACAGACGTGATGAATCTAGATATCATCCAACTATTGACACATGACAAGTAGCAAATGCTGGAATAGCACCTCCAAAATGAAATAGATCATAAATTAATGGAGAGAAAAATACTTTGTATTGATATAACAGTTATACCTGAATCATCTGTGCCAGCTGTCGGGTTAGAATATGCTAATTGTTATAGGAGAGAGAATGTGGTCTATTGAATATAGAACTGGACCTTGGAGTTAAAAGACTAGAGTTCAAATCCCACTTTGGACACTTGCTGCCTGCCTGACTGTGATCCAATTATTCATTTATTCAGAGCCTCAATTTTCCCTTCTGTTAAATATCAGTAGGGCTAGTTACATTACTTTCCTCACAGTAAAGTGTTTGTAAAGCTCAAAGTGTTATAAGAACATGACTAATAAGAAGGTGAAACTTAATAGGTCTAAATGTAAAGTATTTCACTTTGGTACAAGAAGTCAGCTTCCTAAATAGATGATGTGAGAAGCATGACTACATATCAAGTCATATTGGAAAGATCTAGAGGGGTTCAGAGCCCTGTGAACTCAACACGAGTCAGCCATATGACGTGGCAGCCAAAAGCCCAGCCAGATTGTCAACGTTCTTATTGGGAGCAGAGCCTACATAACAAGGGAAAAATACTTCTATTCTCCCCTTGCCTGGTCAGGCCATTACTGGATTAATATGTTGCAACTGGAGAAACAGTTTAGGAAGGTTACTGATAAACCAAAGACATAAATTGTGGGGAGAGGGCAGACCTGGATCTCAAGAAAGCTTCAAACTATGATGGGAGGAACTATGACTATTTATCTGGGGGAAGAGAAGACTCATGGAAGACATATAAAAGTGAAGGAATGAATGACAAAAACATCTGCTTAAAAATAATTAGAATTTTCTAAAAATGACAAGTTCTTGCTTTTGAAGTAGTCTGCTCCATTATTACGGTCATTCAGCTAGTATATATTAAGCAATTATTATGTGCCATGGACATTCAAATATTTAGGGACCTCATCAAAGAGATTCCTTCTCTTTGAGGCTTCTCCTAACTCTAAACATCTGTGCTTCTATGATGTGCTCTTGGCTATTTAAGGGTTGAGGTAGATGACTTTTCCATCACCCTGATTGTCTGAGGTTTGCTTTGGCTTCCTGCCTACTTAGTTTTGGGATTTGAGCCCGTGGCCTGGCACTTATCAACATTCCCACTTTGCTCTAATATTTGTTTTTCTATTTCTTTGGGTTAAGCCTTGTGGTGATAACGAAGCGTTCTGGAATGAAGTGTGAATTATGTTCCAATTTAATCTTGCTGCATCAGGAAGAGCCTGAGGCAGCAGGTAGGTCTCCTGGGACCATTTAAAAAGATTATGGATGTGGAGAATACTGAAAGAGAAACCCTATAAGCAGTTCTTCATAAAGATGCACAGCCATTGTAGAGAGGACGGTGAGTGAGCTGAAGAAAAAAAATCAGTGTACTTGCTTATGGAGGAACGCTGAGGAAATGTGGGCTGGGGGGATCCTGGACGTTCTCCCTCTGCATTGTCATTGCTTGATCGTGGCTTTGAAGGGCTTCTCTGAAAAGAATTCTGAAGAATCAGTGTACTTGCTTATGGAGGAACGCTCAGGAAATGTGGGGTGGAGGGATCCTGGACGTTCTCCCTCTGCATTGTCATTGCTTGATCGTGGCTTTGAAGGGCTTATCTGAAAAGAATTCTGAAGTTTATAAAAATTTTCCAAAGCATGCTGAACTTTCTTTTGTTTGAGCTTACCATGTGTAAGTTCTGAAATGGAGGTTTTCTCCTGCGGGAGAACAATGCGTGGCTCTATGGCTTACTGTGCAATGATGTGTGGGCACTGGGTGGGGGGGGGATGAAAAGAAGGAGAGAGAAGGAAATAGTGTTATCATCAAAATAATTAACATTTTTGTTGTAGCCAGTATTTATATAGTGGTTTAAGTTTTGAAAAGCGCCTTAAAAATGTCTCAATTTGTCCTCACGATACCTGAGAGGTAGGTGCTATTATAATTCCATTTGATAAATGAGGAAATTGAGGCAAAATTCATCATTAACCTGTGATGGAGCAGATGTGGACTGGCTGGGTATTCCAAGGGAAATGGGTCTAGTGATGCTGCTGAGGCAAAGAGGCAGAAAGGTCCCTATGACAAGTGAAGTCAACAAGAATTTATTAGACACTCACTGTATGCCAGGCCCATATCTATTCTTGAGAAGTCTCTTCCCTCCACTGGGTGCATGCCCTAGAGGGGATTCCTTTGGTGCATCAGTCAGAATAGAGAGACACTGAGGCCCCCTCCCATTCTCAAAACCCCAATTCTGTCATTCTGATTGCCCAAGGCACCTCTGCACGCCATGGCCACTATGAAATACCCAAAACATGCTTTTCCAGTCTCTTTTTGTAGACTCCCAAAAAGGGATGGGTGCTATCTCCTGGGGCATGCCATTCCACATTGGTACCAGTATGGTTCTTAAGTAGTTTTTTTCCCCTGACATAAAGCCTCAACTGTCTTCTTTGCAAGCTTCACCTGCTTCCATCCACCCTGGCCCCTCTAGCCATGGCATAGGAAAGCTACTCGTGTGGAGATGGGACCTAGCAACTACATCTATGGGTGCTGAATCTCCTGTCTTCTTAGTGACCCCAGATACTGAAGACAAGAAGACGAAAATCGCTCCAAAGGCACTATCCAATGGTTCAACATCAAAACCAGAAAGTTTTATTAATAAAAATGACATTAAAACTCATTACAAAGTGGTTTGTTGTTGCTTTCCAAAGACCCTGAGACCCTCCCATCTGACTTGCAGCTGAAACTCCTATTGTGTTATGCCTTCTCCTACAAAATGTGAACTTCTGGAGAGCCAAGACATTGTTGCTTTGCGTTTCTTTTTCTTTTTCTTTTATTCATTGCACTTAGCGCAATGCTTAGCACATAATACATGCTTATTCATCCATCTTTTCTATGACAGTCATTCCAAGACTTGAAAATGTCTTATACACGGCCAAACCTCAACTCCTTTCTTTGCCTAAACATCCTCAGTTCCTTCAAGTGATCCCCATATGAACTGATACAAAGTGACATGAGCAACCCAGGAGAACATTGTAGACAATGACAGCAATCTTGTACGATGGTCAGTTGTGAGTGACTTAGCTTTTCTCAGCAATACAATGATCCAAGACAATTCCAAAGGATTCATAACCAAAATGCTATCCACTTCCGGAGAAAGAACTAGTGGAGGTGAAATGCAGATTGAAGCATATTTTTTTTTGCTTTTTTCAAAATGGCTAATATGAAAGTATGGTTTTTCAGGATCTGACAAATTGAATTGATATAACATTTCTTGCCTTCTCTATGGGTGGAGAGGAAAGCAGGGGGAGAGAAAATTTGGAACTCAAAATTTTTAAAAGAGGAGCATTAAGAATGAATACTTAATTTGGAAAGAAAAAAGTTATCCTCATATGGTATGAACTGAAAATCTCCCTCCATCCCAGTCACCCTTCTCTGGACACTCTCCAGTTAATCACTGTTCTTAAACTGAGTTTCCCAGAACTAAGCACATGAATCCAGATGTAGTCTAGTGAGATGAAAATCAAAGGAACTATCACCCCCTTAATCTGATGAGATTAAATCAGAGGAACCATCACTTCCTTAGTCTTTAATTGTGTGTTTCTCAATACCACTTGTGATCTGATTCATTGTTTTGGCTGCAACATCAGTCAGACAGAATATAATTGAAGTTTCATTCCCCTAAAACACTTGGATATTTTCTCCAATGTGCTGATGCCTAGTCATATTTCCATCTTAGATTGCAACATTTATTTTTTATGCTTGAGGATATCTTTACATTTATCACCTATTAGATTTCATCTCATTAGATTCAATTCTGGCAAGTATGGGATGTTCAAGGAGGACTTGCTCCTCTGGTGTGAGGGATTTCTGGGCTCTTTTCAGCATTGCTCATCCTCCTTTGGTGTCCATCTGACAGCCAACTCTCACCTGTGTCTCCAAGAAGCTGTAGTGTATGCAGTGGCCACACCCTGGCAAACTATTTCAGGAAATGGACTAAACCAAGTTGAAGAAAACCAACAGGCCCCAAACCTGTTAGTGAATTAGGGCAGTGTGTACCCCAAGTAACTGAAAACATCCGCCCAAATTCCATGGAATTGGTGGATAAGAACAATTTGTTCCAATGGCTATGAAGGTGGCTGAAGCAGACACTGTAGAGTATTTAGGATTGGTTTGGGCAGACATAGCAGACTAGCAGACTCCAAGGTCATCCACTGCAGCCCAGATCATTGCCACTCATCAGAACCTTTGTCTTGCCACTGGACTTTGATGACTCTGGAAGAAATATTAAGGTTGAAAACTTTGCACCACTCTGCCTCACTTAAATCCAATTCACCAGTAAGTCAAAATATCACCCTGTGATGTCATTAGTCCTCTTTGAACAACAACAAGTGACACCCAGACTCCAAACCTCCAGAGATATCCTGGATTTTTATGATCAAACCTTAATCCATTTTCAGGATAATAGAAGAAGATGAGAACAGTGGAAAGAAAGTCTCTTTGTAGGCATTTTCAGTTTGTAAACTCATGAAGAAGCTTAGAGTGATTGAGAGATCACTAAACACTATATCTGAACTATATCTGAATTTGGCCTCAAATGCTAGTTATGTGACTCTGACTGATTTCCTTTCTCTGGGCCTGTGACCTCATCAGTAGAATTAGGAATTTAGCCTATACATGAGCTAAGCCTGATCAATGGACAGACAAGACGGCAGATGAAATATTTTCTCTGATTCCTACAATCTCTCAAATCTCTCCAAAAGAGAAATTACATGCTAAAGATAAAGAAATTTTAGCTGTTTACATGGTCTAGGACAACAAGAATCCAAAATAAAATAAAAAAAACCAGTAACTTACTATAAGCTCCCTGGGCACTCCTTTTCCACCTTCTACACTACCAGCAGCAAGTTGCACTAGCAGAAGAAAGGATATGATGCAAGCTTACATCAAAACTGACATCTATATCTCATCCCTTCTTCCCTCCTTTTGGTGCTGCAGAGACCCTGGATTAGGCTGTGGAATTTTTCTTGGGCCTCAGAATTCAGTTTTCCCACAGCCTTTCAGGATCAACAGCCTGATGAGGCTTACAACCCCATAACATTAATGCTGCAAAGCTCTGAACTGCTGGTAGCTCTGAATTTCCAGTACTTGCAAAATTGGGCCCAGAACTGCCATTTCCAGGCCAAAGAACTAAGTAACAGGGGGGAAGGGAGTAGGTCATTAAGAGAATACATTGCAGTGTGGGGAGCTGTGCAGCACTACACCAAGTCTGAGGGAAGAGCACAACATTCAACTGGGGACAGTTCTAACTACCCAAAAGTCAGTTGGGGCAGAGACTTGGGCTGGTGAACTATGGATTTCCCACTGTGGGAGAAGGTTAAGACACTTGGAGATCCAGCTCCTAAAGAAAGCACAATGTTGAGGAGAGAATACATGAACAATAAAGAAAGGTTGGGGGGAGGCAGACTGAAACTACCAAAGGTTCTAGGAAGAAGAAATCTCAAAGATCTTGAACATAAACAAATACATAAAAAACAGGAACTATAAATGGAAATATGGCCCCTAGATCTAGGAAATGAGTTTAGGAATCTAGGAATAAATATTTTTAACTGAGGGAAAATGATCCAGCATTTGATGGGACAGAAGACCCTATGGAAGTGGAGGAGTGCATAAAAACACAACACATTGTTCCTGAGTGGTTTGAAAGAGGAACGAGGATTATAAGAACAGAATTTGTTCTGTATAGCAAGATCATCATCGTCATCATCATCATCACAATCATCATCATCAAACTTGAATCTGCAATGGCAAGCCTCACCAAAGAAACAAAAGAGAGAACAATAGGCTTGGAATGAAAATTCACATAAATGAAAGACAATCTAGAACAAGACAAGCAAAAAGCCAAGAACACTAAAAGGAATTTAGCCTGGCTGCAATACTATACAGTCCCTATCAGATAGGACATTGGATAATTGGACAGACTGACTTATCTTCTAAATGTCACTATGTTCTGAGCAGCATGACTTGTCTAAATGATATCTCCCCTATCAGTGTTACAGTGAGATTCAGAAGAATTCTGTGGGATGAAAATGAATACCTGTTTTTAAAGAACTTCAGAACTGTAATAGACCTAAGAAGGAATGGAATTGAACCCCATGGCATAAGCAAGAATCCAGCCCAGAATGCCCCCAAGAAGTAGCCATATTGCCTTTGAAGAACTCCACCATGTGTGCATGTGTGTGCACGCATGTGTGTGTGTGTAACCATGGCATAACTGTGTACTTTTCAAGGTAGTCTATTGCACTTTTGAATAGCTTCCATTGGTTTCCCTTAGTTTGTCTACACAGACCTTCTTTAAATGAATAGGAGTTTCAAAGGGAATGAGGAGATTGATACCCAGTAGGAGTAGCTGTATTCTTTACAGTCTGGAGTTGGTCTTGAGTGGACAGAGGAGAAAATGAAAACCCTCCTCCCTCCCATGTAGCTGACTGATGAACTGAGATGATGTGAACACTTTCAGGGGAAAAAATGCCAGCAACAACATAGCCTGTGATGTCAGCCCAGTCATTCTGATTTTCGACAGAAGAAATATGCTTTCTTCATGGGATATTGTGTTTTCAGTGAGTCTCATAATGAAATTTTGAGAAACTCACTGATGCTCACCCAAATTTGAGCTGGGACGCCTATTATGAAAATTGATCACACCTGCATAATGCATTCTAAGTTATGGGTCCAAGAGATGATAAATCTCAGAAATTTGCATTGAGTAAAATGTTTGAGGAGATGGCTTTGTAGTCTAGAAGATTAGCTGATTTTGGGATTGGCTGCTACAGTACCCCAAAATAAAGATAAATTCCACATAATGTACATGTACCTCGAGGGAAGGGTTTGAAATGATAAACTCCTCTTTCTGTAGTGCCTGCAAGCATTTACTTCTAATCATTTAGCACCATTGACTATTTGGAATGAGAAGTACCTGCAGGGGAGAGCGATTGCAGGGGTGGGGGGGTGGGGAGGAAAGGCGGGGCGTTTTGGGGGGTGGTTTTCCTGGGATTTCATGTGGGGGAGGGAGAGAAGGGCAAGCAACCAGGAACAAAGCAGGAAAATAGAAGGGGGGAAGGAAGGAGGAGAGACAGTTTTGTTTTTTGTTTGTAATGAGGAAAGTAGAGAGAGAAGAATTACGAACAAACAAATTAAATTCAACAGCCATTTATTAAACATTGATTATGGGTGAGTCCTGACTCACGATAAGGGCTCCAAAGAGGTGGCGGGGCAGGGCAAGGAAGGAAAGAGGGAGAGAAGGAAGGGCTTGCGTTCCATCTGCTACATTACTATTCTGACTTTGGGAAAGCACCTCCCCCTCTCTGGGCCACAGACTCTTCATCTATGAAATTAGGAATTAGGACAAGACAATGCATACACTGTACTATCGTTTAGCTCCAACATGCTAGGATATTTCATTGTACAGGCAGGCTTTATACCACATAATGTCTCTATCAGCAACCATTTATTAAGTGAGAGGAGAAGAAAAAGAAAGGAGGAAAGAAGAGGAGAGGAGTGGAAGAATGAGTAAATGGATAAAAAAATACTTATTAAACATTTACTTTTTGCCAGGCATTGTGTTATGTTCTGGAGATACAAATACAAGCAAGGAAGGCAGTTCTTGCCTTAATAGCAGAAGACAATAAATATCAGGTAATTTATGGCCAGGGAGGCATGGTTTGAAAATAGAAGTCAGAGGGAATCGTGGAGGAAACCACTGGACAAATGAGAGACTTGTCCTTACTGTGACTAGTAGTGGTATTTTGAGGGTTCTTCTGAGAGGAACAGTTGGGAAGTGGGGGAGGGGAGCATACACTCATGCCCTAGTAGGCCCTAGACATTGTTTTGTAGGCCTGACACTGAACA
Source organism: Trichosurus vulpecula (assembly GCF_011100635.1). Classification (NCBI taxonomy): domain Eukaryota; kingdom Metazoa; phylum Chordata; class Mammalia; order Diprotodontia; family Phalangeridae; genus Trichosurus; species Trichosurus vulpecula. The sequence continues at coordinate 305,810,600 of NC_050577.1, read as the reverse complement.
AGATAAAGTGAAAGTTAACCAAATCCCCAAATTATAAGGGTTGCTATGACCTTCAGTTACTGATGGAGGTGGAAGAATGGATCATAACAGGTAGAAACATGGAGAAAAATACAGAGGAAGGAAAGGGTTTCATTTATGTGAATAATTTTCTTTTCTTCCAATTGTTCACTCATGGGAAAAATTCAAACATAACCCTCTTATAACTTACCTCTTTCTGAAAGTGTTTTCTTAGCCTATCCTTAAGTTCCCAACACTCCTTCCCTTCATTACTCATAGGCTCCAGTCTGACATGCCCTTAACAGTCTCAGTTTCAAAGCCATTGGAGATGTGATTTTCCACCAGAAACTCCAACCACACTGCCCTAGTCTGATTTTTCTTTGACATGACCATCTTCTTTGCAAAGATGCCATAGGTGTGGGTGGCACATGCTGAAGTAGCAATAAACTGGGATTGCCATCAGCTAGGAGAGATGAGGTATGATTAATAAGTGATATGAAATTTGTTTTAACAAACAGGCCAGAATATAAGCATAGAAATTAGGATTGTTTATCCAATGAGCCACTGAGAAGACAAGGGAGAAGTTAGTAATGCTACTTTGAGCCTTTTCTTCAGAACATATTCTCTCTGATGGCAAATCTTAATCCTTGGAGACTGCAAATAAGCATAAGTCATTTGCAGCCAAGTCTGGTGACTGAAATGAGTTACCTTATTGGTTTATGACACTCTTGGTCAAAAGCAAAGTAAGGGTAGCATGGAGTGGGCTGGCTTTGTACTTAGCACCTGGACTTAAATCATGGTTCCATCACTTACTACCACATGTGAAGTCAAGCAGGTCATCAAATTTTTTTGCCTCAGTTTCCTCATATGTAAAATGAGGGAGTTGGACTAGATACTTTCAGGTCATTTTTCACCTCTAAATCTATCTTGTAGTAACACAGAATCATAGACTGAACTGGGTGACACTTGGTTTCAAAATATCAGTTTTGTAATTGTACAAGGAAAGATATGACTAGGTAGCAATGTGAAGAAGTTCTAGAGGGCTGAGTGGATTGAAAGCTCAGTGTGAGTCAACATGGCGCCATTGCAGTCAAGAAAGCTAAGGCTATCCTCAGCTGTCTAGATTAACAGTTCAGATAGATGTAGTGTCTAGAACACAGGGGTGGAGAACTTCATTACAGATTTGCTTATTGAGACCACATCTGGGGATTTGTATTGGTAAGCCAAATGGCCTTTGTTTTCTTTGAGTAATCCTTACTAGGTGCTAAGCCCCAGGCCCAAACCCCCATTAGGTGTGGAACTTATGTGGGTGTGGATTGGTGACTGGGGTGGGGCCCAAGGTGGGGCTGGCTAAGTGAAGGTACTAACTCCAGAGCTGTGCCCTATTAGGTGTTAACCTAATCTATGTGGATGTGAACCTCCCAGGGTCCTAAGGGGAGGGGCCAACTCAAGAACCAATCACCAGAGCGAGTCATTCAGACGGCATTTGATGAAGTCTGAAGCCCTATAAGAAGGGAGGATAGAGCCATTTGTGTGGGGCTCCTGAGACGGTGTTGATGAGGAGACTCCAGGCAGCTGTAGCTAAGGAGCCCTCCAGCTTGTAAACCCAGATGCTGAGACTTTGTTGAACTCTGGTAATGATGTATTGGGATTTGAATCAGACAAGGTCTGTCTGTTGATGTTTGTAATTTGTTTGTATTTTGCTCTGAAGTTCAGTGTGCTGGTCTTTTCCCCCTGAACTAAGTGAATGATATTTGTATGCTGAATTAAAGTAAGCTTGTCAACCCCTTAACCTTGCTATCCTTAGTTAAGCAGATCAAAAGAACCTGTGCTGTTGGCAGCTTTCTGGGTACTGGCTGTGGGTGGATCTTACACTCCCACAGAAGCTGCTAGCCGGATTGTTGAAACAGGATTCTGTTGAGTTGTTCAGTTCCAGGTACTACATATGATATGTAAATTACATATACGTAGATAGACTTGTGTATGTATGTATGTATGTATGTATGTATGTATGTATATGTGGGTGTGTATGTGTGTATATGATTTAATTCCTTTTAATCCTACGATCTTTTTGGCTCCGTACTATCACATAATGAATTAGCTCTCTCTCCCTAGCTTTATGTCATCAAAAGTTTTGAGAACTTTATCTAAGTAATCAATGAAAACACTGATCACTATGAGGCCAAGCATGGATTGCTGGGCATCCCCGCTAGAGATTTCCCTTTATGCTGATATCACCAGGAATTCATAAACTTAAAAAAAACCTAATCATTATATTTCAATATAATTGGTGTCCTTTATAATCCTAAGCATTTTATTTTATGCATTGGAAGACATGATGCTAAGAAGAGATCCACATACAAAGACACTAAGAAACCCCTACTATGGAACATTATGGTCTATCTACTCTTTGGATACAACTATTAAACGATTTGCAGATGCATTTTATCACGCAATCACTGGGCCCATGTTTCTCCATCTTTTCCTTGCATAGCATGGGAAACATTGGCAAGGGTTTTGCTAAGATGAAAGCAAAGTAGATCTCTATCATTCTCCAGGTCTAGCAATCTAATAACCTTATCACAAAAGGAATTGAAGTTATTCTAGCATGACCCATTTTGGATGAAGGTATGTCAGCTCTTTGAAATCCCATTTCACTTTCCAAATATTCACAAACCATCCCTTTACTAGTGGATTCTAAAATCTTGTCATCTTCCAGTGCATCTATTGTAAGATATTATCTGAAATTCTTTGGAACCAAGGCTTTTTCCAACTTGAGGATGTCCACACTAGAGGAACCAGTCAATATATTTTACATTAACTTTCTGGCTATTATCCCAAAACCATGCAAGGTTTTGTTTTGTTCTTAAAGCGTTGTTCCATCTAGCCCACATGGAGCCCAAGAGCAATACTTTCTTTTTACTTTGAGAAATTTGCACTTTGAGAATATACATGGAACTTTAGACTTGATACTGTAAAACTTAGATCCAAGACCTAGCCCTAGAACTTGCCACTTTGGTAAAGGTTTTGTTCCTGTTGTTGTTTTATTCTGGATTTTTTCCAATACTCAGAAGCCTCAGTTTCCTTATGCATAAAATAGGGAAATAACATATGTATTCCCCAATTCAGCAGGTTGTTTTTGGTAAAGAACGTCATATACTCTAAAATACAGTACAGAAGGGAGTTATTTACCCCCTTAAGGTAGAAGGATGCTTATCCCAACTCTCACAGATAAGTTCCTGATGCCAGGACAGGGTTACATCTCTCATAAATGGTTCTGTAAGGGACCACCGAAAAAGTTGGAGGTTATTCTCAAATGTACAACTTTCCTCTGCCATGGTAGCCTCCTTCGGCTGGTGAGTTTCTTTGAGGGCCTCCCTTTTCATGAGAGGCTCAGACTGTTCCCCTTTCAGCTGTACTTCTGATTCTCCCAGATTTCGCTCTCTTACACTCTTGTCTGGGAAATGCTACTCCCACGCAGTCTCCATTTTAATTTCTCCTTTTATGTTCTCTTCTACCATTAGAATGTAATATCCTTAAAGCTAAGAACTGTCTTTTATTTTGCTTGAGTTTTACCCCCAGTGCTTGGCACAGTACCTGGCTTACAGTGAGTATTTAACAAATGTTTATCTCCTTTTTCTAATGCCATCAGTGTGGGCACCATCAGAGGATTTCTTTCCAAGATTAGCAGTTGAGAATTTAATTAGCTAGCTTTTAGTAGGCTTTAGAAAGAGATATTTACAAAGATGGAACAGTAAGAACAGTTAATATGACACAAGCCTCTTACATGTGCATAGAGAGTCCAGGGGAAAGTGGGCTCAAGCTTAGAGGATACATGTACCAAGGAGGTACCTAAACTCTTGGTTGCTAAAAGTTCTTTTTCTCTTATTTGTGAGGGTGTTCAAGAAGTTCTCCTTATGCATAGTGTCATTTCTTTATTGGGCTTCTCTTTATGCAGCCATGAATCTAACATCAGATTTATTCTTAACTTTCAATGAAGACAGTTCCATCAGCTGATCTTAGGAATGCTGCTAGGACACGTATGGGAGGATGTGAAATCAAACATCTGGAACCCTTAAACCTTACAAGGTCTTCTTCTGGCCAAATGGGAGGGGAAGATAACTTAGACTGAAGACTGAAGCTAAGACATTTCCTCTCCACCTCCCCCTCATTGCTTCCTTTCTGGGTGGAGGGGAGGAGAGAGTGGTAACTTGGAAGTCTGGGCTCCCTCAAATTTCATGAATATCTCCAATTTTAGTTAGTGTGATCATTGATACATTACCTCTGGGGTCTGAAGATAATTTCACTACATTGAAGAACTTTTTTGACTTTAAGATCAGTCCTTTAACTATCCTAGTTAAATTATCAAGACCATAATGCGGTGGGATGGCTTCAACCACCACTACCACCACATGTGTGGATATATCTATATATAGTCATGTGCATACATGTACATTTATGTATATATATATGCACATATATGTATACATGAATATATATGCAGTATTTGACCCTTGGGATTACAGATATACAAACACACACACATATACATACACACATATGTATGTATATATGTACATGTGTATGTGTAACATTATATTAATATATCCTACAAATATGATATATACACATGTATACATGCACATGTAGGCACACACATATTACCACACTTGCCAAGTCTGAGAGTATAACTCACTTTCCTCCCTCAGTTCATTACCCTCTGTGAAAAGAGGTCGATTTTAGTGGAAAAAAGAAGATGGTAACAGAAAACCTTTTGAAATGACTTTTTAAAAAGAATTTAATCCCCATAGAGAAAGAAACAATAGAATAGTTAACCAAACATCTATTATTATCTACTGCTGCCTCAATTTGGACCTTCCCAGCACATAGAGCCTCACTGTTTTGGAACAATCCATGATTGCTGTGGCCTGCTTACCCTAGTGTATCCCTCCTCCCCCTGGTCAGCTCCTCCTGGTGTCTCCTTGCTATGCAATAGCCCCGGGCCTGCCCTGTTCCTGACTTTCTGGAATTCCAATCCATGGGCCCCCCACAAGGTATCTTCATCCTCCTCCTTCCCTATTTTTTCCATTCCCTTTTATGTACTGTTTTCCCCCATTAGAATGTGAGTTCCTTGGCTTTTTGTCTGTATCTCCATCCTTGTACAACCTCCATGTACTTAGCACATAATAAGCACTTATTAAATGCTTGTTTCCTTCCTCTATGAGCCTCTTGTTTTTTGTACATTGAGATATTTGTGTTTGGTGATTGTTAGTAATAAAATAAAAATTTCATTTAAAGAGCTGGTGTGTTTATTATCCAAGAACCAGCCTGACCAGCTGCTAGAGGGGATCATTACCAGAGGCTGGCCTCAGGGATGGATTATTTGGGCCAGAGTAACTAGGCATGGGTCATGTGCTTCATGGAGAGCTGGGGTCTGTCCTGCTGGACAGAAGACCTACAGCCAGGAAATCAGCAGTCCCAAAGCCAGCAGCTATTGTGTTTATTTTCTGTTGCTGTTAAACACGGCAAGAAAATACATGAGTGCTTATCTCCTTTTCCTAAGCATAGCTCACCTTCAGAAATCACCAAACTTCTGCATTTCTCCCTACTGTCAAATGTGCTGCTCCCACGCTATGTGATGGTGACAGGGGAAGCCACCCTCATACTATATGACAGTGACACAAGACGCTTCCCCCAGGTTATGTGATGGTGACACAGGATGCTTCCCCCATGCTATATGACAGTGACAGGGAAAGCTGTCCCCATGCTATATGGTAGTGATACAAGTTCCTTCCCCCATGCTATGTGACAGTGACAGGGGAGGCTGCCCCATGCTATATGATAGTGACAGGGGAAGCTGCCCCCATGATACATGACGGTGACAGGGGAAGCTGCCCCCATGCTATGTGATGATGATGAGAAGCAAGGCATGGCATCCACCCCAGAGGAAGCTGCAAACTCAGACATGAGGAAGACCCCCACCCTAGGTCCCCAAATCAGTAGTCATGCAATGAAATAGGAGACGTTTTGCATGATTCCAAGAGACCTTGCATCTTTCAGCCATGTTCTCCCCAGGGGATTGCCCTAGTTTTTGTTAAAATGCAGGCATAGTCTATGTGGCTTTACAGAACATCCCATAAGAAACCTCACTGCCCCTTGCTTCTGCTATATTTTGATTAGTCCTAGTCATATGACCTTGGCACAATGGACTTCCACCCATGGGAACAAGCAGATATATTTAGATACTGTATACAGTGTGTTATCACTTTTGCTTAGAATTGGTAAAAGGAATAAGTAGTTTATAACAAAACATTCAAATGTTCACAGCTTCTCTTTGACCCTGTCTGCCCCCTTACAGTAGATAGGCACATTCAGTACTCAAATTGCAAATCTGGAACTTGGCTCTTAGACATGATGTGGGCATATAGAAATCAAGCTGCTCGGTGGAGCCAAGATGGTGGCTGGAAAGTAGGGACTTGTGTGAGCTCCTCACCACATCCCTCCAAAAACCTATTAAAAATGGTTCTGAACAAATTCTAGAACTACAGAACCCACAAAATAGCAGAAGGAAGCAGGGCTCCAGCTCAGGACAGCCTGGATGGTCGCTGGATGAGGTCTATCATGCACAGAGTGGAGGGAAGCAGAGCTCAGGGTGGGAGGCAGCAGAAGCAGCCAGACCAGGAACCAGGTAGAACAGGCCCTAGCACCCTGAATCAGTGAGCTGTCGCACTCACCAGACGTCTCATCCCACAAACACCAAAGACAACAAAGAAGGTTAGTGGAAAAAGCTGCAGGGGACAGAGTTTGCGGTTAGGCCACTGCCTCAGGGACAGCGGGGGAGGTGCAGCTACTACAGCTGCAGTTACTTCCGGCCCCAGGCCCACGTGGTGGGAGGAATTAAGTGGTGGATCAGAGCAGGAGTGAAAAGCCTGCTGAAGATTTGCATCAGGTCTGGGTTGGTGGTTCTTGAGAAAGGAGGAGTGCTGGGGTGGCAGAGCTGACTATATAGAAATAGCTCTGAAATCAACAGCACATCCCTTCAAGCTTGGAACAAAGTACTCTTTGCTCTACAAGCAGTCATACCCCGACGAAAAACTCAAGGGTCAAGTGAGTTGGCTGGGAACACGGCCAGGCTGTGAAAACACACCCAGATTCAGTCTCAGACTTTGGAATCTTACTTTGGTGACAAAGAAGACCAAAACATATGCCCTGAAGAAGTTAACAAAGTGCAAGAGCCTATACCAAAAGCCTCCAAAAAAAACATGAACTGGTCTCAGGCCATGTAAAAGCTCAAAAAAGAGTTGGAAAAGCAAGTTAGAGAAGTAGACGAAAAATTGGGATGAGAAATGAGAATGATGGAAGAAAACCATGAAAAACAAGTCAATGACTGGCTAAATGAGACCCAAAAAATACTGAAAAAAATATTGAAGAAAACAACACTTTAAAAATAGACTACCTCAAGTGGCAAAAGACCTCCAAAAAGCCAATGAGAAGAATGCCTTGAATGGCAGAATTAGCCAAATGAAAAAGGAGGTCCAAAAGACCACTGAAGAAAATACTACATTAAAAATGAGATTGGAGCAAGTGGAAGCTAGTGACTTGATGAGAAATCAAGATATTATCAAACAGAGCCAAAGGAATGAAAAAATGGAAAACAATGTGAAATATCTCATTGGAAAAACTACTGACCTAAAAAATAGATCCAGGAGAGATAATTTAAAAATTATTGTACTACCTGAAAGCTATGATCAAAAAAAGAGCCTAGATATCATCTTTCAAGAAATTATCAAGGAGAATTGCCCTGATATTCTAGAGCCAGAGGGTAAAATAGAAATTGAAAGAATCCACAGATCGCCTCCTCAAATAGATCCCAAAAAGAAAACTCCTAGGAACATTGTCGCCAAATTCCAGAGCTCCCAGGTCAAGGAGAAAATATTGCAAGTAGCCAGAAAGAAACAATCTGAATATTGTGGAAAAACAATCAGGATAACACAGGATCTGGCAGCTCCCACATTAAGGACCGAAGGGCTTGGAATACGATATTCTGGAGGCCAATGGAGCTAGGATTAAAACCAAGAATCACCTACCCAGCAAAACTGAGTATCAAGCTCCAAGGTAAAATATGGATTTTCAATAAAATAGAGGACTTTCAAGCTTTCTCAGTGAAAAGACCAGAAGTGAATAGAAAATTTGACTTTCAAACACAACAATCAAGAGAAGCATGAAAAGGTAAACAAAAAAGAGAAATCATAAGGGACTTACTAAAGTTGAACTGTTTTGTTTACATTCCTACATAGAAAGATGATGTGTATGATTCATGAGACCTCAATATCATAGTAGCTGAAAGGAATATGCATATATATGTGTGTGTATACATATATATATATATACACATATGTGTGTGTCTATGTAGGTGTATATATTTATACACACACACACACACACACACACACACACACACCACACACACAAAGGGAACAGGGTGAGTTGAATATGAAGGGATGATATCTAAAAAAATAAAATCAATTTAAGGAATAAGAGAGGAATATATTGAGAGAGGGAGAAAGGGAGAGATAGAATGGGGTAAATTATCTCGCATAAAAGTGGCAAGAAAAAGTGGTTCTGTAGGAAGGGAAGAGTGGGCAGGTGAGGGGGAATGAGTAAATCTTGCTCTCATTGGATTTGACCTGAGGAGGGAATACCATACACACTCAATTGGGTGTCTTACCCCACAGGAAAGAAGGAGGAAGAAGATATAAAAGGGGGTATGATAGATGGGAGGGCAGATGGGGGGATGAGGTAATCAAAAACAAACACTTTCGAAAAGGGACAAGGTGAAGGGAGAAAATTCAGTAAAGTGGGATAGGTTAGGAAGGAGCAAAACATAGTTAATCTTTCACAACACGAGTATTGTGGAAGGGTTTTACATAATGATATGCATGTGGCCTATGTTGAATTGCTTGCCTTCTTAGGGCGGGTGGGTGGGGAGGGAAGAGGAGAAAGAATTTAGAACTCAAAGTTTTAAATGCGGACGTTCAAAAACAACAACAGAAAAAAAGTTTTTGCATGCAACTGGGAAATAAGATACACAAGCAATGGGGCATAGAAGTTTATCTTGCCCTACAAGAAAAGAAGGGAAAGGGGGATGGAAGCAGAGTGGAGTGACAGATGGGAGGGCTGACTGGGGAATGGGGCAACCAGAATATATGTCATCTTGGAGTGCGGGGAGGGTGGAAATGGGGAAAAAAAATGTAATTCAAACTTTTGTGAAAATCAATGCTGAAAACTAAATATATTAAATAAATGTAAAAAAAAGAAAGATCAAATGAGCTAACTTTAAAGCACTTAGCACAGTGCTTGGCACATAGTGCTATATAAATGTTAGCTCTCCTTATCAGTTATCATTATCATATCATTCGGCCTTCTAACCCTCTTCTCGGCTTTTCAGACTTGTAGACTGCTCCAAATTGAAGGATAGAGCTATAGGTCAAATATTTAATACCTACTTATGTATGAAGTCTCATGGACTCTTACCTTTCCCATCCCCCACCCCCACCCCACCCCACATAGACTCTATTAGCCTGCCATAGTTCCACTGCTAGCAATTGGCATAAACTGAGGTCTTTGGGCTCCAACTTCAGTCTTCTTTCCACTGAACTGTCTCTCCAAAGGGAAAAAAAAGCTGATTTAATTGGAAGATGCTTGCCATACTCATAGACTCTGACACTGCTGGGAAGACTGTGAAAGGTTAGGAGGGCAACTGCCCCAGTTACCACTTTGATCAAATTTTGTTGGTTCTGCTCATCACAAGTCATCATTAATGGCTTAGGTCTCAATATGCAGGCAAGACTCCACAGACCGAGTAAGCTCTATGGGCTCTTCCCTTCAGGCCCTGATATGGAGCCAAGGTAGGGAGCAAGGGCTTCTGGGAAAAGTTTTGTCTTTGACAACACTCCCTAATAGTCCTTAGACAGAGAGCCTTGTCAACCTCTTCCCATGGGTCTGGCCTCACTAGACCCTACTTTTTTATGCAAAACAAAGCTGACTATACTTTCCTAAAAGAATGATATGTGGGACTTGGTTGGAACTTGAGAAATATCCAGGTTTAATTAAACAAGCCATGCATTTCTTCAGGAGGGAACTGAATATTTATGATGCAGTTATAATTCAGGAAAGAATAAAGGATAAGCATGACAGAAGCCTGGGAACAGTTTCTAGAAAAGATGACACAGACAATTAATATATTAAAAAAACATTATTAATTTTAATCAGGAGCCAAATTATTTTCTTTCTCCTTTCTTTTTCTCTCACTCTCCTCCATCTCTTCCAAGATTACCTATGGGTCTAGTTTTAATGTAGAAAGTAATCTGTCAATTTAAAGTGAATTTTCATGGCTGACATCTATGGTATGTCTTTGTTGAAGAAGTTTCCAAGGATCTCAAATGCTTCTGAAATTAAAAAAAAAAACAAATTCCTCTTTTTAATCTGGGTACAATATAAAATCATTCTGGGATAATGATATGATAGTCTCCCTTACACAGCTGACATTTCAGCCAAACAGGCTTCCTTCCTGCTCCCCATCCATGGTATTTTGTCTCCCACCTCCATGACTTTGTAAAAGATGACCCCCATGCCTAGATTGGTCTCCTTTCTGAGACTACACCTCTTGGAGCCCCTAGCTCTTTACAAGGCTCAGTTCAAGAACCATCTCCTATGAAAAGGTTTTTTCTAATTCTGCTACTTGTAAGTGTTCCTTTTAAAATTACTTTGCATTTATTTTTCCATAAATAAATTAAATTTATCCATTTGTGCACCTGTATCTCCCCCTGCCTCCCATAATATGAGATCCTGGAGGTGAAGGAATTGTTTCAGCGTTGTCTTTGTCTCTAGTGTCTGGCACACAGTAGGTACTTAAAAGTTTGTTGAATTGAATCAAATGGAATTTTTGCCAACCATTTCAAGTGTAAATTTCTCAGTGTGGCATTGAAGGCCTTCAGTAGTCTTGGCTCATCTTTCCTATCCAACATGACCTCCCATTGCTCTATACCACACACTCTGCACTCTGCTCTTCCTCTCTGTTCTCCAAGCTTTCCAGGCTCATTCACCACTCCTGAAACCTAGAGATGTCCATGTGGGGACTCCCCTAGAACCAAAACCGTGCCTTAACCAAACTACCCTTCTTAGACTATTCTAAGTGTTCCTTTCCACCCTAAAACCTGTAAAGTCCAAGCTGGGGTGACCCACAGAGGCATTTCAGTTATCCCCTTCATTTTACAGATGAGGAAACAGAAACCTAGTGAGAGGTAAGACCTTATCCCAGGTCAAACCAGAAAGATAGTTGATCAGACACAAATAAGGGTCAAGGGTCACAAGGTCAAATCCAATTGTTCCTCAAACATTCACTCCTCATTCCCCGTTTAGCCAAAAAATATTTACTTATCCCCTCCTCTGTGTATGGCCCTAGATTTAACCTGGGGACACGAAGGTAGATAAATTAGAGGCCCTATTCTCAATGATCTCTTAATCCATTGGGGGAAAAAATGTGTACAGAAATAATGATGGTGGAAAGAAGGGTGATAGGCCCAGGGAAAACTTCCAAGTCTGCTTGTTCTTAAAGCAGGAAAAATCCCAGCTGCATTTTCCATATTTTCCCCCTTCCTGAACATTGCTAAACTCACCCTTTGATGTGTGCTCTTTAGTATTAATATGTCAGAATTTAAGAGCTTCTCTGTAAACTCTCACCATTTCCCATCACTAGCCCTGCTCCCCTGTTGTAAGCAGGCCGAAATACTTTACAATCCAAAGGTAGTGAGTTCTTGGGGCCAGAAGCAGGGATGAGGGTGCTGATGGATGAGAACAACAAAGTATCCACCATGTTACTCTATTTGTTTTCCTGGGTTTTTGTTTATTTGTTTTATCATCCTCCCCCCCACCACCCAGGAGGCCTCTGGGATAGCAATCCAGAGGTGGTATTCTTAGGCGCTTCACACGCAGCAGCTGAGTCTTTTTTGTTTTTATTATTCAATTGTTACCTATGGGTTTACCCACAGGGCTAAGTATTTATTTATAGGGCTTTCCTGAGTCTATGGCTCAGGAAAAGTGAGATTTCTCAAGGACTCCTTTCTCATGGACTAGTTTGCTCACTGTGTCTAACCGCTGGTGTGGTAGAGGTGAGGTCTGTGTTTTCCCCCTTTCCCTTCCCCCAAAGATTTGAAAGTAGAAGCCCTCGACTTGTTAGAACCAAAGTCAGTACCTGCTGGGTCTGGGGAGGTCAGCTTTCTTTACTCTAACTTCTTCCTGCAGACCCTGATGCTTCCCTGCTCTTTCCCATTAATGACCATGTTACACCCCTGGTCAAAGTCCTTCTGTAGCTTCCTAGGTAATGGAACACTAAGGCCCAGTTCTGCAGCCTGATATTCATCATAATCCATGTCTAGGGAAGGTTTTCTTTCATATTTTTAGGCACGCTGCCACCCAGGCCAACAGAACTCCTTACTGTTACCTCATCGGTCTCTTCCACTTCTTTCATTATTGTCAGTTTCCTGCCGTCTAGGCTGGAGCCGTCTCTTCCTTGTAGCTCTCTCTCTACACACCTTTCCTCCTCAACATTTCTCAGAGCCCTTCATCTAAATTCTCCCTTGGGCCCTATCATACTCAGTAAGCTCCATGAGAGGAAACAAAGATACTGTGTTTGTTTTATCGTTATCTCCTTATGCTGAACACAGGGCAAAGAATAATAATAAAAGCGATCACATTGCTCTGAATCTTTAAGGTTTGCAAACTACTACATATGTATGCATGTATATCTGTATTTTACACATATATGTATAGGTATGTGTATATATACAACAGCTAGATGGCACAGGGGATAGGGCACTGGGCTTGAAACTGGGAAGACTCATCTTCGTAAGTTCAAACCCAGCCTCAGATATTTATGAGCTGTGTCACCCTGGATATGTTATATAAATCTCTATCCATCCATCTATCTATCTATCTATCTGTCTATCTATCTATCTATCTATCCAGCTATGTATGTATGTATCTATATATGTATCTATGTATATATCTATGTATATATCTATCTCTCTATGTATCTATCCATCTATCTATCCATCCTTCTATCTCTCTCTATCTCTATCTACCTATCTATGTATCTATGTATATATCTATCTCTCTATGTATCTATCCATCTATCTATCCATCCTTCTATCTCTCTCTATCTCTATCTACCTATCTATGTATCTATGTATATATCTATCTCTCTATGTATCTATCCATCTATGTATCCATCCTTCTATCTATCTCTATCTGTTTCTATCTATCTATACATCTATCTATGTATCTATCTCTCTCTATCTCTATCTACCTATCTATGTATCTATGTATATATCTATCTCTCTATGTATCTATCCATCTATCTATCCATCCTTCTATCTATCTATCTATCTGTCTATCCAGCTATGTATGTATCTATCTATATATGTATCTATGTATGTATGTATGTATCTATCTTTCTGTCTATCCAGCTATCTATGTATCTATCTATATATGTATCTATGTCTATATCTATGTATATATCTATCTCTCTATATATCTATCCATCCTTCTATCTATCTACCTCTATCCCTATCTGTTTCTATCTATCCATCTATCTATCCATCCTTCTATCTCTATCTACCTATCTATGTATCTATGTATCTATCTATCTATCTATCTATCTATCTATCTATCTATCTATCTGTCTTATATTCTCATTTGATCCCCTCAACAACCTTACTAGAGAGGTATTATTATTGTCCCCATTAATAGATATAGAGACCAAAGGAAGAGGATCCCACAGCTGGTGAGTGTCCACAGCAGGATTCGAACCCAGCCAAATGTTCCAAATTCTATGTCTATTTCTCCATCTACCTCAGTTGTACTAAAAGGTAATTCCTGCCTGGCTCCCTCTCAGGTCTTTTGACATTTCCTGCTTTGTCCCTCCAGGAAGTCAAGGAAAAGTCTTCTTAACCTTGATTCTATGGCCATCCTTCCCTCAAAGTGTCTGTGGATAGATTTTAAGATGTTCATCAACTTGGATGGGAATTTTAAAAATTACATCTTTATTTTTAATAAATTTTGGTTTCTTTCACAATCTTATGTATTTTATTTTGTGTATTTAAAAAACCTGATTCTGAGAAGGGGCCCATAGGCTTCACCAGTCTGACTGCCCATATCCATGACATAATCAATGCCCAGAATCCCTGGCCTAGAACCTCAAGCTGGCAGGGATCTTCGGATCCTTTGGCCTGTTGCCTGTGGCTCAGTGTGCTGGTCATGGATTCAAAGCTGCAGGACCAGTGGAGGGAGATCAGCTACTGGGCTGACATGACATAAGTGTATTTCATAATCCTGATGGCAAGGAGTATTGTCGTGCTCTGCTCATCCCAGTCCTAGCCAAGCTTCATGACTTTTGACACAAAGCCTTGCTCAGCTAGGGTGGTAGGATCACAAAGACTGAGTGAGGATGGACCTGGAAGGCCTCTAAAAAAATCTTAATTTTACAGTTAGAAAGACTAAAGGAGCAAAGATGAAGTGACTTGTCCAAGATTATATAACATCTTTTGATTCACCAGAATCACCAAGTTCATGGAGTCCTTCAAGCTGATCTTACCCCATCTGTATTTGACCAGAAGTTATCTCTGAGTAATCTTGGCCACATTACTTCACTTTAGTTTAGTTGCTGGTGAAATGAGGGTATTATATTTGAAGGTCTTTAAGGACCCATAAAATACAGGTTTCTATGACTTTCCAAGTGGCCATTCCGATCATGGCCAACATTGATCACTCTTCTTCCTTTGGTAAGTCTCAACCTCCTGAGTTTCACATTCTTTGTGTGTAAAATGAGGTTTGGAATAGATGGTCTTTTCTGCCTCCACATCTTGGGCCTTTAGATCCAGCACATCCTGACTGGCCTAGTACCTAATATTTGTTTAAATACTGCCTCATGAGGGGGCGGAGCCAAGATGGCAGCTGGAAAACAGGGACTAGCGTGACCTCCCTGCCGAGTCCCTCCAAAAACCTGTAAAAAATGGCTCTGAACCAATTCTAGAACGGCAGAACCCACAAAACAGCAGAGGGAAGCAGGGCTCCAGCCCAGGACAGCCTGGATGGTCTCTGGGTGAAATCTATCCCACACGGAGCTGAGAGCTGGGAGCTGGGAGCGGAGCAGAGCAGAGCCCAGCATGAGCGGCTCGAACCAACCAGACCAGGGGACGGGTGGAGCGGGCCCTAGCGCCCTGAATCAGTGAGCCTCAGCAGTTACCAGACTTCTCAACCCACAAACAACAAAGACAGCAGAGAAGGTTAGTGGGAAAAGCTGCAGGAGTGGAAGGGAGTGGAAGGAGTTCGCAGTTCGGCTTCCAGCCCTGGGGGCAGCGGAGGTGGGGCAGCTATAGCTGCAGTTGCTTCTGGCCCCCGGCCCACCTGGCGGGAGGAATTAAGTGGCGGATCAGAGCAGGAGTGCACAGCCTACTGAAGATCTAAGCCCAGTCCAGGTTGGGGGTTCTTGGGGAAGGAGCAGTGCTGGTGTGGCAGAGCTGGCACATCCCCCCCAAACGTGGAACATAGAACTCTTTAGTCTACAAGCAGTCATACCCCTCTGAAAAACTCAAGGGTCAAGTTAGTTGGTTGGGAACATGGCCAAGCAGCAAAAACACACCCAGATTCAGTCTCAGACTTTGGATTCTTTATTTGGTGACAAAGAAGACCAAAACATACAGCCTGAAGAAGTCAACAAAGGGCAAGAGCCTACACCAAAAGCCTCCAAGAAAAACATGAACTGGTCCCAGGCCATGGAAGAGCTCAAAAAGGATTTGGAAAAGCAAGTTAGAGAAGTAGAGGAAAAATTGGGAAGACAAATGAGAAGGATGCGAGAAAACCTGAAAAACAAGTCAATGACTTGCTAAAGAGACCCAAAAAATACTGAAAAATACACTGAAGAAAACAACACCTTAAAAAATAGACTAACCCAAATGGCAAAAGAGCTCCAAAAAGCCAATGAGGAGAAGAATGCCTTGAAAGGCAGAATTAGCCAAATGGAAAAGGAGGTCCAAAAGACCACTGAAGAAAATACTACTTTAAAAATTAAATTGGAGAAAGTGGAAGCTAGTGACTTGATGAGAAATCAAGATATTATAAAACAGAACCAAAGGAATGAATAAATGGAAGACAATGTGAAATACCTCATTGGAAAAACCACTGACCTGGAAAATAGATCCAGGAGAGATAACTTAAAAATTATTGTACTACCTGAAAGCTATGATCAAAAAAAGAGCCTAGATATCATCTTTCAAGAAATTATCAAGGAGAACTGCCCTAATATTCTAGAGCCACAGGGCAAAGTAGAAATTGAAAGAATCCATCGATTGCCTCCTCAAATAGATCCCAAAAAGAAATCTCCTAGGAATATTGTTGCCAAATTCCAGAGCTCCCAGATCAAGGAGAAAATACAGCAAGCAGCCAAAAAGAAACAATTTGAGTATTGTGGAAACATAATCAGAATAACCTAAGATCTGGAAGCTTCTACATTAAGAGATTGAAGGTCTTGGAATACGATATTCTGGAGGTCAATGGAGCTAGGATTAAAACCAAGAATCACCTACCCAGCAAAACTGAGTATCATGCTCCAAGGCAAAATATGGATTTTCAATAAAATAGAGGACTTTCAAGCTTTCTCAGTGAAAAGACAAGAAGTGAATAGAAAATTTGACTTTCAAACACAAGAATCAAGAGAAGCATGAAAAGGTAAACAAGAAAAAGAACAAGAAAAAGAAATTGCAAGAGACTTATTAAAGTTGAACTGTTTTGTTTACATTCCTAAATGGAAAGATAACATGTATGATTCATGAGACATCAGTATTAGGGTAGTTGAAGGGAATATGCATATATGTATATATGTTTATGTATATATATATATATAATTGAATGTGTATGTATGTATATATCTATGTGTATATATATATATATATATATATATATATATATATATAGAGAGAGAGAGAGAGAGAGAGAGAGAGAGAGAGGACACAGGGGGAGTTGAAGATGAAGGGAAGATATCTTAAAGAAATAAAATCAAATTAAGGGATGAGAGAGGTACATATTGAGAGAGGGAGATAGGGAGAGACAGAATGGGGTGGATTATCTCATATAAAGGTGGCAAGAGGAAGCAGTTCTGTGGGAGGAGGGGAGAGAGCAGGTGAGGGGGGAATGAGTGAATCTTGCTCTCATCAAATTTGGCCTGAGGAGGGAATACCATACATACCCAATTGGGTATCTTACCCCACAGGAAAAAAGGAGGAAGAAGATAAAAAAGGGGGGGATGATGGAGGGGAGGGCAGATGGGGGTGGAGGTAATCAAAAACAAACACTTTCAAAAGGGGACAGGGTCAAGGGATAAAATTCAATAAAGGGGGATGGGTTGGGAAGGAGCAAAATGTAGTTAGTCTTTTACAACATGAGTATTGTGGAAGGGTTATACATAATGATACACATTTGGCCTATGTTGAATTGCTTGACTTCTTCGGGAGGGTGGGTGGGAAGGGAGGAGGGGGGAGAATTTGGAACTCAAAGTTTTTAAAAACAGACGTTCAAAAACAAAAATAAAAGTTTTTTGCATGCAACTAGAAAATAAGATACACAGGCAATGGGGAGTAGAAATTTAGCTTGCCCTAAAAAAAGGAACGGAAAAGGGGATGGGAGGGGAGTGGGGTGACAGAAGGGAGGGCTGACTGGGGAACAAGGCAACCAGAATATATGCCATCTTGGAGTGGGTGGGGGGAGGGTAGAAATGGGGAGAAAATTTGTAATTCAAACTCTTGTGAAAACCAATGCTGAAAAGTAAATATGTTAAATAAATAAATTAAATTAAAAAAAATTAAAAAAATGAATACTGCCTCATATTGCTTTTGAGTTTCACACGTAAGATCCTCTCTTCCTCCTTTCTCCACATGCAGTCATTGTCTAAGTTTTGTTGGCCCAGGTTTTGTGATCTGTCAGCCAATCCTTCTCTTTCCCATAGAAATAATCTCTGTCTTCAAGGAGCATGCATTCTACTAGATGACTCTTAGGCACTGATTATATTTTTCTGAGTACCAGTCCTGTCAGAAACTTGAATATGTAAGCCCAGTAATGAGTTTAATATCATCTTCTTGGACAAAGCTGGTCATAATACTTGGATAAGCACAGAGAAGCCAACTACAACTTTCCCAGTAATATGGAGGACAATCAGGTCTTACCAATTCTAAAGTGTATGTGGTATATAGGAAGGACTAACAGCTCTGGTGGGAGGGCTTCCTGAGCCCTTTTCAAGTCTATTCCTCCACCTTTTCTGAGCACTTTAGCCCAACACTCACCTATGACTAAAAGAAGCTGTAGCATGTGCAGCAGCCACACTCTGGTAAAACTATCCCAACACACAGGCTAAATGAGGTGGAAAGTAACCAACAAGCCTCAAACCCATAGGTGAGTTAGGGAGTTGTCTGCCTCAAGCAGGTGATGTACCCTAGGGGTACTGGAACTTAGTAAAAATGAATGGAAATGCACTGATGTTTGGCTTTACTAAGTGTCTAAAAGGCATGGGAGACCAGAGGGCTGGGTGAAGGGGGGAGGATATCAAGTGAATGAGCCAGGACCTACATCAGGTCCTGTGGTTTCTGTTCCAATAATAGGAAGCAGGAAAGTTCTGAACAGTTGACAGACCCTGGAGCTTAAATCCTCCTTGTAGGGAGCCATAGATTTAAACTTTTGGTCACCTTTAGACTGTAATTGTGATCAAGAGGCAGAGCCTTGTGGGAAGAAGGGTCAGACAGGTCCTGCCTATGGAGAAGTGTTAGCTCAGGGTGGATGACAGAAGCAGAGACTCTGAGGCCAGACATGACCCATTCTTTTTGGAATAGAATAATGATCTTGCACCAAGATTTCCTTTTACAGTTTATAAAGTATGCTGGCCTCCATCCTCCTCTCTCTGGACAAGGATCAAGCACCTACAGCTTGTGGGACATTGAAAGAGAGGCAGAGAAGAATAGTCACAATAGTGATGACTCTGGTTTACCTAGTTGCTTGGTCTATGGCCTTGTCTTCAACTTTCCCCTGTCCTTCCTTTCTCTCCAATGAGTTACCAAAGTTCAACTCCAGCCTTTAGCATCATCTGTGTCCTCTTCCCTCTTTCTGGGACCCCAGCAAAACACCAGCTCTCCTTACCTCCCATCTGCTTCGATTCCCGTAGTAGCTTCCACTTTCTTTCCCCTCCAGTTCAGCCTCCCTACTGCTGCTATGCTAACTTTTCTCATGTAATGACCAAAGCATGTGATTTTTGCCTTGCTGTGACTTTCCTTATGGCTCCCAAGTAAATATGTAGCCATTTTGTTTGACATTCAATACCCCCTCCAATCCGGTGGCAACATATCTCTCAGACTGTTATTCAACATCGCTTCACACTCTGCCCACCCAGAAGCGGACTGCTTTCCAGGTGATATAGTGGAGTGACCAGTTGAGTTGGAGTCTGGAAGACCTGCATTCATATCCTGTGTCAACACTGACTACCTAGGTGACCCAGAGCAACCCTTAACCATTCCAAGCCTCAGTTTCTTCATCTTTAAAATGGGAATGACACCACCTAGCTCACAGAGTTATGATGAAGAAAATGGATATTAAATGCTTTGAAAATCTTAAGCCACTCTCAATCATTAAGTGAGTAAATATTTAAATGCTTTCTCTCACTGTATCCCACACCTACAGTGTTCTCCCTCCTTCTCCCTGCCTCATATCTTCCATGGACTGAACCCTTCAGATGCATTGCAAATCCCACCTTCTCGCAGAGGCCTCTCCTGGTCTCTCTTCCTTCTCTCCATTCATTTACATGGTATATCTCTCTCGTATTTATCCAGTTCTTTGTATGTTGCTTCCCCTGTTTATCTGTTAGCTCCCTGCACTAGAGGCCATGGGTTTTTTTGCCTTTTTTGTATACTAGCACAGTGCCTAGAACATAGTAAGTGTTTAAGGAATGCTTATTGGCTATTTGCGATGCACAATTGTAGGCTCTCGGTAATCTCTGCCTCTGGGACAGATGGGAACTACTTTCTTCCATTATCCTCCATCCTTTTTGGCCTCCAAGGCCAAAGGTTAACCCTATCCCCAACCCAGAATGTTCAGTCCACTGCCCTGCCTGGAATGCCCTCCATTCTCTTTGTCTATTGAATTCCTACCGCTTCTTTAAAAACTAAATCAAATGATCCTGCCTCCATGAAGCCTTTGAGGGTCCTCTCCAACTATAGGAATCCTTTGCTCCTCAAACCTCACATAGACCCTTGCTTGCATCTACAAAATATGATGGATTTTTAAGCTTATAGTTATGCATATTTCCTTCATATCCTCCACTAGACTACAAGGTCAATGATGGAAGGGTCCTCAGTAATCATCCTAGGAGGAGCTTGGTAAGTCTTTAAGTTGCTCCTGATAAAGCTGTTCTTGAAAGACGTCCTCTGGCCAGGATGATGACATGTACAGACATACTTGGTCTTTACAATAACCCTGGGATGTGAGGACAATCATCATTAGGCTTATTTCAGGAGCAAATAGAGACTCAGAGGGCTTCAGCATCTTGGCCCCAGCCAACGGCTAATCCATGGCAATGCTAGAATTGGAGCACAGAATTGCCTAAACCACATTGCTTTTCTTTGCTGCCCTCAAAGCACCGTAAGTTACATGAAAGTGACCCCACGAAACATACTGTTTCGCTTTTGAGTTCCAGCCAGCACACATGCTGGCCTAACATTGCCATGCCTCAGGAATAACAAACTCCCTGGGCACTTCCAGCCGTGATGCAGTACAGTGTTTAAAATATTTCTCACTTTGGTAGATGCAGAAAAGCTTGAGGAGTGACTTGATTCCCTTGCCCCCTGTGAGTCTCAGGGGTTAAGGAGGGGAGCCGTATCAGTGAAGAGAATGGCTAGTTTCTAGCTTAGGCTCTGACTTGCACATTCTAGTTGGCATTGCATAATTCCAAGGCTCCTAGTGAGGGGTGGGGTGATGGGGCATTCTTTTATGGCAGCATAGAGAGAGGGAAGGCTCAAGTAGCTAATTTAGTGCCAAAGGCCCTGGTGGCTATCTTCTCCTTGGGTAGGAGGTCAAATATCCATCCCAAGGTTTAATATCTTCAAAGTCAGAGATGACCTCATGAGTCAGGGAGGCCCAGAGGTTCTCCATCCTTTTTGGTTGGAACTGACCGGTGGCAAAGTCAAAGGAAATGAGCACTACTAGGAAGGTGACTAGGAGTTCTTTGGACATTGCTGAAGTATAGGGAAATGTGGCCATGCTGATTTGGCATTTCCATATTATAATTTTATTCTAATGAGATTTAAATAGCAACTTCCCAAGACATTTTACCAGACATTATAATAAGTTACTGGAACCTATTTTAATTCATTATGCCAGTGCAAGTAGGGAGCTGTTTGAGATCATTTGTTCCTGGGCCACCCGGTTGTTGGGGCTCAACAAATTGAAGAAGGAGAAAGGGAAGTCTACACCATACTCATTAGAGGTTGGGCTCCTCTAGTGGTGAAACCTGCCTGAGCTCTATGCATGGATCACAAAACAAAACCAAATGAAGCCATGATGAAAAACCTACAGAAAAGAAAAGAAGCTGCTCTAGTCTTTTGAGCTCAGCAGTGACTTGTAAATGTGTGACAGGACATTGGTGTCTGTGTATATGGGGTAGGGGTAAAGGATAAAGAATGGCTACTACCTAAATTAGGGAGACAAGTCTCAGCATATATAAGAAGTTACTAAATGTAATAGGAAGTCTCAAGGGTCATGCGAGATGCACAATTAGAGCTACAGGATTTCAGAGGAGAAGGAAAATACATCTGAATATTGATTCTCAAAGAAGTTTTGTGTGGAAAGCAGAATTGCTGAGCTTTGAAGAATGGATAAAATTTGGCTAGACAAAGGAGGACACTCCAGGCTCAGGGTATAACATGAGCAAAGGGAAGGTGATGGTGAATGGCACAATACTTCATTAGCCATTGCATTTCCACAAACATAAATTAGCCATCTATTATGAGAAGGGCATCAGGCTGCATAGAGGTACATGGCAGCATCTATGCAAAAGGTATTTGTAGCAATCTGTAAAGTCAGGCTAGAGGCAGACAGATTTCTCCTTTATGAAGTATTCAAAAGATCCTTTTAATATCCATCAGCTTCTGTGGCTTCTGGTTCCTATTATTTTAAAGCAAAGAAACCTTATACAATATGTATAAGGAGATGCTGCCAGGCTGCTTTTAATTCTGGGTTTGTCTTTTTGCTCCATTGAAAAGATTTACTGTCCTACTGGAGCGTATGTAAATGCAAGGAGATCGAGGCAGCAGATATACAGGGGAGGGGGCAGAAGAGGGGGGAGGAGGCGGGAATAGATAATGCTGACACCAAGGCTGCCATTCTTTTATTCTGGTTTCTGTAGCTATGTGGGCCTTGAGCTCGATGGCCCCTTGGCTTCAGCAAATGCTTTGAGGACAGACCCATGAACTCCTGGGCAAGGGAAGTTGTATTCAGGCATCTCTGAGATTCTGATGCTTTTGCCCTTGAAAAGACCTCCTGCAGTGGGTTTCAGAGAGCAGAGGACAGAAGGCCACAAGTAGGATAGTGCACTCTGCTAGCCCCAAAGAGCAGGGGGCTGCAGCCCCTGGTCTTAGATATAGCCTGCTGCTAAGGCTCTACCAACTGGGCTCTGGACAGCAGGAGAGCAGAGATTCAGGCAGAGAACAGAAATGCTAGCTGCACATGGGGCTACAAGGAGTCAGTGCTGCTGGGGTGAGTTAGGTATGGGGTACAGGAAGACTGGGCAGGGGAGGGGAGAGGAAGGACAACTGCAATAGCACCTTGGGCAGCCTTACCAGCTGGTGAAAAGGAGGGAAGACATGACCCTCTGCTCCCACAACAGAGAGTGTATGCATCTATAGATGAGCATTGAGGATACTGGAGTCCTTAAGAAAGCTGACACATATGTGCTGAACACTTCTGAGAAAACCATTGGGCAGATGAATTCAGGGTGGTCCCACCTGGTGGCCATAATAAGTATTGCCAAATAATTCATTAAGTATGTGACAGCCTGCTTTTCTGTAGGTAGTGGAAAGCAGGACAGGAAACACAACTAACCCTTCCTTCCTTCCTTCCTCCCTTCCTCCCTCCCTCCCTCCCTCCCTTCTTCTCTTCCTCCCTCCCTCCCTCCCTCTATCCCTCTATCCCTCCCTTAAAGAGGAAACTTAGGGTCATAGATATGTGACTTGCCCAAGGTCACATAAGCAATACTAGTGAGAATCAGTGTTAGAACACAAGTTCTTGGACTCTAGCTTGAGTTCTCCTTCCACTCTACCAAACCATGAACACATATGGTTTCCTTTTGGAGGAGAGGAAAGAGGGTATCCTGTAGCTACATGTGCATATGTTCATACATAAAGGCACATTCACATGCATATACATGTATGTGTGTATACTTCCCCTGATATATCCAAATACTGCCACATAGTAGCACAAGAACATACCTACAGAGAAACATGCCTTTACTGGCCCATAGAATTGCAGGCACCCAGAAACACTCTGCACACAGAGAGGTGGACATGGGTGGACACACACATCCATGCACACATGCATGTGTGTGAGAGAACATGCACACGAGTACACATGCTTAGAAGCCTTGGTAACTGGTTCCTGAGCCAGGCTACACAGCTGCTGTGACAGATGGGTGAGGCTCCATTTGAGCACTCCCTGGAGCTCACCCTAAGGGATCAGGCACAGTATATTATTAGTGCCTGAAATTTCACTGTTAGATATTCATCTTTCAATCATGAAAGCTTGCTCTGTAGAAGGTTCTGGGCTCAGTGCTGGGGATGCAAAGATGAGAAATAGCTTATTTCCTGCCCTTTGGGAACTAATGCATCCAATTAATGCTGAAATCCTAAGTAAAGTGATATGCAATATATTCAAGCAATGACTTTGGAATCCTAACATTGGAGTCTTGATGTTGTTTTCTATCCCGTGCCCTCAGAGCTTGCCTCTTGGCAGTTTAGGTTTTATAACCATGGTTCTTAAAGTGTTTCAATTGTGTGCCTTCTTCAATTCAACAGCAAGTGTATTGAGGCACAGGACTCTGTGTCTCTTTCTCATGTTAGTATCCCTCACTTCCAGTGGCTAGCACTGGGGTCTGAAAACAGAATCACATGCTTCTAGAACTAAGAAGACCCTCAATGAGCAAATAAGACAATGTGGAATTGAACCAAAATTCCTCTCCAAGAAACATAACTCGTGCTCACTCACCTAGCTTGTACTTGAAGGCTTCCAGTGATCAGGAACTCACTCATTCCTAACAATATTTTCATTTTTAAAGTTAGAGAAGTTTAAAGAATTTCAAAATTATAAAGAGAATAAATTCTCTGTATCTGAAATCTTCTATCCTACAACTTCTACTCTTTGTTCCTTGGTGTGGTTTCTGGTGGCAGGAAAAATAAATATAATTTTACTTTTAAAACTGAAATAAAGTCATGATATAGTCATGCACAGATTTGTACAGCTATGTATAAATAAGGGCTAGACAGGATAAATTGGAAATAACCAGCAAAAGAAATGTATTAGAATTATGGGAGATCAGCAAAATCTTCCTATGGAAATGAGTTTTTACCTGTGACTTGAAGCAATGCAGGTTTCAGAGATGAGGAAGGAGAACATTCTAGGCATGAGTCAGCCAGTGAGAAGTCTCCTGATTTGGAGATCAAGTGTCCAAGCAGGCCAGTGTCACTGTATTGCATAGTATGTGTGTATGTTGGGGTAAGGGAGTGTAAGGTGTAGAAAAGCTGGAAAGTAGGGGCATGCTATGAAGGACTTTGAATGCCAAACAGAAGATTTTATGTTTGTTCTTGGAGGTGACAAGAATGAGCATAACTTTTTTTTTTGGCAGAATTATAACTATCATCACCATCATCGTGAGAGTACTGCACAGATAGCCTCAATGCATCTATCTTTGTCCATAGGCGGTGTAATTTTTTTACTCAATGATTTGGATAAAGGCATAGACATCAAGCCCATCCAACTTAGAGATGAAAGAAAGCAGGAAAGAGGAGCTAAAACATTGGACAGAATGAAGAGAAAAAAAGACCTCAATGGGCCAGTTAAGTGAGTTACATGGTGGTGCAGGAGAAGTAGTATTGGATTTGGAGTCAAAGAACATAGGCTGTAGTCCAGCTCTGATATTTACTATCCATGTGACCCTGAGAAAAGAAGTTAACCACTTGGGACCTCAGTTTCTCAATTGTAAACTATAGAGGTTAGCATAGACATTCTATAAAAACCCATTCAATGATAAGTCTACAATCTGATGACTGAGGAAATGCAAATTAATAGTGATAAATGTGGATTCCTACATTGGGATTGAGAACCCTACAAGTATAATATAAAGGAGAAATGACTAGACAGTAACATGTGTGAAAACTCTAGGGATTTAGTAGAATGAAATCGTCATGAAATGCTTGTGGTGTTGACATCAATCTACAGTATGACTGTGCAGCCAAAGAAGGCACTGAAATCCCAAATTACATTGCAAGGCACATTGTCTAAGACAAGGGAGGTGATTCTCAGAACATGTATGAGATATCCTATTAGGGCTGAAATTGTAGGAATAGGGACTGATAGGTCCATTAGTCACCTCACCCTACCTAAAAAGTAACAACATCTCACCTGACATCTTGACTCCATGAGCATGCATCTCAAGAAATCAGACGTTTAGTTGATTGTGAAAAATCCTTGGACCTGATTAGATGAACTATAATAATGCAGAAAGGAAGTCTGTTCTTTTTTTTTGCAAGGTCTTAGTTATTCTTTTTGGGGATTTAAAAATTAAGTCCTTTAGGGCCTGAGATCCTAAGCACCAGACAATCCAGGGTACAGGACTTGATTCAACAATAGGAATGATTTCTGAGTAAACACTTTTGTTTCTACTATTTCTCCATAGTTAGATTAGTGAGAGGTCAAATAATCCTGGCTCTTCCCTGACCTGTTGATTTTTAGTGAACATATACCTCAATTTATTGCTAGCTTAGGCTGATCATCTTTTGCTGTGAATATAAGAGAGCCTTTCATAGACCTAATCACAGAAGAAGAGCTGGATAATGAGGTATTAAACTAGCTTTAAAAATTCAGCCTGGCCAAGTGATCCTATTAAGATGGGCAAATTAGTCCCTTGAATGAATGAGGAAGCATCTTTATAACATGAAGGATGGCAGGCCACATTTCTTGGTGACCTTGCAGTCAGTTCACAGAGTCCAGGAAGCAGACTCAAAGAGTCCTATCACTGGAAGCCTGCTAATGATATGACAAATAGAAGAGTCAGAGATTTGGAGAATGAGAAGCTATAGGAAGGAATGTGCAGATATGAATAGTAAAGCACAGGCAGATATGATTGCAAAATGAAAGGAGCCAGAGTCTGGGATAAGGCTTCTTGGGTTGATTGGACAGGGCTTAAGACAATAGGTGAATCCCTAACTCTAACCTTCACCCTCAACTAAAGCCCCTGAATGTGATAAACATTTATCTCCCTTATCCTTTGACTTCCTTCATGACAGCTTAAAGTCTTGTTTCTCTAGATATGGGAATCCTGTTTATCACTAAAAAATATTTACTTTGCCTTCATAAACATGGTTAAATATTGGCATTTTCTGGCTGGCATCTACTCATTAGAAATATGTTTGGAAGGAGACAACTGAAAGGGAAACATCTTCAGAGAAGTGATAGAGATAAAGTGAAGACTAAGGTGATTTTCCAAAAGTGTGGACTATTAACGGGGGCTCAGAGCTAAGAAATCTATAAAGAGAATTAAGGACCTTTTTTGTTTTTCTTGCTTCCTACAGAAGAAAGGGAAAGTTTAGTTAGGGTTAAGAGTTAGTAGCAAGGTCACAGGAAAATAGGAGTGATGGAACAAACCTGGTCATCATTCCATGCAATTAACATTGCTTTATAGATTGGCTTCTTCATCTAGGTATTTCTACAAATGACATTTTAAGGCAGGAAAACACTAAAATAATATAAATTTTAAAAATACTTAAAATAGGTAAGCTAACAATAGTTATGCAGCAGGGTATAATGGAAAGATTGTTGTTTTGGAATAAAGGAACCTGTATTTTAATCATATTACTACTTACTTTTCATAAAATATTGGGAGTGTCATACTCTTTAGCCCTGAAGGGTTTGGTCCATAAAACTTGAGGTCCCTAAGGTCTATTCTTTGGGTAGTTCATAGTACCGTGAATAGAGCACCAGACCTAGGGTCACGAAAACTCATCTTCTTCAGTTCAAGTCTGGCCTTAGACACTTACTAGCTATGGTACTCTGGCCGAGTCACTTAACTTATTTCCCTCAGATTTCTCATCTGTAAAATGAGCTGGAGAAGAAACCATGTCAGCATCTTTACCAAAACAAATCAAATGGGTTTATAGAGAGTCGGAAATGACTGAAACAACTGAACAATGATGAAATCCATTCCAACTCAAACTCTACAATTTTTTGCTCCTGAATGCAATGAGTAATCCTAGTGCTAGAGGATAGATGATGAAACATTTTCTTCCTACATGAAGCTAGGTGGCAGGGTATGGGTGCAGAATCCTTCATCAGACAGCTTTGCTGTTGGTTGATTTGACTTAACTGTTTGTTTGTTTGTTTGCTTTTCTATCTTATGAAGGAGGTTTCCCTCAGGGGTTTATATTAGTAATTGTTACAAAATTTAAAAATACCCATATCAACACTTTAAATACTTTGGGACAGACTTCTTGCATCAATACTTAGGGTAGCAGCAGATTCATCCCAATAAGGCACAAGGTCAGTGTGGTATTTGCAAGACCTCTCATAAGAAATACAAGTTGTATTTTATAAAATTGACTCCTTCCCCCATGATTCGAAATGAATCCAGCCAATCTTGTTAAGCATCCTTCCCTCTGAAGAAATTGTAGAAAAACCGTTTGCTAAAATCACTAGGCACCATTTGTTCCCTTGAAATCCTGTCTTTCCACATTTCAGAGGGGAAAAAGGGGGTGGGATTGTGAAATGCTGCATTTCCCACCAATCAAGAAAACAGCAGTGTCTGGGGGGAAATCCTGCAGAGAAAGGTCCTGGGGAGTGCAAATTCTGAGCATTCAGGAGCTCCCCATGTGGGCAAAGAGAAGAAACTCAGTCCCTAAAACTTTGTCAATCTGCCTGGAAGCCCACCGAATGCTGATTCAATGAATGGTAATTTTTCTAATTAGAAAAATAATTAGGGCAAGGAGAAAAAAAAGGCACAAAACCTACCCACATATAATTAGTTTTAAAGCAATCTTACAAAAAGCCAGAAGGGCCTGCTGGTGGTGAATGTGGATGGGAAACAGGCATATGTTCAGGTCATGTTGGAGTGTGCATATGGGAACTGCTGGGAAAACTAAGTGTGTGTGTGAGGGGGTTGGTGTAGCCTTTACTTCTTCCTGCTAGAACTCTGAAACTCCTGCAAATCCAAAAAACAAGGTCCTAAAGGCCAATTGATAACTTCAGTTCAAGGTACCACTGGAGACCCACCAATCATTACTTCTCCAATCAAAACCTACGATTATTTGTCTTGTTTTAAAAACAACCACAATAGCTTCCTTTAGATTTTCATTAATGAATAATTTCTCCAGATAATATGAAATATCTTTCTCTAGTGTTTGAAGGTTAACTAGTTGTTTTGTTTTTGAACAGCAATGTTGTTGTATATGTAGTCCAAACATTAATTATTCCCATTTTTAAAATGCGGAGAAAAGCTTGGAGAAATTTCAGTGCCTTTTCATTTGTTAAAAAAACAATATTTAGTGTGAGAGTTGAACATCAAAGTCATATCTGCTGGCTCTGACTTAAGTCCCCTGCTAATTGACCATGATACATCTTTGAGAGGTATTTAAATAGCTCTCAAAATAAAAATATGGCATCATAGAGTAGGAAGGTATCAAGGTTGTCCGCAATCAATCAATTCTTGGTTAGCACATGCTGTGGTTGAGACTTGGAATACAAAGACAACAATCACCCATTCCTGTCCTCAAGGATATTAAATTCTCACAAACGTCATCCATCCTACCAGAAAAGAAAGTAAAAAGTAAAGTTGGTATAAGAGAACTAACCATCATCTCAGGAAAAGTTTGACCTCACGCACATGCCTGGTCTTCCATCACTGTAACGAAGGAGAGGGAATTGCCTTCTCGTGTGTCCACTTTGGGACCATGTCACCATAATTTCACAGTATTCAGTTTCTCTTGTTTTGCTGCTTGCTTCTCTTTACATTTCTGTAGGAATTGTGGACATCGTTTTCCTGCTTCTGGTTATTTCATTTTATATCACTTCATGTAAGTCTTCCCATGCTTTTCAGTATTCATCATATCTATTATTTCTTAAAACAAAGTAATATTCCATTATGTTCCTGTGGCACAACTCATTTATCTATGCCCTAATTGATTGGAATCTTTTTTGCCTAGTTTATTGCTTGTGTGGCATGCTTGTGGTGTTGACACCAAACTCTTTTTTATGGGTTAGGTCACTCTCCCCATCTGCATTCAAGCTAGCAGGTTGGGAGGAAGTCTTTTTAGAGGGGGTGCCAAGATTCTACAACTCCCTTTGGCTCCTAGGGAGTAACCTAGTGTGGGGAAAGTGTAAGTCTTTCTATAACATGCCATCTGTATTCATTGCCTCCTCTTTGGTGATATCCACTCACACTCTAATCCCCTGAAATCTGACTGCCATCATGAGCATTGGACTAAAAAAGCCATTTCCAAGGTAACAAATGGATCATTAATTTCCATATCCAGTGGCCTTTCCTCAATCCTCATCCTCCTTTATCTTTATTTAGCATTTGACCCTGTTGACTATGTTAAGAAGAAGTGAAGGTTAATAGAATTAGGAGGTGGGTTCAAATCTAGACTCTGATAATGAGAAGTTGAGACACTCTAGCAAATATGTTTAACTTGCTTGTCTCAGTTTTGTCCCCTGTAAAAGGGTCATAAAAATAATAACTCCTATTTCTATAGCACTTTAGTAAGTCAGCAAGACTTCATTAAATTCTAAATATCTACTATGCTAAGTGCTAATGGGCGTGACATGTGACCTTAATTGTTCTTCTCTCTTTAGGTTGACTTGCTCATCCCAACCTGTACTTACATGTTAGCAAGTCAGGTGACCACCAAAGGGAGTGGTCACAGTGCTGCAAATCACTCTGTTTTATTAAGAATAATTCTGGTGGAATAAACTCTTCCCACCGTACACTCTAGTACATGAGCCCTCACCGGTATGCTTCCCATTGCACAAATTAGATAGGTGAACTCTATTAATGGTTAATTAGAAACATTTATCGAACAGAATAAATAATAATGATGACAAAAACTTCAACAACAGTAAAACATTTCCCCTATAAATTAAAGAAATATTCTCCGACTCATTCATGGGGAAAGGAGTGAAAGGGAAAATCATGTTTATACAGTATCTACTATGTGTTGATACTATGCTAAGCACTTTACAAACATTATCCCATTTGATCTTCACAGCAACCCAAAAAGGAAGGTGTTATTACCATCCCCATTTTGTAGTTGAGAAAAATGAGGCAAATAGAGTTTAAGTAACTTTCCCAGAGTCACACAGCTAGTAAATATCTGTGGCCAGAGTTGCACTCAGATCTTCCTGACTCCAAGCCCAGTACTCTATCCACTGTACCACCTAACTGCACAGTGTCCAAAGGTAGGCACAGATTTATAAAACCACATTGGAGAGGGACTGTGTGAAGAACTCATGTGACTGTGATAAATCATAACTCTGCACTCTGAATTTTGATGTGTTTTGCTTCTCTCAAAAGCAGTGTGCACAACAATTCCCTGATGGGGTGAATTTCTACTAGATGCTCCATTCTGCCTGCTCAGATCTTCTCAGCTCTTCTGAGCTATCATGAATGCTCTGCTCTACTGGTCTAAAATAAGGTCCCTTCAGTGATACAATTACCTCTGTCTCATGGCAATAAGCCAAAAGTCATAATTCTGACACCTATACCTTGAATACAAAATATACATTTATCTTTCTATACTCACCGAAAAGTTCTAGGAATTTCCTGGAATTTCTAGCTCCTTCCTTCAAAGTCAGTCATATGCAAATTAGATTTTAGAGAGCAGATACTTCAGCTACAATCTTTCATCTCCTATTTCTCTCACTTTCCTTGCATTAATCTCCAGGGCTTAAAATATAAACTCTGCTGTTTAGCTATTACAGTTCTCAAAATCCCAGCCGCAACCTAGCTTTCCAGTCTAATTATATATTATTTCCTTTTTCCACATCCTCCAATCTAGCTAAACACACTTTTTCTCTGTTATACGCACATAACACTCCATGCCCCAATTCAACACCTTTGCATTGCTGTCCTATATGACTACAATCTACTCCCTCATAGAATCACTCTCTTTTTTCAAGACATGGTTTAAGTATCACATTCTACAGTAAGTCTTTCCCAACCCCAACCCCAAATGCAAATATTCACCCTCTAAATCAACCCTGTATTTACCTACTTTGCATTTATTTGCATTGCTTCTGTATATTTACATAAGTGTACTTGGTGATTCACCCCTTAAGAATACCAGCTCCTTGTGAGTGGAGATCATTTCAATCTTTGTACTTTTATGCCCAGTACCCAGCATAATGTCTGATGCTTAGTAGGATTTAAGAAATCCTTGTTGATTGACTGAAATTTACCCTCAAGAAATTGCCATTTTGCTGAGCAAAAAGGATCAATTTTTCAGGGTTCCTCAATAGTTCCCATTTCTTTCTTCCTTTTTGGCTAGTCAAGCTATCCATGGCTCTGCAGCCAAACAAAGGCTCTGTTGGGTTCTCTCTAGTTGTAAAGACTTTGAATACAGGCTCATTGATAGACGAGTGTCTGTTGTTTCAGGACCAGTCAAACTTTTCAGGGATCCCCTTCTCCATGTTCTCTACCAGCCGATGGATGACTGAAGAAGATGGTCTATTGAGGGAGGGATCATGTCTGTGTAGGGAGCATCAGTGAGATCGTCCCATCTTGTGAAGCTTTGCAAAAGCATAGTAATGAGGTTTGAACATCAGCTTCCAATTCCCTTCTTAGTTGGGAATCTTAAAAACAATTGACAAGTTCTAAGCAACCACTGATTTTGTAAAGATTGCCTTCAACTCTGGTGCCTCCTCCATTGTATGAGCAATAGAACCTGCTTCTCCCTCTCTACATTATTTCTTGCAGTCCTACATGTGATGCCTCTCATCTCTTCACTAAATCAGACCTCTAGGTGTCACAGGTGTCCCACATGGCCACCTCCAGCATCCAAGGATCTTTGAAGCTGGTCATGGATTCAACTTCATATGCATCTATCTGTTTCTACCTGATGTGCAAATGTCTGAGTGCATGGATGGATCAGGGATGCATGAGTGTGCTGTGGTGTATTGAAGAGAACCTGCAGCCAGAAGAAAATTTCATTGAAGAGATTTTCAGGCCAGTTGTATGGTAGCCACCAGAAGTTAAGGCGAGAGGATGAATTCATGACATCTAAGACAAGACAGGAATCTTGAAATTGGTCCCTAGGCTTTCCAAAGTGCTCAAACATCACCAGCATTCTGCTTGAAGAAACTGAGTGATCATTAGAGAAGGGTTTCCTGCTTGGGCACTGCTTAGATTAGATGCTTCTGTGGGGGTCCTACCAGCTTTGAGAACTGGTGACTTTGTGACTTCCTTTTTGCTGTGTTATATTAGTTGTGGGGTCCTAACCAAATCATTTGGAGCCTCAGTTTCCTTGCAAAAAGGATAGTTATAAAATAACCCCTCCCATACTTACTCAAGAGATAGACTGTAAATCAAATGAGACAGTGCCTATAAAAAGCATTTTACAGTTGTATAGAATATAAATTAAAAAGTTATCTTTACTCAGTAGTTGAGTGTTTAGAAAGCTGGTTTCAGAGTCAGGAAACTGAGTTTGAGCACTACTTCTGACAGATATTGTCCATACCACCCCAGATAATCATTTGCTCTTTCATTCAATGTCCCAGGGAAATATGTAAGACTGTAAGGTGGAGACCAGGTGCTAGTCTACTTGCCTACAAAGACTCTTCTCAAGGGAATTTTCTGTATAAATGAAAGCACAGCTATGATCCAAATAGATAAGCCTACACATTTTGTGTGTGTGTGTGTGTGTGTTAGTGCAAAATTAGGAACATTAAGGTTTAGTGGAGAAAGAAAGACTCAGTAGAACTCATCTGATCCCTGATATTTATTTTAGGGTCATGGACTAGGGCAAGCCATTGAATTCTACTATGCTACTATGCTTCAGTTTTTTCTTCTTTAAATTGGGAATGATACCTTTCAACCAGCTTCTCAGGGATGTGTTAGGGAAAATACTTTGAGAACCTTTAATACCGACACTAATATAAGCAGTGACAGTAACATCAGTGCTAACACTAATAGTAATACTCACTGCCACTAAATGCACTTTCAGGTGTGCGAATCTCTTTAAAGTCATTTTACCATCTCGTTCTCACAACCGCCCAACAAAGTAGGTACTAGAAATATTCTCATTTTGCAAGGTCAAAAATTGAGGCTGAGAGAAGTTAAGTGATCTGGGCCAGATCACACAGCCCATCAGGGCCTGAAGCAGGATTGGAAACTAAGGCTTTTCTCCTCCAAGTCCAGTGCTCTATCCACTGGGTTACCCTGCCTCCTAAAAACACTATATAATTGGAAGCTATTTCCACTTATTCCCTTCAGACATATGGAAAAAGACCTGGCCTCAAGTCCGCATCTGTGAAGGAACAATTCTTTCTCAAGACCTGTTATGAGTAACCACTCAAATGTACGTAACTTGCTGTGTTGGCAAGCAAAATGGCCTTTGTTTTCTTTGAGTGACTTGGCGTATTTCATTGAGCCTTGCTGGGTGCTGGGCCCCAGGCCAAGAGCCCTATTTGTGTGGAACCTATGTGGGTGGTCGGATTAGTGACTGGGGTGGGCCCAGGGTGGGGCTGGCTAGGGGAAGGTGTTGACTCCAGAGCCAGGCTCTATTGGGTGTTGACCTAATCTATGTGGATGTGAGCCTCCCAGGCTCCTGGGTGGAGGGGCCAACTCAAGAACCAATCACCAGAGCCTGGACTCTGGTCAGTCAGATGGCACTTGATGATGTCAAAAATTCTATAAGAGGAGAGAAGACAGCTTGAAGATCCCTTTTCGGTTGGAGCAGCAGTGGTGGCGAGCGTCACTCTGGGCCAGCCCTTGTTCTGAGCTCCTGGGCTGAACCTAGATGTTGGTAACTATGAATTGTATTGGGTCTGTCTGTTGATATTTGTAATTTGTTTGTATTTTGTTCTGAAGTTCAGGGTGCTGGCTTTTTCCACTGAACTAAATGAATGTTCTGAAGTTCAGGGTGCTGGTCTCTTCCCCTGAAGTAAGTGAATGAATCTGTATTTGGTCTGTCTGTTGATGCTTGTAACTTGTTTGTATTTATTCTGAAGTTCAGGGTGCTGGCTTTTTCCCCTGAACTAGCTGAATGCTGTCTGTATGCTCCCCTGAACTGACTGAATGCTGTCTGTATGCTGGATTAAAGTAAGCTTGTCAACCCCTTCACCTTGCTTTCCTTGATTAAGCAGATCAAAAGAACCTGTGCTCTCCCAGCATGCCGGCAGCTTTCTGGGTGCTGGCTGTGGGTGGATCTTACACCCCCACAGAAGCTGCTAGCTGGATTGTTGAAACACTTGCCAATAGATATTCAAAGCTTACCAAAAACATCATCCCTGTCTTCATGAAGCTTATATTCTCTAAGTGTCTTGACACCAATATTGTTGTGATAGGAGCAACATTTCCTCCCTCCCAAACCTGGGAGACTGGTTCAACTCTCTCCAGTTATCCTGAGAGAAGGGACATCCTCTCAGCCACAGGAAATAAGTGCCAAAGCCAGGGTTCCAATCCAGGCCTTCTGACATCTTCAGACCTCTCTTCATTTTGCCTTGATGCTTAAAAACAGCACCCAAGGGCTATAATAACAGAAAAATTAGTATGGAATTTGCACTTTGTAACATTATCTATAAAAGATCCCAGAATATTCCTAGCATTATCTTGCTTTTCCCAAGAAGCTTTATACCGTGTTATTCATAGTAGAATGAATATTTTATCTGAAAAAAATCTTAATTTCACCTGGCCAAATGACCAACATCATTTCCTTCATGGGACTGTGTGATTCTTATGGACATACCAAGACAGCTGTGTGAATAAAAGGTTATGTGCATCCCAAAGCATTCTATAAATATAAACTATAGGTATTTTTATTAGTACTATTAACATCAAGGTCTAGATCAGCTCCAAGAATCTAGAAATCTGAAAACAAGCATACAAGAAACATGGCCTACATCACACTAATTTGGAAGAACAACCAAACCTTGTATCTTCAATCCTCTCCAGGATGCTTATTATATAGGGGTAAGTTAGTTCAGTTCTATTTAGAGTGCATTTCACTTACATGTGGGGATGGAAACCTTACTTTCCCAATCTATGGAATCATTGCCTTCACCCACATTCTGCTTCTTCTCCCAAAACACATTGCCAGTTTTTGAATTTTCAAACCATTTTCTAATGTGTCATTCAACTGAGTCCAATTGACTCCATCAAGCATTTCTAAGTACCTGCTCTGTTTAAGGCTCCATGCTAAGAGGTGGAGATGCACATATGGAAAGGGACATTGTTCAGGCCCTCAAGGAGCTTGCAATCTAATAAGGGACATGATACATACTTAGATTGGTACTAGAGAAATGAAGGGGAGCAAAGGAGACATGAGGCATAGTGCCCTGGGAAAATGTGAGGAAGGAGAAGTCAATGTTGTTGGGATGGTTTGTCTTCATGGAGTGCCTTCACCTCAAGTTATAGGGCCAACAAAACAAATAGAATACGAAGAATTGTGAATAATTCTAACATTCCATCTTCAGTGAATCAAGCAAGACACTCATCCCAATGGAAGATGAAGCAATGCCCTCTCCCTATGCTTTGCAGATTGCACCTCAAGAATTAATCACTAAAATGGAGGCAAGAGGGTAGATTGTGCAAAAGGGCCCTCCTGCCTTACCAGTGGCAGCTCCCAGTTCTTTGCATTGCTACTTCCATCAATCCTGAGCCTGGGTCCCTTGACAGATCATGCCCACATCCAGTTGCCTCAGCTGATCTGCCTTGAGATGGCTGGTCACACCTGGCTTGCTTCCTTGACATCTCTGTGTGACCACCTCCATTCAGGTTCAGTCCCTGTGGAATCTGCTAGCTGTGCTAAACTGCTGAGCACTGACAGCAAAGGGGAACTGGTCTCCCCAAGTGCTTCTTGAGCATTCTGGGAAGAGATCAGCCCTTCTTAGCTTCACTGGCTCCAATTTGTGCCAGCAAAATGAATTTTTAAGCAAACTCTTCCACATACTTATAAAATACCCAAAAATTCAGCTTTACAGCTAACCTCAGGAGAAAGAGAAAGAACATTAGATCCAGAGCCAACAAGCCTGGATTTGCTTCCCTTTTCCAACTGTTGAGCTGTGTGACATTGTACAACTGGATGGATCTCTGTGAACTTCAGTGAGGTTCAAATGATGGAATATTCATGAAAGCTGGTATAAGAATAAAAAGTCAAAGAGAAGCCAGGCTTTATTCTTTTTCCCTTCTAAAGCCACTACAGAGTGGCTAGGAGGCGGCTGCTTTAGAGTTCAGCTGGTTTGATTTTTTTGGATTCACTTTAATTCAGTTCAGGCCAATCACTTCAATTAAAAAACATTTATTTTTTTGCTACATTCAAATTTTTGTTTGTTCTTTGTTCTTGAAGAGGACCATGCCATGAGGATGATGATGCCATGACTTGCAAATGAATTATATTTAAGGGAGGGAGGGCTGTGCAAAGTGACCAGCCTCATTCTGCTCTCTGGAGTCATCTGGGTCCAGTAGCAAGATATGGATCAAAGTTGCTATGATAGGCCTAGCATTGGAGATACAAAATAAAAACCAGAAACAATCCCAGACTTCAGGTAGCTTACGTCCTGCTATTTTTTATCCAATGAAGTCATTGAAATATTCATAGCACCCATTTTCAGAGCACTAAACATTTTTAGCGCCCTTACCTCCCAAGACTCTAAAGGAAGCAGTCCTATTTTACAGATGAAGAAACTGATGTCCTTAGAGATAAAGTGCTTTGCCTAGGGTTATACAAAGAACAAGATCAAAGAATCACAAGTTCATAGTTTCTACATTTTGGAAAGACTCTTGGAGGATAACTAGTATACCCTAAACTTGAGCAGGAATCTTTTCTCTAACACCTTTGCCAAGTGTTTGTCAAGGCTTCAGCAATGACCTTCAGCGATGATGAACTCACTAGCAGAGGCAAGCCGGGCCCCTGTGGACCAGCTCACATTGTTAGGGTTATATCATTTTGTTTCTCTATATATGGAGCCTTGATCTAACTCAGCGTATTCCTCTTTCTATAGTTCTTCCTTTCTTACTTTTAGCTTCTGGGGTCAAGCACAATAAACCTGATCCCTTTCCCACTTGACAGCCTTTCAAATATTTGTCGACAGCTAACACGTGGGGTGTGCCCGAAGGCTTCTCTTTTCCAGGTTTGACATTCCCAATTAGTTTTTTTTTTCTCATCCTGGATTCTGATGGTCTCCAGTTCTTTAATCATCCCTGTGGCCTTGCTAAAAGATGATGCCAAGAACTTCACACAACACCACGTGTGAGGAATGAAAAGACCAGAGACAGTAGGTCTAGCACCTTCCTCATCAGGGTACCCTTCCTCTCTTGATGTAGCCCAAGGTCCTGCCAAACAAGACTTGGGCCTCCACCTCAAGCCTCCTGCTTCTGAGCCCAGTGCTGTCTCTCCTCACCTCCCTTACCCATCTGTGGTTCTCCCAAAGTTTTCAGTGAAGTTGAATTAAAGAAGGACCCAATGCAGAGTGGTAGGTCTATAGAAGACTTCATTTGGCTTAGCAGCAACCACGCAAGAAATGTGATTAGATCTCTGTGATATTGATCTTGGGGAAGGACAATAGTTCTGACTGCCACATTCAGCGGTGAAGGCCTTGAAGACTTCTGAAACCAAGAGAAACAAACTGGAAGGGACAGGACAAATACGTGTTAATTGGGCCTGACAAAATCTCTTCTGACTTCGCCTCTTCCAGAGGAATTGTTATCCCAGAGTAGGTTGTGAAAGAAGCATCTTGATTCTGAGACAGAAGATAATTGGCAGTTGTGATATAAATAAACCTATTACAAAAATGGCAAACTGCTCCATTATAATTCAGAGATTTCCCCTAGTTTTCTATGAACCACTGAAAGGTAAAAATCAGTCGTCGTTCCATGAAGGAAATTAGCATGAATCAGATAAAAACTGTGTTTGGAGTAAGTGACACTTTGATGAATGTGCAGGCAGGATGGGATGTGATGCCTTTGATGGATAATATTTGGGGCTGCCTCAGGTTGGATTTAATTGTTCATTCTTGGTTCTCAACTTTAGTTAAGTGGAAAAGAAAACCATCCATGATGATTGAATTTATCTTTCCGTTGGCAGATGTATGGCTTAATTATTGGAATGAGGAGGACAGCTTCTCTATGGGTTTGTGTGTGTATCCATGTGAGTGTATGTATGTGTATATAAATGTGTGCAAATCTCAGGGCCATGGAGAAGTGGAGTAGTACCACAAGATCAAGCAGCTTCCTAAAGATCCAGGGACCAGGGGTTATAATCTCTGCCCAACAGGAATTTATGAGGGTAAAGGTTTTTTATTTCCAAAACCTCAGTCCCTGTCCTCATGAGGTTTATGTTCTTTAAATGTCTTGGCACCAGCAGCATTGTGATATGACCAACATTTCCTGACCCAGTTACTTTCCTCCAATCCACAACAGGGGGAAGACAAAATTGCTCCCATGACCTGACAGCCCAGGATTCCCTGGTTCATCTGTCTTCTCCCTAACTCCACAGTCAATATAGGGCACATCCAGGACAAAGCTCACCCTGGGGCTTGATTTGCTCTGGCTTTTCTGACCAGATTCCTCTTTTGTTGGAGGATAAAAACCCAAGTCTCTTGGAATCTGGGCCTCTCACACTGGATGGGTGCCTAAGCCCATGTGATTCACTGTATCTGATGCTCCACTGAGCAGACACATTTACAGAAGGATGGAAGGGAGGCCACATCTGAGGAAGTTAAGTGCCACTAGATCCCTGGTGCATATTCTTGCTGCTTTAGGGCTAACTAAACCTCTTTTCGTAAATGTTCCTTGACTTGTGAGTGCCTTATTTTTGTCCCAAAATAGAATCCAAATTATGAGCTTTCTGGCTTTAGAGTTGTGCCTTTAGTGGTATGTGACTAATGCACAAAATTATAACTTCTTAGATGATCTGGTTTTCAATTCTAAATCTAGTCCTCATTGGCATGGAACGACTTGGACAAGTCCTTTTCTCTCTGGTCCCCTGTTCCCTCAAATCTAAAAGGAAAGGACTGAATTAGAAAAGGCAGAGTTCTGAATGTGACAGTCTCATGATCCTAAGATTAGTATGGACAATACCAGCATGGCTAGTGAGGGTCATAGTAGCAGGAAGAGGGGAGAGGAGATTAGGGATGAGGGTATTTGATCTGTGAATTCAGGTAGGTTAAGAGGCCAGGAAGATTCAAGAATATCTGGGCTTGGAGCCCTCTGGGCACTGAAGAGGGAAGTTCAGAAATGACTGAAATGTCAAAGGTTGGGGTAAAGGTAAGATTCCCACTGGAAGACATAGAATCATAGACCTAGAGTTGGAATGGCCCTCAAAGACCATCTATGCAATTTTCTGATGTTACAGATGAGAAAACTGAGGGGAAAGGAGAGTTTAGGTTAGAAGGTATGGGGGTAGGCTTCCAGCACAAGAACTTTGTCCTGGGAAGTAGGTTGGATGTAGCATGGGCTTAACCCAGGGCTAGACTCCTTCTGCACAAGATGATGCAGTGCATGTCCTCATGTGTTGTGCTAGGCAACCCAGTATTTGTGCTGGATGAAGCAGGACCAGAATGCTGCAGTGAATTAGAGATTCTGCAAAGCTTTTAGCCAGTCCTACTGAGCCCATGGCTTCCTGGAAAGGGAAAAATGCAAAGAAAGAAGAGACATAGACATATAATTGGCTGTATTTTCTTATTCAACTGGTCAGTCTTAGCCCATTAAATCACAATGAGGGACATTTCTCATTTGATGCCCTATCCTCACACCAGACTCTGTGGAAGATGCTAGTGTGATCCTCAGGAAGGAGGAGAGAAGAAAAAAGGACTGAAAGGAAAGGAAGGCAATGGAAATATGAATAGGGAGCAAGATAGGAGTTGAGAGAATTGTAAGGGAGAAAAGAAAACCCTCCTTTCAATGACTTTGCTAAGGAGGAGACAAATAATTAACTAGTATTATGGTTATTTAATAGTAAGGCTAAAGCCTCCTTCAATGATGTGTTGGGTCCCTCCCCGGATATGCTGTAGGGGAGCCCATAGGCTCTCAAAGGCTTGGGCATTTTTAGGTAAGCTTTGGAAAGCTTTAAATACATTACGGCAATGGACTTTGTACAGTTTCTCCAAGAAATACCCACTGAGCAACTCACCACTCCTTGTCTATTTTGGGGGCCTCCTGAGTGTCTCTACTTCCTAGTGCATCCTCCTCACAGCAGCCCAAGTCATCTCTCTATAACAAGTTTGACCATTTCTATGGCCTTAATGGGGGTAGCTAGGTGGCA
Organism: Trichosurus vulpecula; assembly: GCF_011100635.1. Taxonomy (NCBI): domain Eukaryota; kingdom Metazoa; phylum Chordata; class Mammalia; order Diprotodontia; family Phalangeridae; genus Trichosurus; species Trichosurus vulpecula. The sequence goes on along the minus strand of NC_050577.1, from coordinate 305,769,780 downwards.
CAGTAGATAGAATGCTGAAGCTGGAGTCAGGAAGACCTGAGTTCAAATTTGGCCTCAGACACTTACTAGCTGTGTGACCTAGGCAAGTCACTCAACCCCATTGGCTATGGTTTCCTCATCTACAAAAAGAGGTGGAAAGGGAAATGGAAAATCTCTTCAGCATGTCAGCCAAAAAAAGAGAGATTATTGAGAGTCAGGCACAACTGAAAAACTGAACAAAAATCTTCTATGGCTCCCTATTACCTCTACAATTAAAATACAAATTCTATGACTTAGAAGTTAAGGATCTCCACAGGTATGCTTCTCTTAATTAGTATCATGTTTATCAGTATACATACACAGACACCCCATAAGTCAAACAACAATTGTTTATTAGGTTCCTGGTATGTGCCAGGCACTGTGCTGAGAGCTGCAGTTTCAAAGAAAGGCAACACCAAGCCCAAATCCAAATGATCCCTGTTCTCCAAGATCTCACAGACCAAAGGGGAAGGTCTTTGAGCATAGCAGTTTCCATTTTGCTTTTGTATCCCCAGTGCCAAGCATGATGGGAGGCCCACATGCAGAGAATAACACTTTGGGGATTGAGTTTCTTGGAACTGAGATGGGATCAAAGGAAAACTTCTATTGCTAAACCCAATGGCTCCCAATTGACCTTTCCAGGCTCATTATGTGGGGTGTCCCAAAAGTCCTAGTACGTAGGTTTGAAGCTGTCAGAGTTGTGCACTAGTTGCACTAATTAGAGCTTTCAAACGCCCTGGCACTTCAGAGCCACCCAGTCTATTACATACTCTCCATTCTAGGCAAGCCGGCCTTCTTCTACCTCAACTCCTGTCTACGTGCCTCTAGACTGGCTGACCCTCATGTTTTCAGTAAACTCCCTCCTCATCACCAGCTCATAGAATCCCTCACTCCCTCTGAGATTCAACTCAATCTTTGCCTTTTACATAAAATGTCACCTGCTCCTTAGATCTTAGTGCACTCCTTCCCCAAAGTACCTTGAATTCATCATATTTGTATATATATATATATATATATATATATATATATATATATATATATATATATGTATATATATATATATACACAAATGTGAAATGCATATGTATACTCACACATCTATCATATGTATGTACACATCTACATGCAGGCAAACATGTGGATGCCTTCTCTGTTAGAATGTAAGTTTCTTGTCTTTTATATCCCCAGACCCTATCTAAGTACATGGAACCCAGACCAGCTGTATTGACTTTGAGTAGACTGTTGAAAACCCCCTTTTATTTGGGGGCGGGGAGGGCTGGCTGTAGAGAGGTTTCCTTCACTCTAATCATATTTTCTGGCTCTGAATCACTTTGATGCTGACCTGATGCTTAATGTTCTTTTGGACTCTTATATTAGGAGAATCCATGTTAGCCAAGCCCGGCCAACAATCTTGCTTTTTGCTGGGCTAGAAGCCTCTGTTTGTGGAGGTAGGATTGAAGCCTAGGAGGCTAAAGAGCTTGTACATGACCCATTGCTGATCTTTTTTTAGAATCTGCTGGTGTCCGACTTGGGGCTTCCAGTAAAGCTGTGGTTAGTAACTGCTTTCCAGCAGCTCCTCTCTAAGGCAGGGAGGAGCTAGTAAATATTTAACAAGTGGCTCTCTTGTGGGGCGGGGGTATGTTCAACATATTTTTCAATTAAATTGATGTTATTAACATTTTATTCATATTTTCTTAAGTTCTGGCTTGTGGTGTTTCTCATTTTCTGAAGCTTAAATATCCATACAGAAAAGTTAACAATTGAATCTTCCAAGCTACATAAAGCTGGCTCCATCATATCCTTTGAACTAAGGTCAGAATATAATGAGGTGAGAACAATAGTGAAAGAGAATAGCAGATGAATGGAGGGAACAGAGAGAGAAACAAAGACATGAAAAGGAGACAAAAGGGTTTATATAGTTGGGGATCAGAGCAGGAGAGACAGCAACCAGAAATTTCTGAATGACTGCATTAGTCCCCTTCTTATTAACTGAAGGGAAGACCCACTCACTTCATGGTAAATGTGTACTAAACACCCAGATGTTTTTCAGACTGTAGTATACTTATTATTCTTTGTGTCTGGAGTAAGACAAGGCAGCACCAGTGGCCAAGCTTTCAAAATGGTTTGTCTGTTCTCCCGTGAGGAAGTGCCCCATTGATCCCCAGAATATCCCTTGTTTCTATTGCTCCAGAACACTGGAAGCCATTGGTCTAGACAGGATTGCCTCTTGATGTTGCCCTCTAACCTTCTACTTCATCACCAAATGAAGCTCACCAGGTGATGATACATTTTGGCAGTCATGGAAATGAATAATGAACATCTCCTAAAGTTTGGAGGGATTGGTAGCTGCGTTAGTGGAGGATCCTTGGGTTAGTATAGTATTGCTCTTCAAAGCTATGATCTTTGACGGGACTGATGCAATCTTCTCAGGCTTACAACTGCACATATCCCTTTATGGACTTCAAATTCTAGTCAGCAATCAAACTTTTGAGTGGCTGTGTGGCTGATGACACTGATAGGCACTTGGTAAGTGCCCTTTGATTACTGTTAAATTGCTAACAAGTAGAATCCGTGAGTGCGTAAGCCATCTCTGTATTCCCTGGCCCTCTGTTTGACTTCTTCAGGGAAGTAGCTGAATTTTTGGTTAATGAACTGAGTAAGGGAGCTGCTCAACCTTTTGATGTTGACTCTTCCCTGACAAAGAAAGACTTTAATAAGTTGTCCTGTTACTTACCAGTGTATGCACTCTGGTCTCCATTAATCCAGGTTTTCTAAAGTTGACAGAAATCTCTAAGTACCTTTTAATACTTTCTAAATCTGACAGTTTTAATTATTTCCCAGCACTACTATTGATTCTGCAAGTCAACCTGTGACTTTGAAGGCCTTTGTCAATATGTATTGCCAATACCAGAGCCAATCACTCATTCATTGAGCTGAAATGCCGTCATGGTCAGTACCCTGTGATATGCTAGGTATTTGTGGACAAGGTGAGTACAACCCATAATGCACCTGCCTAGAGCTAGCTTTTTCCTGACAGGAGCTGCATCTCTTTTCTACAGCCTCATGTCTGATAATGAACGAGCTTTTGCAATTTCCATCCAATGTGGCCTAATGACAAGCAATGTTCTCTGAGGCACCTACTTTTTGCAGGTATTTGATTTTGTTTAAACTCCTGATAAGTCTTTGTGAAGAAAGCCGTGCCAATGTGCACTCATTTCCTTCAATAAACGTTTATTAAATAATGACTGCCAGACATTGTGAGCACAAAGTGGTTGACATTAATTTTGAGGCTCTCTGGGAGAGGAGATACCATTCTCATTGTCACTCCATTACTATTGATCCCTAACCCCTTGGCACTTACTACCATGACCCAAAGTTTAGGGGTGATAGGCCCCTTCACTAGAATCTCTTTACTAGGTGTGATGCAGAAAAAAGAACATTGAATTTGAAGTCAGATGAGCTGTGTCCCATTCCTGTTTCTAATACTAACTCTCTCTATGACCTTGGGGATGTCACTTGCCCTGTTTTGGTCTCTCTCACATTATTGACCAAATGAGCTGGCTTCATGTTGATGGCCTCCATAGGCCTTCCCAACTCAGAGTCTATTGTGCTATGATTTATAAAATCCCTTCCAGATTACTTGAAGGAAGAAAATCTTTTGAGATCAAGAGGTTTCTGAGGGATACAAATGTGACTAATTGTATTTCAGTATCTTTGTGCTTTATGTTTGAGCCCACTCTCCCCAAGCTCATACCTTGGGTGTCTGTAGGAGCTAGAATATACCCCGTATTAAAAGTGACATTTTGGGAATACTACTTTGAGTTTGAACCCACTCTTGCAAGGAACTAAGTGTATTCAGAGTGGATAGTGTGCCCGCAGTTTTTATGGGGGGTGGGGTATTATTGTACTTATATTCTTGCTAAACCTCAGAAAATATAATTATGTAAAAGCTAATTGGGATGAACCAATTAACCAATACTGGGGAGATATAAATTGTAATCAACATTAAGGGAAGCTCATGGGCAATACACCCATCAAACACCCATTCTCTTCAGATTACCACTCAAAGTCTAAGAGAAGAATTAGCTGTCCTCTGATAACTTAATCTGCCAATGCAAATGGAAGCTGGGAGAGTGGGTTCAGAGAAAATGCAATATTAATAAATTAAATTCCCAATAAATTCTGTGGATGTGGCAGGTATTAGGAATTGATAGAAATGAGTTGTCCTGAAAGGGACTGGGCGGGGCGTGGAGATTGATACTTTAGCTGAGTTTCAAAGGCAGGTGGGAATGAGGAGAGAACACATTCTAGAGATGAGGGAAACGGAATATCAGATACAGGGTTTGGCAAGAAGGCCGATTTGACTGGAGTACATATTTCATGAGAAGGATAATTTTGTCATACTATATGTAATAATCATGCAAATGTAGGATGGATTATAAAAGGCTTTAAAATCCCAATCAGAAGAAGTTTTGTTTGATTCTGTAAGGAAAGGGAGCCAAAGGAATTTGGGCAAGCCCACAATGTGATCATGCCTGTATTTTCTGACTAACATTTTGGCAACTGCAGAGGAGACATTGTTTTGAGGGGAGACTTGAGATGGGGAACTCAAGTGGAAAACTAATGCAATTGTGCAAGTAGAAGGTTGTTCTCCTTCATTCTCAAAGAAGGCCAATGACATCAGGAGGCTTATGCCTCGACATGAAAGTGAATTGGATTTAAGTGAGGCAGAGCTGTGCAAATTCATCAGCCTCACTCTCTCCTCCAGAGTATGAGTCTAGTGACAAGACATAGGTCAGGATCACTGGCAATGGCCCCGGGCACAGTGGGGAGACCTTGGCCTTTTTAAGCTAAGGTCTTTCCCAGGTCTCACTTTGTCTGAGGCAACAATTATTCAATGATTCGGTGATTTAAGGCTAGGTAAGAAATGAGGCAAAAGATGGATAAGATGGTAAAGGACTGAAGCTTTGGGATTCACCAGCACTTAGGAGGTAAGACTGAGATCCTGACCAAGCCAAAAAAGAGAAGGAGCAGTCCTACAGAATTGAGGGGGACCAGGAAAGACCTGAGTTGCAAGAACCTAAAGAAGAAGGAACATCCAGAAGATCCTCAATAGAGTCAAATAAATCAGATAAGTCAAGGAGAATGAGACCTGAAGAAAAAATGATTGAATTAAGAAATGAAAAGTTCTTTGCTAATTTAAAAGAATGTGGATTCAATTGAGTGAAGAGGCCAAAATCAGATTGTAGAAGGTCAAGAAATGTGTAAGAAGAGACTTTTAAATGAGGTACAAATTGTAAACTTCATGTTAATCCTGAAGTGGTACAGAAATATCATTTAATGTTGTTATAATTAAATGTATACATTGGGGAATAAGGGTGTAAGCATGGTAACCCCTTTAGTAAAGAAAGGAACCGCCATTTTTATGCCTGAATACAAGCCTTCTCAGTACCTATCTGGAAGAAGCAATGTTATGTGCGGTCTGTAAATGGAAGCATCTTTTAACAAATTGAAGGAAAGGAGTTTTGTTTCCTGAAAAGATATTCTGCTTGGTGTCTGGAGACCTGATACCATATTCAAATCCAGTCATGTGTATGATTGGAAGTAAATAATTTGGCTTCTCTAAGTTTCAGTTTATTCAGTTGTCAACTTTGTGGTACAGTGGATAGAGTGCATAGCCCAGAGTCAAGAAGATCTGTGTTCCAATCCTGCCTCAGGCATCAATTTTATTACCACCTGACCTCTTTGCCTCAATTTCCTCATCTATAAAATGGAAATGATTACAGCACCTACTTTCAAGGGTTGTTGTGTGGACCAAATGATATGATCTTTATACAAAGCACTCACCACAGATTAGATGACATATTAATGTCAGTCATAGTTATTACTAGTATTTGTTCTTCAAACGAGGATAAACATATTGGCATTAGATGAAACAGCAAGATTGGAGTGAGAGGAAGATTTGACAATGATGAGAGTTATGGAAATGAATGCCAAAGGTGGCTATCATGTGTTGAGCGACAGTATGGTGTAGTGTACAGACAATGGGTCTCTTGATACCAGGAAGAGATTGATTCAAAGCCCACCTCTCAAACACATTGGCCGTGTGGCCACTGAAAATTCACTGACCCCCCTCAGTGCTCTAGGCCAGAGGTGAGAAATTCACACTTCTGGCCTCAATTGGCCTGCCAAATTCTTGGGTCCTGCCCAAACCTGATTGCGATGTAATCAGGAAACATTATTAAAATAAATAATTCAATACATATAGGGTTAATTTTGGATTTTCTGTGGACAGTAATTCCTTTCCATTTGAGTTTGACACCATTACTCTAGCCAGCTCTCTCTTTGGTGGCAGAGAAGATGCTGGTTTCCATTGGTAGTAGTTCTTCACCAGAACTCCCTTCACTAGTGAAATAATAGGTCTGATTTTTTTCTTAAAACGTACTTTGTAACAAATAATCAAAGTCCTTAGTGTCCTTTAAGACTGAGCTCAAACAGGATCTTCTACATAAAATATTGCCCCATCTTCCCAGCTGCTACTTCTCCCCTTCCCCATAATCCTCTTGGGCACATCTCATATATATCCATGGTGTATATACTTCTATGTGTGCCCAATGGCTCCTCCAATAAAATGTAAGCTCCTTGAGGGCATACACTGTTACACTTTCGCTTTTGTAACTCCAGGGTCTAGGCCAGTGCTTCATGATCGATCAAGTCAAGGTTGCCAGGCCAGGTTTCTAATAGTTGTTTAATCCCAAGCTTTCTAAAAACAATATTTTGGGGACAAGGCATTGCTGAATTCAGTGGTGTAGTGTGTTTCTACAACAGAATTTATCCTCTCCACCTTCCCTGTACCCTTAACAAGTCTGAAAATAAAAATTGGAGAAAATTTCCTGTCAGAATTTGAAGCTCTGTTCTTTTCAGCATGATTTGAAAAGGGACAGTGGATGCATTTACATAATTGGGTTCTTATCTGGAGCCAATGGAAACTTGAAAACTTTGAGGTTTGTCTGCTGCTAATCATTACTTCCCTTTGCTGAAGAGGAAAAAAATTACTCCCTCCAAATATGCCTGAGAGAGATTCTTCAACACATTTCCCATCATTTTCATTTTTTGCTCCTTCTGCCTACATGACATTCTGAGCTGATCTCCAGGGAGCAAGAAGAAGAAAAAAAATTTAGTTTTTATTTAGAGGTTCTTTCTTTTAAAAATGAATCATTTCTTAAATATTAATAGTCCAAAAAATTTCTTCTGGACATCCCAACATATTGGTTGGGCACCTACTATAGAGCTTAGGATGAAGTTAGGATGATGTGAAATGGGCAGCCACAGAGGGCATGGTTGTATATGTATGAAGGGAGACGAGAAAGATTCTTTAATGTGGCTTTAAATAGCTACATGGATTTTAATGCTGTCGCCTCCTCCACAAATAAACAACTCTACAAGCAGTGTGGATTAGGAAAGGGACTCTGAATTTCCATTCAAAAGATTTGGGGTTGAGTCTCTCCTTCATAGAATCTAGAGCTGGAATGGCTCTTGGTCCATCCTTGAGGTCACCTTCATTTTACAGACAAGGAAAATGGGGTCTGGTGATATGACCAACCTGCCAGGAATACATGGGTAGCACACAGCCAAGTTGGGACACAGACCAGATCCTCTGAAGCATCCTCTGCTCTTGCCTTTGCTCCTCAAATCTCAGCCCTGTTTACAAACTGAGTGAACCAGGGCAAGTCACAGTCTCACCCAGCTTTAGTTTCCCCACCTGTGGAAAGGGGACAAAAGGACATTAATAACTTACTTCACAGGATGCTCTTCCTCCCACCCCAGAGAAGCATGTACTCAGCCTTAAAATCTTAAAGTTCTGAATTCGTATTGTTATTGACCAGACTTATGAATTCATTGGCTGGATGAAAGCACTCACTCCCCCTACAGGCCATTGCTCTGCAACTTGTGGTCTTAGAGAGCTGTCTAGTGTCATGAACAAGATAAATGACTGGCCCATTGAATATGGCAGCCTCCAGTTAACCCATGAACTTGATTTAGGAACTCCCACTCAAAAAAATGCATATCACAACTTTTCTATGCCTATCCATTCTGCTCCATGTGACTCTGGTAAACCAGTACTCGGAAGGCAGAGGGGCCAACCAAACCAATATTCTGGGAGGGACTATTTTGCTTCCTTCTTACATTGTGAGGGCTCCATTGACACACTTTATCTGCCACATGATGTCATTTTACTCTCACTAGGTAACAAGCCCAATTTCTCTTTCAATCCCACATTTCTTTGCTGTTAGACTTTATTTGGTTTTGCTTCAGAGCTCCTGGTTGGACATCTGGTCCATCCTCCTTATACCCATCATACATCTTCCCACTGCCATCTATGTGGTGTTTAGCTTTAATTATATGGGTACAGTAGTGTTCTAGGTCTTGATCACATGGAAGAATACAAGAAAAATGTCACTATTAAAAATATGGGTCTTTGCTGCCATAGACAGTCTGGGGATCAGTAAAAGAGGTTCACAATTTCCTCAAAGCAAGAGAGCCCAATATCCTCCTCATTTTCCATGTCAACTAGATGCCACCACAAAACATAGACCACTGGGTCTGGAACCAGGAAGACCTGACTTCATATATGAGCTTCATATATGAGCTCAGACACTTAATTAGGTGTGTGAACCTGGGCAAGTCACTAAATCTTCTCTGTGTTAGTTTCATCATCTGTCAAATGGGCGTCATAGATTATCTACTTCCTAGGTTCGTTGTAAGGGTAAAGTGAGAGGATATTTGAATAAAGCTTTCCAAAATTTAAAGCATTACAGTCATCATTGGCATCATTTCAATTTTGGGTCCAGCTCATTGTCCATGTCTGCTATCTGTCTCACACACACATACTGTTGAAAAGCTCTATAGGGCATTCATCAGATGCATCTTGAAATATGGGCAATAGATATTCTTCATGTTGGTCTTCTCCTGTGTGGACAGACATGCCAAATGCCTGTGAGTGATTCCATATCTTTATGTGGCACTGTAATTTCTTGGGTCTTGATGCCAATAGCATGCTATCATCTCCAAATGTGAGCACCTAAAGAATCGCAACATCTACAGGGAATCCTTTCTCTACCTATTCTCTGTCCTAGATCTCATTTTCTGATTTGGATTACCCAATAATATGGACAGATTCCAAACCCAATTTTGCCTTTGAAAAAAAGATTTCCAGAGCAAAACAAAAACAAAATACATCACAAAACAAGATGATAGGATGGAGTTATTAAAGTCTCCAAGGGATGAACCCATTTTAAGGAATTTGAAACCATTCAATCTAAGTAATGTTTATAAAGCTTCTCCCACATGTAAAGAGTTGTACTGGATACTGGGGAGAGTCAAAGATTAATTAAGCTATTTCCATATACTTAAGAGCAACAAAGGTGTGTTTCATGAAAAACTCAGAATTTCCTCAGTGTCTTGCAGTGCTAAGAATGTAGGACTTGGAATGAAAGGACCTGGGTTCAAATCCTGCCTCTACCACTTATTACTCCTATTACCTTAGTTAAAGTCTTTCTCCCTTTCTGGGCCATAGGTTCTTCATCTGTAAAATGGCAGAGTTTGGGTCAAGTGACTTTTAAGGTCCTTGATAGCTATAATCTTAGTCACCATGTTTCTATGATCACAGTGGGTGATCTATCTACTGACACAAACGTAGGCATCCACACTTTAATTGATGGTGTCATGAGTTATTTTTTTAAATGCATTTCCCTGTAAATGTTCTTCTCATGCATATCCTCTCTCTGGACTCTGCTGGATAATCTGGGGTGACATCTTATTAGGACAATGAGTAGATGCTATGATACAGCAGCCAAAGAAAACTAAAGGGATCTGAGGGTTCTTTAAGAGAGGTATAGCACCTTTGAACTAGTAAAAGTACTTCTAGGGCTGTATCCCAAAGAGATCATAAAAATGGGAAAAGGACCCATATGTACAAAAATATTTATAGCAGCTCTTTTTGTTGTGGCAAAGAATTGGAAATCGAGGGGATGGCTGAATGGCTGAACAATTTGTGGTGTATAAATGTAAAAGAAGACTACTATGCTATAAGAAATGATGAGCAGACAGACTTCAGAAAAACCTGGAAAGACTTATATGAACTGATGCTGAGTGAAATGAGCAGAACCAGCAGAACATTGTACACAATAACAGCCACATTGTGACATTGTGTGATGACTAGCTTTGTTAGACTTAGCTCTTGTCAGCAATGCAAGGAGCTATGACAACTCCAAAAGGCTCGTGATGGAAAATGACATCCACATTCAGAGAAAGAACCATGGAGTCTGAATGCAGATGGAAGCAGACTACTTGGTCTATCTCGTTGTTGTTGTTTTGTTTCTTCTTTCTTGACATTCCTTCCATTGGTTGTAATTCTTCTTTATGACATGACTATGGTAAAAATGTTTAATATGAATGTATGTGGAGAGCCTGTATCCAATTGCACACCATCTGGGGAGGAGAGAAGAGAGGAATGGAGAGAGGGAGAAAATGTAAAATTCAAATGTTTATGGAAGTGAATGTTGAAAATTAGAAATAATTTTTAAAAAGTTGTAACAATATCACCTGTGCTAGCCCTTTCCCTCCCCCCTCCATAGTGGCCTTCCTCTAGGAAGTTACCTTACATCTTGTATGTCCCTAATTAGTTACATGTTTCATCCTTTGCAATATGACCTCCATGAAGGCAGGGGCTATTTAATTTAATTAATTTATTTAATCATATGCTTTTCTTTATATCCCTAGTGCTTGATTTATATGTCTAATGCTTTGTACATGGTAAATAATAAATCCATGGTGACTGACCGACTTCCCAACTAAATGGGCAGAAGACAGCTTGTCTTTCCTCTATACTAGAGGAATCCCAGGCAGAGTTGAGAAGTTTTCAAATGCACCATATAAAATGGATTCTGAAAACCTCAAGAATCTCCAGAAGAGGAGGATGGAAATGAACCAAGATCATAACAAATGAGGACACGCTGGGTGTTGTTATCCTGGAGAAGAGAAGCTAAAGGGAGGAGGGCACATTAATAGCTGTCCTCAAGTATTTATAGAGTTGTCTTGAGGAAGATGTATCTGACTTGTTCAGCTTGGTCCCAGAGGGCAGAACACCTAGCTTGGCAGCTAGGGGGCACAGTAGACAGAGCACTGGTCCTGGAGTCAGGAAGGTTTGAGATCAGAGTGGCTGTGTGACCATGGATAAGTCACTTAACTTCTATTTGCCTCAGTTTCTTCATCTACTTCCCAAAGTTGGCACTATAGAAATGTTAGTGATGATGATGATGATGATGATGATGATGATGATGATGATCTTCATCATCATCATGGAACAGTTGGTTGAAGTTACAAATAGGAATGCAGAGGTTGGATGAAAGAATTTTATTTTTGACATATTCCTAACAATTAGAGTTATTCATAAGCAGAATAGGCTATCTCAAGAGACAGCAGGAGGTATTTCATTGAAGGTCTTCAAACAAAGACTGAATGGCCACTTGCCAAATGAGGGTTAGACTGGATGACCAACCATATCCCTTGTAATTCTGTGACTGCTATACTTCCCATAGCAGGGCCTGTACTGAAGGCTTTTCCAACTTGCTAGGACTTACTAGAATCTGGGCTCTTTGGGAATGCCCTCTGTACCCCCAAAGTTCCCTCTACTCCAGCTCCAAGTCATCAGAGGTAGTTCCCTAGGAAATGAAGGGTTGGTTATCACATATTGGTATGTGGAAGCCTGGCAGAGAAACCTCTAAATCCTGAGTTATTGTTTCTGTCTCAGAACAGAACTTCTTTCTCCTCCTTTACACTCTGTAGGGAAGAAGGCCCCCAAGGAGACTGAAAGGTGCTTTCTCTATCTTGGCCACTTCACTCCAGAGATGTATGCTAGCACCGTGCAGCTATATCCTCTAATGATATGGGGGAGGAAAGCATAGCTTTGCAGCAGCTTCTCCTGGGACTGGACAAACATGAACCTGGGGACTTTTGCCCTCCACAAAATAATTTTCTGCCCTCTAAGTTCTGTAATGACGCAGGCAACTCATTCATAAGGTGCTGCATTTCCAAGAAGACTTTCACATTTGCTGAGGCTATAAGGTCAGGAGGAGAGGTCACATTCTGCATGACCTTCGACTGCAGACAAATTTATATAGATATTATGCATCCATATACACATTTATTTAAACAGGTGATATAGATTTGGTAGAAATCTCTTTGGGGAACATGTTCACAGAGCTCATCTTCTAATCTGACCCACAGCAGTGTTCTCATTAAAGAGTATTTCCTTCCTCTCCTCACATGCACACAAATGTGCTCACAATATACACATATAGAGAAGTACACATATGTATTACACCCAGCATAGGTTTCTGTAGATTGATACTTGTACATGCACACTCAATATTCATGCATTGGCCAGCACGTATTTGCACAGAGCTGTTTGAAGAAAGCTCTTTGTTGGTTAGCTTGTTTCATTTTAATATTTGTTTTCCCAGCTGCTTGCACAATTCCTGGGATTAAGCAAGTGCTTCATAAATAATTGCTGAATGACTGAGCACATGAACTGTTGTCACTGTTCTTAGTACCATAGGTTCATTTGAAGTGACACACAAGGCATTATCTTTAAAAGTGAGAATGCCAATGCATGAATTATCTACCTCACCAGGGTGTTGTGATGAGGTAGGTGACTTCTGGCAGATCTCTTTCCCTCCCTGCCTCAGTTTCCTCTTCTATAAAATGGGGACTCTAATTGTAATCTATTGAGGAAGGCATTGCCAAAAGAGCAGAATGTGAAAGCTAGATGGGAGCATGGTTACTCTCTAATCTGTCTTTGATTAGGCAGCAGGGGAAATTGAGGCCTAAGTAAGAAGAAATAGGTACCTGATCTGAGGCAGCCATTTCTCAAGGTCAATTACCTCCAGTCTTCCCAGAAGCCCATCCTGTTTGATACTCTTTGTCTTCATCCTCCACCCTCCCTTGAATCGTGCTTAACTTGCTCAGATAAGAGATTATAATTAACAGCCTGGGAGGGACCATTGTCTTTCTGAGTGGAACTCTTGAAGGATTACAAATCCATAGTGTTTCCTTTGTATGGTCAGATTTATGATGCCCTGTCATGTCTGTCTATTTGCTGCCCTGTTTGTAGTCTAAGTTATTGCTGACCTTTATCTTCTAAGTTCTTTACCTTATTAAAATTTTCCATAGGGCTGGGATTCAAGCTTTATGTTCAAAGTAGACAACTAACTATGTATGAAATGTGTTTTATCCAATTTATGACACCCAGAGTAAGGCATTCTTTGGAGTCCATGTGGACAAAAGTCAGGGATGTAGTCCAAATCCACCATAAGATTTGTCAAATGTCTCCTCATTCTATAATGAAGATGACTGATCTTCCAAAACATTAAAACAGATAAGAGTGGATGTGGTGAACCTCATTGTGGATTAGAGGTAAAGAGTGTTCCATGTAGAGGTGGGACTTCCCATTTTGAGTGAGCCAGTCTAAAGGAAGACACAGAGCATTAGGTGGAGTTAGAAAACAAAACAAATGCAAGAAGAGGTGGGCAAGGCTAGCTGAGAAATTGTCCTAGATAGCTGAAATCTAAGTTCTTAGGTTAGCAAGCAGCATCCCTTCAGATATAGGAGGTAAACATTTGGAAGTCACCCAATTTTAGGGGTATGAGTAGGAACACATAGGAATTTGGGGTTAAATTATTGGGGTTAGTTTCATATGTTGCATTTATGGTTAACGTAGTCCAAAGCTGAAGCAAAAAGAAGACAGAAAGAAAACAGTAGAATAATTGGTGAGAATCAGGCCCAAAATGAATTAATGAAGGACCTCTAAAGGGACTTTTCAAGAAAGCAGAGACCACATTCAAGTCCTTCTGGGCAGGATATTTTATTTCCTCTTGGCTGGTAGAGTAAGGCAGAGAGAATGTTTTGGGCTTTCTGTCGTCACTCCCATCCTGGAGCAGTGACAGTAAGAAAGAGAGAGGGAGTCTCATTTACTTAATTCAAATCTTACCTAATGAATGAACTCAAATTCAAAATTGGGATTCAAGGCCCTTCTCTGCTACTTGCATGTTGTATGACTGACTAGGTGGTTGCCCAAGTTGGGTTGTCATGAGAATGTAATGGGAGAGTTCCTCAGACTAGGTAACATGAGCACAATTCTTGTGTAAACTATCATTAGTAGTGAGAGAACCATTGGCTCTTCCAGTCGCTGGGTCCACTTCACTTAGTGAAGCCATGAAGCATGGCATATGAGCTGAGAATGTCCATTTAATTGTTGGGCAGGAATCAAAGGCTTTCCCAACCTCTTCTTTCCCTACTCCAGCCATCCTGCATGCACTTATCTGTATACATCTGACATTCCCTTCCTCTGGTAGAATTTTAGGGCCTTTAGATGAGATACTTTTTTGTTATCCTTGTGTAGTATTTAAGTAGAGTTATTATATATTATTTTTATTGTGTCAGCCTCTCCATTGGCCTCCCAGTATCAAGACTTTCTGTCTCAAGAACATCCTGCACACCCCAGTCAGTGATTTTTTTGAAGCACAGATCCAACCATGCCACTCCCCAAGTCAATAAACTCCAGGGAATTCTTGTTATCTCCAGGATAAAATATGAAATTCTCTGACATTTAGAGCCCTTTACAAACTGGAGTCAATTGATTTTTCCAGCCTTATGTTCATTATCTCCCTTTGTGTATTTTACAGCCCAGTCGAATAGGACTCCTTGCTGTTTTTTCTGTATGAAGGCCCCATCTCCATTCTCCACGCCTTTGTCCTAACTCTTCTCCATGCCCAGAATGCTTTCCCTCCTTAGTCTTCCTCTCAGCTTTTTTGGCTTCCTTCATCACTGCTCAGATGTTACCTTCTCCAGGAGATTACTCCCCATGGTACAGCTGCTGGGGCCTTCCCCTCATGGTTAACTTGGATATCCTTTCTATTTGTTTTTGAGATTCATATTTATGTTCATGTTGTTACTCCCTCTCAAAATATAAGGTCCTGGTGGGCATTTTTTTGTCTCTGTATTTGCAGGACTAAGCGTGTAAAGGTTTAATACACACTCCATCAATGATTCATTGACAAAGCATTTTCTTAACCCCTTACCCCAAATACCAGTGGCTTCCTCACCCCTAAAACCTCAATTATATTTTGTTTACATGTAAACTCTCTCTTCTTTCTCTCTCTCTGTATATATATATATATTCATATATATATATATATATACATACATATGCACATACACACATACACATGTATATACACACATGTATATACATATGCACATGTATATAAATACATATGTATATGCACACACATATAGACATATAGGGATGTGTTGTGTGCATATGTCTATGTGTATATAGACATCTGTGTGTATGTGCATATGTGTGTGTATCCAAATTATACACATATATCCAATTTATCCCCTGTGATAGAATGTGAAATTCTGAAGGACGGGAACTGTTTGATTTTGCTCTTTGAATTTCCAATACCTGGCATACCACAGGTGCTTAATGAATGCTTATTAATTGATCTGAATCTTCTGTGCCTAGCACAGTTCCCTGCTATAATAAGTGCCTAACAATTCCTTGTCGTTGTTTTGTTTTTCTGATGCTTCAATTATCACTAAGGATTTTTTGTCAAATGGCCTCTTGAGATTTGCTATACAGCTGCTTTGAACATCATGGGTGCTGAAGAAATCACCTCTTACTTGATCCTAGAGAATTGTCCCTCACTTAAACTCCCACAATATTGATAGACAATTTGGAAAGCATATTAATGTTTGCCAAGCTCTTTGCTCCCAATGACCCTTTGAAATAAGTAGCATATACATCATTTTCCCAGTTTTATAGATAAGAGAACTGAGGCTCAGTGACGTAAAGGGTTTCACCCAAGCAGGCTTCATTGAGCTTGAATTCCAACACAGATAGTCCAGTGTTCCCTCCCTTTTACCACATTGCTCTGCACTGAAATCCACAAAGACAAATGCGCCCATTTAAAAACCGGGCCAATATTTAATTCACATTCATTTCAATGAACTCTTGGACTTTGACCTCAACATTTAGTTTGATCATCTCTAATGCATTCAAGATCTAATGTTGTTTATTTTCATTATCAGTGTTTATGCCTCATTATCCATCTCCCACTCCCACTCCTACCCCTTATAGTGACAACATTCCAGCAGACAATCAAAGAATGGCATTCTGATTTGCATTCAAAACAATTGATATAGACTTGGAGCCCCAGGAGTGAAGGAATTCCACTCTAATGAAACCCTCTTTCTGTTCCCTCATGAGTCTGAACATATAGAAGGTATACTGTTGGTCAGTCACTTTTCCATCATGTCTGACTCCACAATCCCATTTGGGATTTTCTTGGCAGAGATACTGGAGTAGTTTGCCATTTCCTTCTCTATTTCATTTCATAGATGAGTAACTGAGGCAAACAAGGTGAAGTGACTTACCCACGGTCACATAGCTAGTTAAGTGTCTGAACATGAATTTGAACTCAGATCTTCTTCATTCCAGGCCAGCATTCTATCCACTGAACCATTTTGCTTCCCCGTAACAGGTATATACAATGCACACTGAAAAGTTTGAATTTGCTGACTTGGTACACATCAGTGCCAATAAATGCCCATGATCTCTTTCTACCTACAAAGATCCCATCCCCTACCTGCTTACTAGATAGCTTTTTCCTTATAACTTTTGGTAAAACATGGCATTTTTTCAGAACCAACTCATCAAGAACTCTGAATTAGGCAAGGTGGTCTGCAAGTAACATTATTTTTTCTATCTCTGGGATCATATTTGGAGCACTGGGAAAGCCAGTGAATGATCTATAATGCCTGCATGAGTAGAATTCCAGATTATTAGATGTATGTTTATTGATATAATGCTGTAATGTGGCAGGGACACAGCAGATCCCTTCCACCAGAACTGGAAAGTGAGGGTAAAATCAGTAAAATAATATATTTTTTAAAACAATGAAGAAAGTGTAAAAGGACATTTCCAAACCCTCTAGTATTTGGCATGAGATTAGGGGAATCACAGACGGCAGTTAACCCTATACATTGGCATTATGGCTCTACAGTTTATTTTTGGTCAAAGTATCTCAAAATGACCATAAAAATTTAGCCTTTGTTGAGGGGTCAACATCCACAGATTCAAGGTGATGAAGGACTTAATGATGGCATATCTTTTCAGAGGGCAGGGGGGTGGGTTGGTGTGTTTGAACTAAAGGTATGCCTCTATCCCTCCATATGCTAAACTGTCCCAAAGAAGTAAGAAAGCCAGTTGCCTGGGGGTGGGGTATTGTGCAGCTTGGCTCCTTCAGAACCAGAATCCTTTCCTCTGTCACCACCAAACCTTAACATGGAGCTTTAATTACACAAGTGGGCCCTATATCTCCAGGAACCTCCTTAAAGTGCTGGAGAACTATTACATCTTATTCCTGTGCAACCATTTTGGAGCACATCTGATGAGACTTTGAAAGGGGAAGGTTGTTGGCTTGGCAGAGGTTTTGGAGTAGGACCAAGCATTTCTCCATTTCCATGTATATCTTCAACTTCAAAGGATTTTAGCTGCCAAAAACAATACCTTGAGTTTGCTATGAAATGCAAGGCTTAAAAAAAAAAAGAAGAAATGCAAGGCTTTAATCGTTTGTGATTTTCCACCACTTTCCATGGCACACCTTTCTCCTGCTGGATAGCTCTGAGTGCATAATGATTTGATTCCAATCCCTGCCTGAGCAAGAAGCCCCTCTACCACATAAGTGAAAAGAGGCCATACAACTTCTGCTTGAAAACCTCCAGTAATGGGAAAGGCACTACCTACTGCGGTAGCCTGTAAAGATGCTGGACAGCTCTCACTTTTCAGAAGATTTTCCTTACTTGGAGCCAAAATCTATCTCCTTTCAATTTCTAACTGTCCTGTCCCTTTGCCCCTAATTCTGTCCTTGGAACATACATACATACATACACACACACACACACACACACACACACACACACACACACACACCCCAAATCTAATCTCCCTTTTACATGACAGACATTATAGTGATTGAAGATAGTGATCATACCCCACCCCCTTCTTGTCTTCTCTTTTCCAAAATATCTCTAGTCTCTTGATAACCAGCCAATTAAAGAATCATTAAGTATCTGCTATATACTAGGAAATGAAAGATAAAAACATAGACATAAAACAGTCATCTTATCCACATACTTTGCATGCCTTGGTCTTCAGTGGTCTTATTCCTGCTCGCACCTCTCTTGCCAGTGTCTTTCTGAAAATGTTTCCTCACAATGTGGTTAGAAAAGACAGGGACAGTTCTCACTCTAGGCTCTGGCACCTGGAGAGATGAGAGATTCCTTCTCACATATAAGGCATCACCATGCAAAGCACTGGATTATTTGCTCTATTACATTAGTGAAAATGTGTATTTATTTATGAGATTCACCAGAGAACAAACCCAACTCCACAACTTGCTGATGGACAGGATGTCAGCTAATAAAGTAGCCTGGGTAGGGATCCATATCATTGAGATGAAGGAGGAATGAAGAGGAGATTAAACACTATAAAGGATTGAACATTAGCATAAGATGTTTGCATATTTTACAATCTTGTTTCCCAAGAATTATTTCAAGACTTTCTAATATACTGTCTCGATGGTTCCCAAACACTGGAGCCTGCAGCAGCCAATGTCAATGCTGAATATTTTTTATTACTATGCATTCTTGAAACCATTCTGGGATTCTTGCAAATTGCATTATGGACTGGCAAAAGCCATATTCAATCTACAGTCAGCTTGCTCTTCTCCTGAGAAGTAATGCCAGGTGTCCCTGAACAAGAAGAAGGACCATTATGGAAGTCATGATGGAGGCACAGAGGAGCTCTCCCAGGGACCTCAGCATCTTGGACAGAATGGATGCTCAAGAAATCACATTTGATTGGATTCTTTGAAACATCCTACTTCTTAGCCTCATATGATGATGACTGTAATTTCCATAATACTTTAAGGTTTAAAAAATTATTTTTTTTCCCCTACAAAAACACTCTGAGAAAAAGGTGTGGTCATTATGACCATTTTGAAGAAAAGGAAACTGAGACTTAGAAAGGCAAAGTAATTTGCCTGGGATCAGTCACATAGTCACTCCATGCTGGAGCTTGGATTCAAGCTCAGATGTCTCACAATTCCAAGTCTAGTACTCTCTCCACCATACAAGCTATCTCCAAACATGGTTGGCTGGGTCATTGAAGGTCAACTAGTCTAATCTATGGCAGAATAGGATTTCTGTGTCTAATACTCATGTCCAATAATTTTATGGCCTCTACCCTTCAAATATCAATCATTCACTACCTCTTAAGGCAATCCATCCCACCTATGAATAGTTCTACTTCTTAAATTCTTTATCTATCTAGTCTTAAATTTGCTTTTATCATCTTTTCTTCACTGTTCCTAGTTCTGCCCTTTGGAAGGAATGGTTTTCCTTAAAGTGCTTTAGCACCTCTTCTGAGGTCATTCTAGCTCATTTTCATCCTCTCTTCTTATATACTCAGAGGGAATCACTTTCAAGGTTTACTCAGAGTCTCATAAGGATTTCTTTTGGTTGTCTACAATCAAACTCCACCTGCCACTGGACATATCGTGTGGGTGAATTGGAAATAAGACAGCACTCCTGGCAAAAGATCATGTCATTGACTATGAATATGGTTTGGAAAGTCAGTGTCTCATTATTTTACTGGTTTGATGTCCCTATGAATGTAATGAAATACGAGTTACTGAGAGTGTCCGCTGGGATTAAGAACTTTTCAGCTAAGGAGAAATTTCAGTAATGTCAGATCTCTCTCTCTCTCTCTCTCTCTCTCTCTCTCTCTCTCTCTCTCTCTCTCTCTCTCTCTCTCTCTCTCTCTCTCTCTCTCTCTCTCTCTCTCTCTCTCTCTCTCCCTCTCCCTCTCTGTATTAATATCAGTAATGATGATGGTATAATTGAGATTGTCTGTAAGTGAAGCTGGAGAAATTCTCAGACTGGGAAGTGACTCTCACTTCTCACTCTCTCCCATAGTCACATCCTCAGGAATTATGAGTAAGGATACTTTTGATATTTGCATTTAGTATTAGATATATTTCATGACCAACCCCAGTTTGATCAATTTAAGTCAATTAATTCCAGTTAAATAGAATCAAGTCCAATATAATTCAATTCAATACAATTCAGTAATTGCTCTAAGTGTCCATTATGTGAAAGGAATTGTGCTAGGAACTTGTGAAGGCAAAATTAAAAACCAAAGCTCCTGCCCTCAAGGAGCTTGTACTTAACTATCAATGTTTTCAGGCACCTGTGTAACATAAACACTAGCTACTAACAGTACCAGGTGCCCCTTCAGCTTTTGTTTCATGTTCCTGCCATATTTTCTCCCTCCAGCTAAATGTGTTCTTCCTAATGTTAGCTGTATTAGTTTTGTTTCTGCAAACATTTAATTTTAATTAAAATGTGCATATCATTTCCTGAATTCCTCTCTGTCACTTGAATAATCATAAACTTTCCTCCATTTATAGATTTAAAATGTAATTCATTCCTTCCTCTTATGATTTGTTCATATTATCCTTTACATTGAAGTCATGTATCCAAGGGGATCTTTTCTTAGCATACAGCTTAAAATATTACATGATTAAGGCAAAGTTCATGACCTTAAAGAGGAAGATGAGCACACCTGAATTGTTCAGAAGTACAGATTATAAGGAATTCTCTAAGTAGAAGGCAGAGGAATTACAGCAGTTATTTAAACTCCAAAGGACCAGACCCAAGGACCAATGCCCCCAGTTCGATATTGTGGCAAGAATCTTCCAAAACCAATACACCCATCTCACAGTAGTGACCAGGAGGTTACAGAAAAACATTATAGCAGCAAGCCAAGCCATACCTGTGCTCCCCCCAATGCTAGGGCTCTCCAGTAAGAAGGTTACTCAAGAGTCCCAAGCCACTGCTCAGCATCCTCTGGTCTGTATGCTCCATAAGCTGACTCTCAGCTCTCTGTCCCACTCTTGTTCCTCTGTCCTCAGTTTCTGCTCCTCCTCCTCCTCTTCTTCCTCCTCAGTTTTTCCTGTCTCTGCTGCTCCTTCAGCTTCTCAGCTTCTTCAGAGTCTGCTGCTTCACCTTCTTCTGCTCCTCAGATTCCCCTTCTCCAGCTTCTCCTGCTCTGGTTTCTGCTGGTTCTCCTTCCTCTGCTCCTCCTTCTCCAGCATCTGCCATGTCTGCCTCTCTAAGCTCTATTGTCTCTTTTTATACAGTCCTTAGACATCATCAGATCGAATAGAACATCATTTGATTGACTAGAACATAGGCACGTACCATTGGCTCTGGTCTTAGCAACTCCCTTTAGGGCCCTGAGGGCTTCACTCCCATATTGGCTTAGCACCTAGTAATTAATGGTTTCAGGGCCTACTTAGGAGCAAAAATCTAGTCAGACCTCCTGTTGGCCTGACTTGGAGCCCTACCTGAAGCTTATTCAATGGGTTGGAAAGATCTTTTCACTTACTGATTGGCTTTGCAGATATTATTCTACACCTACTTTCTGCCAAACTGCTTGCCAATTTTCCTTGAAGTTTTCATATGGAAAGCTTAACTCTCACTCACAGCATTAAGACTCTAGTTGTGATCCTAGGACCCCTCCCCACCCAGTAACCTGAAGCTTCAATGAAGTAAATTAAAAAAAAAAAGAAATTGTTCTTTTGTATTATTGTGGTCTAATGAAACAACTTGTAAGCATGGGAATATATGATTGGAAGAGCATTAAGAAATTCTATTATCTTCAATTTCAAGTTCATAGAAAATCTTTGTAGTATTTGACTATACAGTCACTGAGATGGATAGGCCACATATGTTGGTCAGATAGTCGAGAATTTATTAAGTGCTTTGTGTGCCAGGCAGAGGAAGCTACATAGCTAGGTGGGAAGAGTGCTGGGCTTGGAGTCAGCAATACCTGAGTTCAGATCTGGCCTCAGACACTCAGTAGCTGTGTGAGCCATAGCAAGTCACTTCACATTGTTTGTTGTAATCCACTGGAGAAGGAATGACAAATTAATCCAGTTTCTTTGCAAAGAAAATTCCATACAGGGTCACAAAGTGTCTGACATGATGGAACAACAATGTTCTAGGCACTCTGCTATATGCTGGGGATAGAAAAGAGGCAAAAGACAATCTTTTCACTGAAGGATTTCACTGTGTAATGAATGGAGCAGTCAAGAAGCAAATATGTACAAAAACAATACACTGGATAAGTAGGAAATAATTTACTGAGAAAGGGCACTGGAACTAAGAGGGAAAGGCTTCCTGTAGAAGGTAGGATTTTAGTTCAGACTTGAAGAAAGCCAGAAGGCAGGCAGAAATGAGGAGGAAGACCATTCCAGGAATGGAAGACAGCCAGAGAAAATGCCCAGAGCTGAGAGAGGGAGGGTCTTGTTCTTGAAACAATAAGAGGCCAGTGTCACTGGATCAAGAGTATATGGGGAAGAGTAATATGTAAGAAGACAGGAAAGGTGGGGTGGAGTAGGTTATGAAGAGCTTTGAATGCCAAACAAAGCATTTGGTATTTGAACCTGAAGTGGATGGGGGAGCCTATTGAGTAGGACAGTGACATGGTTAAATTGATGCTTTAGGAAAATCATTTTGACAGTTGAATGGAGGATGAATTGGACTTAGGAGTGACCTGAAGCAGGCAGGCCAACCAGCACACTATTGTTATAGTCCAAGGGTGAGGTGATGAGGGACCACACTAGGGTGGTAGAAATATTTGAGGAGACAAGTAGACATGTTCAAAAGATGATGCAAAGGTGAAATCAACAGACCTTGGCAACTGACTTTGTATGGAAGGGAGAGAGACAGTGAGGAGTTGGCGATTGTGCCTAGGTTGTGAGACTGGGGACTGAGAGGATGGTGATACCCTCAGCAACAATAGGGAAGTTTGGAAGGAGGGCATGTTTGGGGGAAAATAACAAGTCCTGTTTTGGACATCTGCTGGGATGTCGTCCAAGATATCTGAGAGCCAGTTGGAAACAGAAGACTGAAGGTCAGCAAAGACAATGGGACAGGAATGGGAGATCTGAGAATAATCAGCACAGAGATAATGACTAAATTCTTGGGATCACCAAGTGAAGTAGTATAGACCAGAAGGAGAAGAGAAGGCTTAGGACAGAACCTGAGGCACACCTATGGTTAGAGGACATGAACTGGAGCAGGATCCAGGCAGAAAACAGAGAAAGAACAGTCAGATAGGTCTGAGGAGAACCAGGAGAGAGTGGTGTCCTGGAAAACTAGAGAGAAAAGACTATAGTGATCATCAGTGTCAAAGGCTACAGACAGGTCTAGGAGAATGAGGTTTTAAAAAAAGCCATTAGATTTGGCAGTTAGGAGATCTTTGATAACTTTGGGGCGAGAAGTTTTGATGGAAAGATAAGGTCAGAAGCTTGATTATGTGGTGGTTAAAGAGTGAGAGGACAGAAAGTAGACGGATTTATTACAAATGGCCTCAAAGGGTTTTACCACAAAGGGCAGAACAGATATCAGATGAAATTGCTCTTTAGATGCTGAAGTGCCCGGTCTGTAGCTTGTGTCTCAATCTTGTAACACATACGTCTACCTTTTTCTCTTAGCTGAGATAGAAGGATCAAGTAAGTTTTTTTTTTCTTTTGCAGCATGAGAGAGATATGGGCATGATTATTGGCATCAGGGAATGAGCCAGCATGGAGGGACTGAAACTAAGTGAAGGGGGAAATGGCAGAGGAGGCAAGTGGAGGAGAAGACATGGAATGAGATTACTTGTATTGGGAGGGGGCTGTCATGGCAAGAGCCACATCAGTGAGAAAGAGTAAAGAAGGAAACTGGCTGAGTGCATCTGGGGGAGAAGAGATGAGGAAGAGGGCAGAAGAAGACACTCTTGTTAACGGCTTCATTTTTCCTGTAATGTATGAGGCAAGGTTCTCAGCTGAGGGAGTGGAGAGAGAGGAAGCCATTGAAGATAGTGGAGGCACAAAAAAGGTTTGGAGAGCAACTGTGGGGAGTGGCATACTGACTTAATAAGGGAGAATGTGCATGGAACCCATACACCTGTACTCACAACCATGTAAACACCCTCAATGTCAAGATATTGCCTAGCCTTGTTTTTCAACAATCCGGCTAGTAGCTGCTGGGGGATGAAAGACCAACACAACCCCAACAACAAGAATGCTACCAGCACGCTGCAAAAATACAGGTTCTTTTGATCTGCTTAACTAAGGAAAGCTATGTAAAGGGGTTGACAAGCTCACTTTTAATTCAGCATACAAATATCATTCACTTAGTTCAGGGGAAAAAGCCAGCATCCCAAACTTCAGAACAAAATACAAACAAAGTAAAAACATCAACAGTCAGACCTTGTCTGATTCAAATCCCAATACATAGTTACCAGAGTTTAACAAAGTCCCAGCATCCAGGTTACAAGCTGGAGGGCCCTTAGCTACAGCTGCCCAGAGTCTCTGCATCAGCACACCAGCATGAGTGAGAGCCCTTCACAAACGGCTCTGTCCTCTCCTCTTATAGGGCTTCAGACATCATCAAACATCATCTGAATGACCAGAACTTAGGCTGCTATGATTGGCTCTTGAGTTAGACCCTCCCCTTAGGACCCTGGGAGGTTCACATAGGTTAGGTTAACACCTAATAGGGGTTAGAGCCTGGGGTTTAGCACTTAGTAAGACTCAAGAGGCATGGCTCTGGAGTTAGCACCTCGCCTTAGCCAGCCCCACCTTGGGCCCCACCCCAGTCACCAATCCCCACCCACATAGGTTCCACACCTAATAGGGGTTTGGTCCTGGGGCTTAGCACCTAGTAAGGCTCAATGAAATACACTGAATTACTCAAAGAAAACAAAGGCCATTTTGCTTACCAACATACCTTGTTAGACTGATTCTCCATCCTCATAAACTGATAGAATACACCTTGTACATTAGGGCCAGATAAGATAGCTGCCTACAATGGCTGTCACTTCCTTGCTAGGAATCTAACAGCATAATTTCAAAAGTGGTAGGAGATTTAACTCCTCATCCCTGAGAATGTCTCTGAGTTAATAACTTAATTCACATTTCAAGCCCTGCTTCAGGAGAAAAAAATCCAAGCTTTTGTTACCAGTGCTTCTGCCACTGTTCCCCTGTCCACCCACTACTCAAGGCAGTGATACTGTACCCAGCACCTTCTGGGATGAATCTAATTTGTTAGAAAGAGAGACTATTCAAGGGATGCTGACAGAGAACAGGAAGATGAAACTTGGCTATTAATAAAGGAAGAAAAAACTCTCCTGTTGCTACTGAGAGCAGACTTAGTGCAGTTGATTGATAGGAAAGGGGTTAGTCCTAAGAATAAAGTTATTTGCCGTATCTTTAATGGACTTTTATCATTCAGCTCCATCCTCTAACTGAATGCTATTACTGAGAGCATAACTATGGTCACACTTGGTACCTGTTTCCTCAAGCTAATGGATTTTTAAATTAATCAATCAATCAACACATGTTTATTGAATCCCCACTGTTATAATCACAGTTCACATTTAAATGGTGCTCTACAGTTTACAGACTTCCGTGTGAGCAACCAGGCTGCTCAGTGATCCTTGGCAATATTGTCAGTTATCAACTGACACTGTGTAGAACTCATCATTTCCCTGCTTGCAGCCAGTCAGAAGCAGAGGTCTTCAGAATGTGAGCCCCCTTAGGGGTTGTGAGACTAACTCAAGAGGGAAGTTTTCTGTTTGTTAATTCATCATGACGCCCTCAATTCAAAACTGACTCATCCTTTGAAAAAGAGCCCTGCCCCCAACCCCACCCCAGACATTTAGAACAGGTTCCAATTAGAGAAAGCTCAGCTTTGCCTCTGCCCTTCAACAGAGCTGAGAGGAGCTGAGAGACTCTGAACTAGGGACTGCCATGCAATTGGAAGAATTGGGTGGTGGCTTTGCTGGACAGTGTTATCCTTCTTACCTAGTCTTCCTCCTTGTATCAGACTATAAGACCCTTCATGGCTTCACTGTCTCTCCTCCTTACTGGCAAGATAAAAACATCTAAAGGCTTTTTAAAATTTCTGTGGGTCCTCCTTTTTCCTCTTTGAGAGGCTGCAACAAGAGGCAGCAACTGCTTGTCAGAATCCATTGATACTATCATGTGTTTTAAGATGGGTTTGTTTTTAATATGTTTAGTTATGTGAACTATTTTCCTAATGTTGAGCCATTTTCGCCTCCCTGGTACAAATTCAGTTTAATCATTATGCATAATTTTTGGATGTGCTAGCTGTGATTGGTTGGCCAGGATGGTATTGAATATTCTATTGATATTAAGGCAATATCTATTGATTTCATTTTAACAAGAATTGATTTTTATTAAAGATATTGGTCTATACTTTTTTTTCTTTGCTTTAGTTTTTTTCTGGTTTAGTCATTAGAACTTTTTACCTTCTCTGTGGAGAATAGTGGATAGACAAGAAAATGATAAGCATCTCTATTTTCCTCTTTTTCCCCTTTTCTCCCTCTTTCTCACTCACCCCGTTTGAAGTTGGGAAGTCATCATGTCCTCAAATTGAGGTAGGCTAAACTGGGACTAGAAGAAATGTCTGTTTTTTATTTTCCTTTCAGGAAAAAGAAAATCATATGCTCATATTTTAAAGATGATTTTAAAGGATTCTGATTCTGCCTTATTGGAAGAATGTATTCATATATGTCTACACTGAGCTAAGATTTGCCTGATAGAATATATACTTGATAGTTTTGGCCAAATCTTTCTTCCTCCTTCCCTTCTCTCTCTCTTTCCCTTTCACTCTCACTCTATTCTTCCTTACTCCCAAACAAAATTATATCAATTTTCTGAAGGCAAGGCCAAGAACCATTTTGCTAGCCACTACCATAAAAGATCACTATTTGGGCCCTTGATAGGGCTGGGGTCTCAGAACCTCTTAGCAGCTTCTGATGGAATGATAAGAGTACCAAGGTCATGAAATATTCCCCATAACCTGCATCAGATTCTTAGGAGAATAACATGGGTAATGCTTCCCCAAAAGGTCACATGCTCTATTCCTTGCTGCAGAAAACCGGGGTAGATAATGGGCAGTGACATTGATAGCTGTTATCACCATGACCCAAAAGGCAGCAAGTGCAAATCTTCTGATCCCTGTAGTGTATCAGTGTGGATGGAAGCAGTTCAAAGAGGGAAGTGACTACCCATGTCATTTGGTTAATAAGTGCCAGGGGTGAGCTTGACATTAAAAGGTCAAGAGAAGTGTGAACAGAATGATGCGGGAACTAGAGACCATGTCACATGAAGATCAATTGAAGGAATAAGCGATTTTTACCCTAGAGAAGTTTAACAAAGAAGAGCTCACTCTCTTTGTATATGTTACATATTTTAAAAAAGGGACTACAGTTGTTCTCCTCACCCTCAGAAGGGATATCTAGTAGATTTGACCTACTAGACATACATCATTCAGCAAGCATTTGCTTATCATGTGAAGCACCCATGTTTAGTGCTTCAGATAAAAAGAAAGGTGAAAGCAAGTCTCTTTCCTGAAGGAGCTTAGACCTGATGAACATGAACATGCAAGTAAATATTAGTGTTCGAAATAGTTACAACTTTTATACCCCAGATCTAGGGTAATTTCAGTAAGAAGAAACTGGCAGTAGGGAGGACAAGGTGTTGTTCAGTTTGAATATGGAAGGAAGCCAGGGAATTAAAAACATGGGAACAAAAAGTTAGATCACTGGAGATCTGGGAAGCAGCCAGGAAAAAGGCCCAGAGTCTGGATATTGAGCACGGTACGGGACAAATAGCGAGAAGGCAGATATCATATCATATCATATCATATCATATCATATCATATCATATCATATCATAAAGTTGGTGGAAGGTCACTGCACAGAACCACCTTTGGGCTCAACGTGAGAAGAAGACAACCAACCTGCTCATAATCCCAAACTGTTGTGGGCTCCCTCTCAGGGGAAGTTCCTGATTGGAGGAAGGATGATGACCTTTCAGGTATTTTGTAGAAAGAAGTTCTATTCAGATGCAGCTTAGACTGGATTTGGCCTCTGAAGTCCTATACAGCTTTGACTTTCTGTGCCTCTGTGATTCTTCTGGCTTCTGCTCCACAATGCTGCCTCTGCTAAAGCCCAGATAATGAAATCACTTTCCACATTCTTGTGTAGCAAAACCACACCAGAGGAAAAAAGCTCTGCTGGTCTCTGACAACGACTTTGCTTACCAAGATCTTATTAAGAAGCAGACAGCATTTAAACCCTATTTGAAATTGATGGATGGATTTTTCCCCTCGTTCATTCCAGTAGCCACTGACATTGTGGATATCAAATCAATCTTAGTAGTATGAACAGCCCCGTGCCATGAAAAGAGCTTAATCAAATCCCTCTGTTGGTTCAAGGCAGGCGAGGAGGGCTGGCGTGTTTATTCTCCAACCCCGTTATAACCATATGAAAATGGACAGCTTGTAGCAAAGTCAGTGCTGTACATGGATTTCAGGAGGGAGTCTAATAGAAATACCATATTTTCTGTTTCCTCACCCAGATTTTGAACATGTTTCCCAACACCTTGACTACTGAATTTCTTCTACTGAGTTAATTTGAGACTTAGCAGTGACATTTCCTCTATTATGCTATTATTTAAGACTCCAGACCTTTGCAAAAGAAATTGATTGTAAACACAACCTGCTGTCTCCTTTATAGGTTTATAACCTGCACCAATTTCTCTAGAAATTGTTGGAGTTGAATACATTGATCTGCAAGGTGGGATTCTGATGGCTGAGGATGGTAGGAACACTTTCTGTGCTTTGTATTCATTGCAAACAAGTGATGTTTCACTTGTTTTCAAATTCCCTCAATTGGAAACACACTAATTTCAATATAAATGGACTATGCTTCAGACATCCTCAACTTAAACCCGCTCAGGTGCCTCCTTGTGGAAACAAGATTACCCAGGAACGTCAAGGTCTGGACAGAAAGGGAAGAAAAGCACTGGCAGCTGCTGCCAAGGTTCCAAATCTTCAAAGACTGATCCAGTGGGATCCAAGGAACAACTTAGGTAAGCATAGACACCATTGTATTCATTTAGGCCATAGCATCTCATTAGGACTAACTAATAAGGCAGAGGTAGGATGGGTTCTGTCTCAGTGGAAGGATGAACTACATTGATGAAAACTGGTAATCTGGAAATATGCCTTTCATATAAATGTTTTGTATGCCTTACAAGACTTTAAGCTCACTGATGGCAAAAGGCATCCTAAACTTTGTGGTGAGAAGTAGTGTGTTTAATGGAAAAGGCTTGGATATTAGAAGTCCACAGTTTAAATCACAGTTATTATAACTACTAGCTGTGTGATTTTGGAAAAATACCCAAACATCTCATAGTCACAGTGTGATCATATGGCAAAGGGGCATCCTAATATCCTCACAGTCTGCCTGTGAAGGTGGTCATCAGAAATACCATTCTAAAATGATGTACTGTACAGAGCGGAGAAATTGTGAGTTTCCAACTCTACGAGAGGGCCAAACTCTGGGCCTTGCATCAAAGAATTGAGAATTATAGAGATAGCTAGGTGGAATAGTGGAGAAAACACCACTTATAGCAAAACAGCCAGAAACCACCTGAGTTTGATTACTCACTGTCTCGGACCCTTGCTAAGCTTTGAGCCATTTGCCAAATCCTTTAACTGCTTTTAGTCTCAGGTTCCTCATTAGGCCCATGAGGGTGATGGGGGTGATGAGAGCCCCAATCTCCCAGGGTTCTTTGTGAAAATCAAAGTAAACGAGATGCTATATGTAATCCCTTTTTTGCAAACTTTAAAAGTGATATAGAAATGTTAGCAATTGATGACTGTTTCTATAGCGCTGTAAGATACCAAAATACTTTCTTCAGAAAATTGATATGAAGTAGGTGGGTGATATTATTCTCCCTATGTTATAATTGTAAAACAGAAGTTGAGGTCACCCAGAATCAGTGAGTGTGGAAGCCAGCATGAAGATGCCACTGTCTTGCCACCAATCCCTGATCTTTTTCCACTACCATGATCAATTACTCATAAGAAATGTCCATTATATTTGTTATTCGCTCCAGACGGGAGAGCTAGGGTCAGTGAATAAATTTTTTTTAAAAAACAGCATTAGCTTTGTTGTTAGGAAAGGAAGAAAAAACAAAACAAAACAAAATGAAATCAAACTTCCCCAAATGAAAGTTGTCCCAAAGTGTAATGGATCGCCTCAGGGTTCCTTTTAACTGTAGGTTTTTCAAGCAAAGGCTGGAGGACCACTCAGTGGGAGTATCTCTGAATCTGAGTTTCTTCTACTCAAATGAGGGTTTGAACCAGATGACCTCTGAGTTCACTTCCCATTATGAATTTATTATCCTAAGAAAACTTAATCATTGACTAACCAAGTAGTTAAATATAATTTAAATTGCTTTAGTCTCAATTTTGTCATCTTTTAGAGCAGGCTGATCATGCTCATATTATCATCACAGGGCTATTTTTAAAATAATTTAAATGTAGCTAAAGCATTAAATACTTTTAAGGTGATATACAAATGCCAACTAGCATAATTGATAAGCTGAGCAAGAAGAGATTTAATGTGAAGTCTTAAACTACTCAAAGTACTAAGGGAGAAGGTTGTATGCTTTATTTCAGCTTTAAAAGACATCACACTTTCTTGAAGTGCTATTTTTTTTGCTTTCCCTTAACCAAGGAGAAGAGGGGAAAAAATTAACCATATAGCTCTGCCAAACCATATACCATAGAAAAGTTCAGGTGCAGCAAACCAAGTGTATTAGCTGAGAGCATCAGGAGTGAGCACAGTTGTCTTTGGGTTAGACTGCTTCCATAATCTTTTTTAAGGCAGCCCCTTTGGATACCTCTTTTAGCAGAGAAATTGAATCTGAGGGCTCTGGCGGGGGCATCACTTGTGATTTTAAAAGACTCTTAAACACTCATCTTGCCTTTGAAGACGGAATATACAGTTTTGATTATACAAATATCAGAAGTATATCACTCCACTCCTCAATAACTGGACAATAAAAGAAGAAAACACGATATAGCAGGTTAAAATATCTAGCTTTTGTTATCATGACTGGCTAGATTCTGAGGACTACATAGCTTATTTCTGCCTTTGTAGACTTAATTATATAAAAGTAGCCAACAGATGTGTATGTGTATGTATATACACACCCATATGTGTGTATATATATGTATGTATATATACACATACACACACACACATGTGTGGGTATTGCTTCGTACTCTGTCCTGTTTGGGTGGGGGGGGCTTTATAATTTTCACAACCTTTTAGCTAAGGGTGAGTTACAGTATTTCTCAAAGCAAAGATGCAAGCCCAGTGACTGCTCAAATAGAAACCTGATCAGTGCTTTACCTGAGTGCTTAGTCTCCATTTGGTGGCGTGATTGGTAGTTAGTGAGTCAGTTCCCAAACTCGGGGGCCCTCAGTTGCCTTAGAGTCTTAAACCTTTGGAAGAATCATAAGCATCTACTCCTCTCCGCTTTGAAAATGCCACACATGCTTAAAATGGCCAATTTTGCTTTACATTGACAAAGAACAGGACAAGAAAAAAAAACTAGCCATAGATTTCTGCCAAACCATATACCATGGAGAATTGCAGGTTCAGCAAGGAAAACATATCAGCACTAATTCACAAGACGTACAATCCAAGAAGTAATCTATCAATCAAATCTCATGCTTCAGATATGTATTATGTACGTAATACATAATTCATGGACAGTAAATGACTTGTTGCAACTTTTAATAAGGACTCAAATTTGATTTGATAGATACCACTCAGCCTTGCTTAAAAAGGCCTCATTACTGAGCTATGATGCTCTAGGAGAGACTAACATTCAAACAGAGCAGAGAGATGAAATTGGGGCAAGTCAGCATACACACATATACATATACATATTTATATCTACACATATAATCATAGAAGGAAAAAACCTAGAAAGGAAGAGAACAGCAATGGTCTCTGAAGGGATATTGAGAATTTAGTATTGAGGGAGGTCCTCTCTTCCTCTACCAGCCCGCAAGAAAGTGGAAGAATAGATAAAGTGTCTTCAGGAAACACATAAAAACATGACCATGCAAGCATAGCTTAATGGAGATGGATTCCTACAACTCTCAGGATATTTACTAGCTAGCCATTGCGCAGCCAAAAAAGCAGAGAACTTCCATCTTGGCTTTGGCTTTAATAATAATTCCATTCTTAAAAGGTGGGGGTAATTGGAAAAGGAGACTGTTCTACTGTACTCAATACTGACCAATGTGGAAGAATTAGTTGTTGCATAAAAATACTTGCCAGAAGGTCGTGTCTTCACTTTGGGGTTTGTGATACAAAGGAAAAGGGAAATTGAATATAACATACATTTTAGTATGAATGAACATACACTCTAGCTTTTGGCAGAGAAGATTTCAGTGAGAAAGAAAAGGATGGATCTCATTCACTGAGAAAAGTTGGTCCAAAATAGTTGTGAAATTCTCCATAGTTTGTACAAGTGGAAACAAATCTGTTGATGGAGGGAAAGAGAGATCTGTCAAAATGGACTGACATTAATGTACAAAAATCATCTACTACTATATAGAATAATCATAATGATAAATTTATAGGAGATGGAAGAAGGGAGAGGTTACAAATAGTAATGAGTACAATCAGGACTGCTAAAGTACAGGAGAAGGTGAGGCTGACAATAAAAGGGAAGCTTTTAGCTCTATTGGAGCAAAAGGAAGACCAAGCAAAAGAGAAGACCGCCACTTGCAGTGGATGGGGTAATATAACTGCTGAGTGGGGCCATATAAATGGTGGATGGGGTGATAGCAATGTATGGCCAACGGAAAGCAAAACTACGGGAGATGGGATTAGCTTTTATTGAATCTATAAAGGAGAATAACACTTGCATTGGAAAGCATAGAATACAGATGATTAACATGTGGCTGAAAGGAGATGAGAAGAGAATACTGAGCTCCCCTCAGTTAGTTGAGATTATGATGTCAGAACAAGCTATATCCTGAGACAGTGAAATACGTAGATATGAAGAAGAATTACAGAAACTGGAGATTCTCTGCAGGAGAAGAGATCATTAGTCACAATTAAATACAAGATAACTTGTTGAGATTTTGTTTTTGTTTAAGGAAGGGTGAGGTAAAGAAGTCTTCATACCGTGGGCTAATAAGTATGCTTGAGTAGTCATTTTTGAAATAAAAACTCCAGAATGCATTATTGAAGAGTTGCTTGTTGAACACTTGGTAAGAACTGATCACACAGAGTCAGTATGATCTCTTTATGAACAGAGAATGTCCAACTAACCTGATTTCCTTTTTAAAAATATGTTACCCCAGCTGTCAGATTAGGAGAATGCCATTGACAGAGTAGATAAGAATTTTGGTTCTGGGAGAGAGATGTGGACTGGATAGTAATACACTGAGGTTGAACTAATGGATGATAAGACAGAGTCAATATCAGGTCAACTTGTGGAATGTTCTGAGACCCTATCCTTAGCTCCATAATGTTAATAATTCCTATGGGTGACCTGGAAAACCATATCCATGTAACTAAACAGTTTAAATAAAAGATTTGCTTACCAAACTTGCACATCACCCAAAGCTGGGATACAAAGAGATTTTTTGAAAGGAGCTCTGGGAATGTGATTCATCAGTGGGAGGTGGAATTGGGATAAAAGTCCTAGGAGCTTACATATATGGTCTATGGCAGCATGGCTAGACAAAGGTTTATGCAAAAACAAACAAATATATCTGTTCAACTCAGTAAACTGGAACCTCTAGACAAGTTAAGTTTGACATGGCTGCCAGTAAACCCAATTCTATGTTATCCTGCATAAGGAACATAAGATCATGGACTTAGAACAAATAAGGCTATCTAGTCCAATGTCCTTATGAGGAAATTTAGGCCCATAAGAGTTAAGTGACTTGGCTAAAGTCACATAGGTAGTGAGTGCAAATCTGGCCATTGTAGCTAAGTCTTCTGATTCCAAGCCTGGGACTCTTCACTCTACCACCCCTCCTCATAACAGAGGTATGGCATCAGAAGGGCAGCTAGGTGGTGCAGTAGATAAGAATGCCAGGAGTGGAATCAGGAAGATTTGTCTTCATGAGTTCAAATCCAGGCTTAGACACTATTTACATGACCCTGGGCAAGTCACTTAACCCTGTTTGCCTGAGTTAGTCACCTGTAAAATGAGCTAGAGAAGGAAATGACAAATCACACCAGTGTCTCTGCCAGGAACAACAACAAATCCAGAAGCAGGAAGACTTAAACAATAAGGGAAACATAGTCTAGAGATGCAAATCAAGTTGATGTAAGCCACACAGAAATAGGCCCGGGAACTGAACCAAGGACCACTGCAGAGCTTCCCCCCAAACTACACTATGATGCTTTCATCTTCACCAATTTGTGTAGAATGGAAATCACCTCTTGGCCTCCTTCCTCCATGCCCCCTTGTCCTGCCACCACAATCCAGTATAGACTTCCCCCCCCCACAGATCCATAGTGAATGAATGTTTAAAACTGAAAATGGCATTGAGTGGTTAAGAATGGCATTTTGGAGGCTCCTGCCTCCCCTTCTCCTTTGCTTGCAATCAAATTATTTAGCTCATAAAGAAGAACAAAGCAATTTGGGCCTCATGCAGTGTGACCTGGGTGAGAATGAGGCCCTGACTGGCTGTGTTTGTGTAGTTATGAAAGATCCTTTTGTTTGTGAGTACACTATATTATATATGTTATTTATTCATAACCCACTCTGTTAAATCTGAGTATCAACCATTGTCAGTACAAGACTTCAGACATTCTCTGTCTGTTGTCTAATTACTTGATTTTGTTTGATTTTATTCACAAAATAATTAGCCTGCTAAGCACCTAATTATTGCTAAGCATGCATCATATGCCTTACACCCATTCTACAAACAGTGGATTAGCAAACATCGTTGGGTTTGAAACATTCCCTGCTAAATCGCTAGATGTAATAACATCTTGAGGTTAGTAATTTTCTTTTAATAATGAAAATTCTAATTTATCCTGGTCCATAATATTGTTACATGTTTTTTTTTCTTTCCCCAAGGCTGGTCCCCTCTGAAATGGAAACAATGCTTCTAAATTAAAGGCACCCAAAAGTTGATCACTGAAACAGTATTTCCCTCTCAAGGTCAATGCTATCGCAGAACCCTAAGTAAACAGAGGAGGGATCTTTAATCTCCTTTGTTCTCTGAGATTAATGGCAGCAGAATTGCCTTCACATTTATTCAATGAATAGGAATTCACATATCAGCACCATATATTGGGGTTCAGAGAAGCCTAATTAGAAATGGCAGCAGAGGAGAGGATGACAACCAGATGATGCACTTGGAATACTCCATTTTCTGCAAAGCTCAACTCAAGCATCAACTTTGACAGGACTTTATCCTGAACTGGACCTGCCCCTTCTGTCCCCATACAAGTACTTTGTGTTTATTTTGCTTGTATTCTCTATATAATATATAGTTTATGGAATTCAAATATTTAATAGAATATTCATTTTTGAATAGTTCACATAGATTTTTACAAAATATAGGTACATGTTGAATCCTCAGATTGAATATAAGCTCCTTGAAAGCAGGACATACTTTTGTTTTCACATCCCTGGTGCCTGGAATAGTGTCTGTCATATAGAAAAAGGCTTAATAAATGCTTGTTAATTGGTTGTTATTAATGTATTCAAATCAATAAATATTTATTAAATACCTATTTTATGTAAAACACTTGGGGAGTTTATCTTGAAATTTAAACTTAGATCCCTAATAAATTATTATTGTTATTGATAACACTTTTTTAACATTATCTCTATTCTAGTCAGTTGGTCAATTAACATTTGTTAAGTATCCATTATATGCCAGGCCTTGTGCTAAGGGTAAAGAAAAAACGTAAGACAGTCCCTGCCCTCAAGAAGTTTACAATCTAATTGGGGAAGATACACAAAAGGAAGCTGCAAAGGGAGCAAAGCAGAGAAGGGAAGAGAGGTATAGTCCAAAGAGTGTAGATTCTGGGAAATGAATGCCTCTTCCAACCCCTTTTCTAGAAAGCAATCCTTAATAATGACTTTTTAAAGGAGAGAGAATAGCTAAGTCTATCAAAGTTGGTCATCATAAGTGTTGCTATTACTATGCACAATGTTCCCCTCGTTCTGCTCATTTCACTTTACATCGGTTCATATGAGTCTTTCCAGGTTTTTCTGAAAACATTCTTATTGTAATTTTTATATCCCAATAGTATTCCATCACAAGCACATACCACAAATTGTTTAGCCACTCCCCAATTGATACACATCTTCTCAACTTCCAATTCTTTGCCAGCCATGAAAAAGCTGCTATAAATATTTTTGTACATCTGGGTCCTTTTCCCTTTTTAATGATCTGTTTGGGATACAGATCTAGCAGTGGTATTTCTGGATCAAAGGTTAGGGACAGGCACTATTTCTTCTTTTTTTTATAGTCCTTTGGGCGTAGCTCCAAATTGCTCTCTAGAATGGTAGGATCAGTTCACAATTCCATCAACAATTCATTAGGGTCTAACATTTGTCATTTTCCTTTTCTGTCATATTAGTCAATCTGATAGGTGTGAGGTGGTATCTCAGAGTTGCTTTAATTTACATTTCTCTAATCAATAATGATTTGGAGCATATTTTCATAGGACTATAGATAGCTTTGATTTCTTCATCTGAAAAGTGCCTGTCATTGCCCTTTGACCACTTATCAATTGGGGAATGACACATATTCTTATAGATTTGGCCAAGGTCCCTATATATTTGTGAAATGAGATCTTTATCGAACTTGCTGTAAATTTCTACCCCTCCCCTCATTTTCTGCTGTCCTTTTAATCCTGGCTTCATTGGATTTCTTTGAGCAAAAACATTTAATTTTATATCAAAATTATCCATTTTACTGCCCAGAATACTCTCTATCTCGTTTGGTCATAAATTCTTCCCTTATCCACACATCTGATATTTAAGATATTTCATGCTTCCTTAATTTTCTTATGATATTAACCTTTGTGTCTGAATCGAGCACTTATTTTGATGTTGTCTAAGCATGTGGTGTGAGATGTTGGTCTATACCTAGTTTCACTCAACTACTTTAGAGTTTTCCCAGGGATTTTTGTCAAATTGTACATTCTTGTCCCTAAAGCTTGAATCTTTGGGTTAATTAAATACTAGGTTAATATGATCAGTTTCTATTGTGTATTCTGTACCTTCTCTATTCCACTGGTATGACCCTCTTCTTCTTAGCCAATACCAGATGGTTTTGATAATTAACACTTTGTAATACAATTTGAGATCTCATAGTCCTGGGGTACCTTCCTTCACACTTTTTGTTCATTTATTCCCTTAATACACTTCACCTTTTGTTCTTCCAGATGAATTCTATTATTTTTTTCCAGCTCTATAATTTTATTGTTGGTAGTTTGATTGGTATGGTACTGAACAAGTAGATTGATTAAGGAAGAATTATCATTTTTATGATATTGTCTTGGCCGTGAGCAATTAATGGTTTTTCCCCCCAATTATTTAGATCTCACTTATTTGTGGAGAAAGTGTTTCAAAACAGTGTTCATATAGTTCTTGGGTTTCTCTTGGCAGGTACACTCCGAGGTACTTTGTCTACATTTTAAATGAAATTTCATTTTCTGTCTTTTGCTGCTGGAGTTGTTGGTAACATAAATGCTGATTATCCGTGTGGGTTTGTTTTATATCCTACAACTTTACTGAAGTTGTTAATTATTTCAAAAAGGTTTTTGAGTTGATTCCCTAGGATTTTTTAAGGATATCATCATATCTTCTGCAAAGAGTAGTAGTTTTGTTTTCTTGCTGCCTATTATAAATTCTTCAATTCTTTTTTTTTACTTTTCTTATAGGTATAGCTAACATTTCTAGGACAATATTGAAGAATAGTGGTGATAATAAGCATATTGGCTTCACTCCTGATCTTATTGGGAAGGCTTCTAGTTTATTCTAAGTACAAATAATGCTTGCTAATGGTTTTAGTCAGACCCTACGATTTTTGAGGAAAGTTGACTTTATTCTTATTCCTTTGAGATTGTTAATTTGATCTTCCTCTTTCTTTCTTAAAATAAAATTAACCAATGGCTTATCTATTTTGTTTTCTTTTTCCAAAAAAAAGCCACCTTCTACGAATTTTATATATTAGTTCAATGGTTTTCTTGCTTTCAATTTCATTGATCTCTGATTTTCAGGATTTCTAATTTGGTGTTTAATTGAAAATTTTTAATTTGCTCTTTTTTCTGCTTTTTTTTTTGCTTCATTCTCTATGTTAACTTTTGGCAAAATGATGTTTCCATCAACATCTCTTTTAATTAGATGTTTTGGCTCTTGCTTCATCTGAGATCACATTTTCTGCCTCTACTTTTTTTTTTTTTAACATCACCCTATAATAGATTCTGCTTTGGTCCCTTACCTTTACTCTGTGTGTGTCTTTCTGCTTCAAACAACATATTGTTGAGTTCTTTTATTGAGGTGGGGAGACAGGATAATAGGGACTAGATGACTTGCCCAAGGACACAGGGCTAGTAAGTTATGTCAAGTGTCTGGGGCCAGATTTGAGCTCAGGTCCTCCTGATTCCAGGGCCAGTGGTCTAATCACTACACCACCTAGCTGCCCTTGAGTTCTGGTTTTTAATCCACTCTGCTACCTGCTTCTGTTTTATGGATGAATTCATCCAATTAACATTCACAACTGTGATTACAAACTCTGTATTTCCCTCCATCCTATTTTACCCATTTTATCCCCTTCTCTCTCATCCTTTACCCTG
The DNA here is from genome assembly GCF_011100635.1 of Trichosurus vulpecula. NCBI lineage: Eukaryota > Metazoa > Chordata > Mammalia > Diprotodontia > Phalangeridae > Trichosurus > Trichosurus vulpecula. The sequence goes on along the minus strand of NC_050577.1, from coordinate 305,730,836 downwards.
TCCCTCCTTGAATGCCCATTTTGTTTCTCGCTACTGCCTCTCCCAATTCCTTCACCATTCTATCACCATTTCCCCCATTCCACATTGTTTTCTTTTTTATATATATTCCTTTGACTTTGTTTTATTCTTTCTTGATATTTCATGGAGTTGTTAGTTTCCACTTGTCCAATTCTAATTTTTAAGCAATTGTTTTCTTCAGTTAATTTTTGTACCTCCTTTTCCATTTGGCTAATTCTGTTTTTGAAAGAGTTCTTATCTTCAGTGTTTTTGGTGCTTTTTCTACTATTTAGCCAATTCTTTTATTTAAGGTATTATTTTCTTCAATATTTTGGTTCCTCCTTTGCCAAGGTATTGATTCTCTTTTCATAATTGTCTTACATCATTCATTTATTTTTCAATTTTCCTCCACTTTTCTCATTTAATTTTTTAAAAAATCCTTTTTTGAACTCTTCCAGTTATTCTTTTGGGGCCAGTGACCAACATATTTTTTTCTGTGAAGCTCTGCATGTAGCTATTATGATTTTGTTGTCTTTTGAGTGTGTGTTTTGACTTTCCCTGTCACTATAGTAACTCTATGGTCAGGTTATTTTGTTGTTGTTTATTCATTTTCAACATATTTTTTGATATTTAACTTTATGTTAAAGTTGGGTTCTGCTCCCAAAGTGGAGAGACACTGTCCCAAGCTCTCTCTCCTGCAACTTTGAACAGGGCCCTTGTATTCCTGTAACTGCAATTACTAGTGAGCTAGAGCTCCTCTTTTCACTTTTCATTTCTTCCAAGGTGGTATGATCTAAGGAGAGGTGTGATGACTGCTCTCTTGCCCTCTGCTCTGGTCTGTGAGTGACCACAAGGCCTCTTCTCTGCCTTGCAACTGTGAATGGGGCCCTGTATTCCTGAAACCACAATCACTAGTGAGCTAGTACTCCTCCTAGCTCTGTGACTGAGACCCAGAAGTGCATAAAGGCAATGTGACAGAATGCTAAACCCATTGCCAAAAAAAGCCCCCTATACTCTCCTTTGGACCCTTTGTCTGACCCCCTTACAGCTGTGGGCTGTGAGCTCCCAAAATTACTGCTGTCACTAATAAACTGCCTCCTAGGCCTGTTGCTGGCACCCTGGCATAGCCTGCACTTTGTGATTGTGCTGGGCGCCTGATCTGTCTATCACCTAGCTGAGATATGCTTTCCTGCTGACCTCTTAACTTGTCCTGGGTTGGAAAATTGTTTCAACTTGACCTTTTGTTGGTTCTGCTGCTCCTTAATTTGATTTGAGGAATTATTTTTAAATTGCTTATAGAGGAATTTAGAAATGCTCAGATGAGTCCCTGCCTTGATTCTACCATTTTCACTCTCTTTCCTTTTATTCCTATGCTCATTGACTGTTTGTTTATCTACTAGGGAATGACATTTGGTCAATATTTCTTCCTTTCAAGATATTTAGGTAAGTTCCATTTCTATCTTCAATTTAGACCCTTGCTAGAGATATTTCAAACAAAGATCCTCCATCCTCTGTACTGGTTCCCTTTGTATCCATGTAGTTTTTTCACAAGAAAATTCCTTTCAATTTGAAGTAATTGAAATTACACTTCTATTCCTAAGGAACAGAGGTACTTATTCAGTAAGAATTCTACTCCATAAACCAATTCATTGCTCTGGAAGGCACCTGATTTGTTTCTTTTCTAATGTTTTTAGTGATTTAAAATTTAATATTCAGGTCACACATCCATTGGAGTTTAGTGTGGTACCTGGTATAATACATTTGTCAAAGTCTAATTTTTGCCAAACTGATTTCCATGTTTCCCATGAATTCTTATGAAAAAGGGAGTATTTTTGTAGGTAATTTATATTTGTTGTTTCATTGAACACCATGTTCTTGAATTTGATTAGTTCTCATGCTTCTGATTGGCTCCATTGATCTACTTTTCCATATTTTAAAATGGGTACTAAGGAGGGTAGAGTCAAGATAGCAGAGTAAAAGCAGGGATTGCTTGAGCTCTCCCCCAAACACCTCCAAATACTTGTAAAAATTGACTCAAAACAAATTCTAGAGCTACATAGCCCAGAAAATGACAGGGTGAAACAAATCTCTAGCCCAAGAAAACCCAGAAGGCCAAAAGGAAGTGCCTATCAAACCAGCATGGGAGCAGAGAACAGTCCAGTATAGGCCATACCAGCACACACTGAGCCAGAGCAGGCCTCAGGAGATTAAATCACTGGAAGCTGTGGAGGTTTCCAGACTTCTCAACCCACAAACACTGAAGAAAAAGTAGAAGGTCAGTGGGGAAACTCTGTTGGAACTGGATGAAAGAAGATCATGGTCTAGCACCATTGCTATGGTGTCAGAGGTTCCAGTGGTGGCAGCAGCTGCTCCCAGAACTCCAGTTCCACAGATGGTGGGGGATTCAAGCATCTGAGAAAGCGAATTGCAGGGATCTCTTAGCTGGTGATGAGGCAGGATTCTCTTTCTTTGCCCTGCTTAGATCTGGGTCACAGTCCTGGGTGTCAGTCTTAGGGTGAGGAGGAGCACTAGCATGGCAGAGGTTTTGGTGTCTGTGGAGAGGGAATCCTCCTCACAGTTCCAAGGCAGAAAACAGTGCTTGTGATCACTCTCAGAACAGAACACAGGCCAGGAGAGGAGTAAAAACCTCTCCTTTGATCATGCCACCTTAGAAGAACTGAAAATTTACAGGTGCCTAGAAGTGTCTCTGATACCAGCTGTGCCAAAACCCTGAAACTTGGAACAGAATACTCTACAGTCTGGAAAAGGAGTCCTACCTTGACAAAGAGCTCAAAAGTCAAGTAATTGGCTGGGGAAATGAGCAAACAGGGTAAAAATCTCAGACTATAGCAACTTAATTTGGTGACAAAAAGAGCAGAACATATGACCAGAAGAAGTCAACAAAGACAAAGCTCCTACATCCAAAGACTCTGAGAAAAATATAAATTGTTCGCAGGCCATGGAAAAGCTCAAAAAATATTTTAAAAATCAAGTAAGAGAGAGGAAGTGGGGGCGGAGCCAAGATGGCAGCTGGAAAGCAGGGACTTGCCTAGGGCTCTCCCATAGGACCTTCCAAACATCAAAAAAATGACTCTGAACAAATCCCAGAACTGTAGAACCCACAAAATAGCAGAGGGAAGCAGGAATCCAGCCCAGGACACCCTGGATGGTTCCTGGGTAAGGTCTATCACTCACAGAGGTGGAAGCAGAGTGGAGGAGAGCCTAGTATGGGCTGTGCCCTGAATAACCAGAGCAGGAGCCAGGAAGAACAGACCCTAGCACCCTGAATCAGGGAGCTATGTCAATTACCAGACTTCACAACCAACAAATACCAAAGAAAACAGAGAAGGTTAGTGGGAAAAGCTGCAGGGACAGAGAGAAAGGAGTTTGCAGTTCAGCCACTGCCCTCAGGGGAATGGGGAAGGTGCAGCTACAGAACTACAGCTGCAGTTGCTTCCGGGCCCAGGCTCAACTGGTGGGAGGAATTAAGTGGCAGATTAGAGTGGGAGTGCAGAGCCTGCTTAAGATCTGAGTCCAGTCCAGGTTGGCTGTTCTTGGGGGAGAAGGAGAGCTAGTGTGGCAGAGCTTGCTGTGTAGAAATAGCTCTGAAAACAACAGCACATCCCCTCAAGCTAGGAACAAAGTATTCTCTACTCTACAAATAGTCACACCCCAACCAAAAACTCAAAGGTCAAGTAGTCAGCTGGGAACATGGCCAGACAGCGGAAACAGACTCAGATTCAGACTCAGACTTTGGAATCTTTCTTTGGTGACAAAGAAGACCAAAACGTACAGCCAGAAAAAGTCAACAAAGTCAAAGAGCCTACATCAAAAGCCTCCAAGAAAGACATGAACTGGTCTCAGGCCATGGAAGAGCTCAAAAAGGATTTGGAAAAGTAAGTTAGAGAAGTAGAGGAAACATTGGGAAGAGAAATGAAAATGATTCAAGAAATCCATGAAAAACAAGTCAATTACTTGCCAAAGGAGACCCAAAAAATACTGAGGAAAATAACACTTTAAAAAATAGACTAACTCAAATGGCAAAAGAGCTCCAAAAAGCCACTGAGAAGAAGAATGCCTTAAAAAGCAGATTTAACCAAATGGAAAAGGAGGTCCAACAGACAACTGAAGAAAATACTACTTTAAAAATTAGATTGGAGCAAGTGGAAGCTAGTGACTTTATGAGAAATCAAGATATTATAAAACATAACAAAAGGAGCAAAAAAGTGGAAGACAATGTGAAATACCTCATTGGAAAAACCACTGACCTGGAAAATAGATCCAGGAGAGAGAATTAAAAAATTATTGGACTACCTGAAAGCCATGATCAAAAAAAGAGCCTAGATATTATCTTTCAATAAATTATCAAGGAGAACTGCCCTGATATTCTAGAGCCAGAGGGTAAAATAGAAATTGAAAGAATCCACCAATTGCCTCCACAAAAAGATCCCAAAAAGAAAACTCCTAGGAATATTGTTGCCAAATTCCAGAGCTCCCAGATCAAGGAGAAAATACTGCAAGCAGCCAGAAAAAAACAAGTTGAGTATTGTGGAAACACAATCAGAATAACACAAGATCTAGCAGCTTCTACATTAAGGGATCGAAGGGCTTGGAATATAACATTCTGGAGGTCAATGGAGCTAGGATTAAAACCAAGAATCACCTACCCAGCAAAACTGAGTATCATGCTCCAAGGCAAAATATGGAGTTTCAATAAAATAGAGGACTTTCAAGCTTTCTCAGTGAAAAGACCAGAGCTGAATAGAAAATTAGATTTTCAAACACAAGAATCAAGAGAAGCATGAGAAGGTAAACAAGAAAGAGAAATCACAAGGGACTTACTAAAGTTGAACTATGTTGTTTACATTCTTACATGGAAAGATGATGTGTATAATTCTTGGGACTTCAGTATTATGGTAGCTGAAGGGAATATACATACATACATACATACATACATATACATATACATATACACATATACTATATATATATATATATATATATATATATATATATATATATATATATATATATATATATATATAGACAGAGGGCACAGGGTGAGTTGAATATGAAAGGATGATATCTAAAAAAATAAAACAAAATTAAGGGATGAGAGAGGAATATATTGAGAGAGGGAGAAAGGGAGAGATAGAATGGGGTAAATTAAATCACATACAAGTGGCAAGAAAAATCAGTTCTCTTGGGAGGGAAGAGGGGACAGGTGAGGGGGAATGAGTGAATCTTGCTCTCATCACATTTGACCTGAGGAGGGAATACCATACACACTCAATTGGGTATCTTGCCCCACAGGAAAGAAGGAGGAAGGAGATAAAAAAGGGGGAAAATAGAAGGGAGGGCAAATTTGGGGAAGAGGTAATCAAAAGCAAAGACTTTTGAAAAGGGACAGAGTCAAGGGAGAAAATTGGATAAAGGGGGATAGGATAGGAAGGAGCAAAATATACTTGGTCTTTCACAACATGAGTATTGTGGAAGGGTTTTGCATAATGATACACATGTGGCCTATGTTGAATTGCTTGCCTTCTTAGGGAGGGTGGATGGGGAGGGAAGAGGGGAGAAAATTTGGAGCTCAAAGTTTTAAAAGAAGATGTTCAAAAAAAAGTTTTTATATGTAACTAGGAAATAAGATATACAGGCAATGGGGCATAAACATCTTGCCTTACAAGAAAGTAAGGGAAAAGGGGATGGGAGGGAGTGGGGTGACAGAAGGGAGGGCTCACTGAGGAACGGGGCAATCAGAATATATAACATCTTGGAGTGGGGGGGAGGATAGAAATGGGGAGAAACTTTGTAATTCAAACTTGTGAAAATTAATGCTGAAAACTGAAAATATTAAAGAAATAAATTATATTTTTTTTAAAAAAAGAACTAAGAGGAAGTGAGATGAAGCAGTCAGAGCTAAGAAAGACAGAGAGACAGAGAAACAGCTAGTATGAGTGAGAGAGGGAGTGATTTTGCTTGCAGGTGTTTGTTAGAAGGCCCTAAAATAGGGAAGGCTTGGGGATAGTAGTGCCCCCAGCATTGCTAATGTGTATAGATTTCTTTTGTGCTGTGATGTATTTGGCTTCTGGTGTTGGGATTTGGCTTTCTGGTGTTTGAATAAATGTTTTTGTTCACCCTTCAATGAAAAAAAATCAAGTAAGGGAAGTAGAGGAAAATTTTGGAAGAGAAATGAGAGTGATGCAAACAAATCAAGAAAAACTGGTTAACAGCTGGCTAAAGGAGACCCCAAAAATACTGAAGAAAATAACACCTTAAAAATAGATTAAGCCAAATGGGAAAAGAGGTTCAAAAAGCACATGAGGAGAAGAATGCCTTTAAAAGCAGAATTAGTTGAATAGAAAAAGATGTTCAAGAGCTCACTGAAAAAAAAAATAATTCCTTAAAAATTAGAATGGAGGAAATGGAAGCTAGAGTCTTTATGAGAAATCAAGTAATTACAAAATAGAACAAAAAGAATGGGAAAAAAGAAGACAATATAAAATATCTCATTGGAAAAAAACCACTGACCCAGAAAATAGATCCAGCAGAGATAATTTAAAAATCATTCTAGTACCTGAAAGTCATGATCAAAAAAGAGCAAAGACATCATCCTTCAAGAAATTATCAAGGAAAACTGACCTGATATTCTAGAACCAGAGAGTAAAATACAAACTGAAAGAATCCACTGATCATCTCTTGAAAAAGGTCCCAAAAGCAAACCTCCTAGGAATATTGTAGCCAAATTCTAGAGTTCCCAGGTCAAGGAGAAAATATTGCAACAACTAGAAAGAAACAATTAGAGTATCATGGAAACACAATCAAGACAACATGAGATCTAGCAGCTTCTACACTAAGGTATCAAAAGGCTTGGAATATGATATTCCAGAAGTCAAAGGATCTAGAATTAAAACCAAGAATCACCTACCCAGCAAAACTGAGTATAATACTTCAGGGGAAAACATGGATATTTAATGAAATAGGGGACTTTCAATCATTCTTGTGAAAACACCAGAGCTGAATAGAAAAGTTTATTGTCAAATACAAGAATGAAGAGAAGCATAAAAAGATAAACAGGAAAGAGAAATCATAAGGGATTTATCAAGGTTGACCTGTTTACATTCCTACATGGAAAGATGATATTTGTAACTCATGAGATCTTTCTCAGTATTAGTGTAGATGAAAGGAATACATACATACAAAAATATATACATATAGGAGAGATAGGATAAGGTAAATTATCTCACATAAAAGAGCCAAGAAAAGCTGTTACAATGGAGAGTAAGAGGGGGGAGGTGAAAGGGAATGAGTCAACCTTACTCTCATCGTATTTGGTTCAAGGAGGGAACTATATACACACTCAATTGGGTATGTTACCCTACAGGAAAGTAGGGTGAAGGGCATAACAGAAAGAGATGCAAGAAGGGAGAGCAGATTGGGGGAGGGGGTAGCCAGAAGGGAATACTTTTGAAAGGGGACAGGGTCAGAGGACAAAATAGAATTAATGGGGGGGAGGTGGGAAAGAATGGAGGGAAATACAGTTAGTCTTTGACAATATGTCTATTACAGAAATGTTTTGCATAACTAAACATGCATAACCTATATTGAACTGCTTGCCTTCTCAATGAGGGTGGGTGCAGAGGGAAGAAGGGAGAGAATCTGTACCTCAAAGTTTTAAAAACAAATGTTAAAAATTGTTTTTGCTAGGAAATAAGGCATACAGGCAATGGGGTAAAGAAATCTATCTCACCCTACAAGAAATTAAGGGGGAAGAGGATAAGAGGGAAGGAGATAGAAGGGAGAGCAGACTGGGGGAAGGGGTAATCAGAATGCATTCCATCTTGGGGTGGGGGTTGGGGAGAAATGGGGAGAAAATTTAGAACTCAAAATCTTGTGGAAATAAATGTTGAAAACTAAAAATAAATTAATTAAAAAATAAAAAGAGTACCACATTTTAAATCTTTTTAATACATAAAATTTTATTTTTCCCCAATTATATGGTAAAACAATTTTTAAACATTTGTTTCCTTTAAAGTTTTGAGTTCTGAATTTTATCCTTCCCTCCTCCCTTTTTGCCCTCTCCCCTCATTGAGATGATAAGCAATCATATACATGTAATTCACAAGCAATCATGTAAGCCATTTCTATATTAGCTATTTTGTACAATAAACCTCAAATTAAAAAAAAAAAGAATGAAAGGAAAAAAATGAAAAGCAGCATACTTCAGTCTGTAATCAGATAATATCAGTTCCTTTTCCAGAAGTGAATGGTATACTTCATCATCATTCCCTTGGGATTGTCTTGGATCATTGTATTGCTGAGAATAACTAAGTCATTCATAATTCTTCAATTACAATATTGTTGTTACTGTATATTATGATCTCCTGGTTCTCCTATTTCATTTTGCATGAGTTCATGTATGTCTTTCCAGGTTTTCCTGAAATCATATTGCTTGTCATTTCTTTTTTGTGAATCTTATATTTTATTTTATTTTAAATTCATCTATTTTTAGTTTACAACACTCAGTGCCATAAGCTTTAGAGTTCCAAATTTTCCCCCCTCCCCAAGATGGTATGCAATCCAATAAAGACTCTACATGTACATTCACATTAAACATATTTTCACATTAGTCATGTTTCAAAGAAAAATTATAACCAATAGAATGAATCACAGGAAAGAAGAAACAAAACAGAAAAGAGAGATCAAATAGTTTGCTTCAATCTGTATTCTGACTCCATAATTCTTTCTCTGGATGTGGATAGGATTTTCCATCATGAGTCTTGGAATTGTCAGAATTTTGCATTGCTGAGAAGAGTCAAGTCTATCAGTTAGTCATCGCAGAATTTTTCTGTAACTGTGTACAATGTTCCCCTGGTTCTGCTTGCCTCACTCAGCATCAGATCATATAAGTCTTACCAGGTTATTATGAAGTTCATCTCCTCCTCATTTCTTCTCGCACAATAATATTCCATTAGATTCGTATACCACAACTTGTTCAGCCATTCCTCAATTGATTGGCATCCCTTTGGTTTCCAATTCTTAGCCACTACAAAAGAATTTTTAAAGACATTTTTGTACAAATAGGTCCTTTTACTCTTGTTGATGTCTTTGGGATACAGATCCACCAGTGACATTGCTGGATCAAAGGGTATACACAGGTTTATAGCCCTTTGGGCATACTTTTATATTGCTCGCCAGAATGTTTGGATTAATTCACAACTCCACCAACAGTGCATTAGTATCCAAGTTTTCCCATATACCCTCATTTATCATTTTCCTTTTTTGTCGTATTAGCTAATAATTAGATGGTGACTGGGAGTTTTTAAAATTAACTTTTTCCAATCAATAGTGATTTAGAACCTTTTTATATATGACTATAGATAGCTTTGATCTCTTTATTTGAAAACTGTCTGGTCATGTCCTTTGACCATCTAAACAAATGGTTTTGATACATAGTCCTTATAATATATTTTGAGTTTTACAAGTACTATTAATATCTACTATCCACACATGATTTCCCTTCATGTTCTGTATTCCATCCAATGAATTTAGTTGTTGGGTAGAAGGAGGAGGAGGAGGAGGAGGAGGGTGTTTAACATTTATATGGTGCTTATTCTGCGCTAGGCACGGTGCTATTGGATTTACAAATGTCATCTCCTTTAATCCTCACAACAATCCTAGGCAGCACATATTGTTATTGACATCATTTTACAATTGAGGAGACTATGACAAATTGAGGTAAGTGACTTTCCCAAAGTCATACATTTTGTCAGTATCTAAGGCTGGATTTGAGCTCAGGTCTTCTTGGTCCCATTCCCGGTAGTCTACTGAGCCACCTCACTGCCTAATTTTGTCTACCTCTGTAAAATATCCCTTTATTTGTTTGATTTTCATACCATTAAATCTATAAAAGAATTTAACATTATCATTGTTCTTGTTGTATAGGCAGAGATCAATTATGAATGCTAACTATACTTCCAATTATTTTTTTTCTTTATGGCATTTTCTAAATGAGGCAGTGTCAGAAACATGCTAGAGGAGAAAGTTTAAAATGGATACTTGAAAGATTCAATTTTATGGGAAATTCAAAGAAAAGAGAGAGGCCAAACAATTAGATGGAGGATGGAAAGTAAAGACAGTGAGAGAAATCATTTTAGAAAAGGGCCATAAAATGAAATTTAAAACACCTAATGAACAGAACTAGTTGAAGGGAAGGCATCTACTTAAATGAGAGGGGAAAACAAGGAGGAAAAATTATGTAACCAGATAAAAACAGGAGAAAAAGGAATCAATAAGTAAAACCCCAAAGGGAAAGGGGAAACAAATGAGTAAAGGGAAAGAGGAATGAGGGGAAGAAAATCAATGAGTGCAGGGCCACCTTAAGAAAAAAAAAAAAGATTAAAAGAATGTAACTGAAGGCACATAGTACAGAAGAGGGGAAATTTCATAACTTGGAAAAAATGGTATTAGAGACAGATGGAAGGGAATATAAACCTAAGTCTCATAACTTTAAATGTGAATGGATAAAACAATTCAATAAAACAAAAAAGAGTGACAGATTGGATAAGAAAACAAAACCCTACAATCTGTTGCTTACAAGACAAACATTTTTCAAAAAGACATACACAAAATAAAACTAAGGGGATGGAAAATAATTTACCATAAAAAATAAATCAGTTTTGTTAGTATCTAACTGTACATATGTTCTGGTCATGCTTTTTGTTTCTTCTGGTTTTGCTGTGATTTCACCTGGTTCATTTGTTATTTTATCAATTTCACCTGCTCTCTTTAATCAGATTAGAAATGGGTTTATTAACTTTATTTGTCTTTTTAAAGAATCAGCTATTAGTTTTATTTGCCATTTCTATGATTTTTTTGTTTGCAATTTATTTAATTAATTACCTAAATTAGCCTCCAATTTTTAATATATCTTCATTTGTACTTATTTTAGGTTTGCTCATTTGTTGGATTTCTAATTTTTAAAAATTTATATTCAGCCTTTCCGATCGGCTGAGGCGCCCATGAGGAGGGCTCTAAGCAGCCATGGCGCCCAGCCGAAATGGCATGATTCTGAAGCCCCATTTCCACAAAGACTGGCAAAGACGAGTTGCCACATGGTTTAACCAGCCAGCTAGGAAGATAAGAAGGCGAAAGGCCCGTCAAGCAAAAGCCCGTCGAATTGCTCCTCGCCCTGCATCTGGTCCTATCCGGCCCATCGTGAGGTGCCCTAATGTCCGATACCACACCAAAGTACGTGCTAGTAGAGGATTCAGCTTGGAAGAGCTTTGGGTGGCTGGTATCCATAAAAAAGTGGCACGGACTATTGGTATCTCTGTGGAGCCTCGTCGCCGGAATAAGTCTACAGAGTCTCTCCAGGCAAATGTGCAGCGGCTGAAAGAATATCGTTCCAAACTGATCCCCTTCCCAAGGAAACCATCTGCACCCAAGAAGGGAGATAGCTCTGCTGAAGAACTCAAGTTGGCAACCCAGCTTACAGGACCAGTTATGCCCATCAGAAATGTCTACAAGAAAGAGAAAGCTCGCGTCATTACTGAAGATGAGAAGAATTTCAAGGCATTTGCTAGTCTTCGAATGGCCCGGGCCAATGCCCGTCTCTTTGGAATCCGGGCAAAACGAGCCAAGGAGACTGCAGAGCAAGATGTGGAGAAGAAAAAGTAAACCGCTTCTGAGAACTTTGAATAAAATAATACAAAATAAAAAAAAATTTATATTCAGATCACTAATACTCTTTTTCTCTTTTGGCAATGTATATTTGTAAGGATATAATTTTCTCCTGAGAACTACTTTAACTGCTTGCCAGAAATTTGAGCATGTTTTTTCAGCATTATAATTTTCTTTTATACAGTTATTAATTATTTTAGTGATTTAGTTTTTTGACCCACTCATTCTTTAGGATTTCATTGTTAATTTTCCATTCACTTATGCATCTTTTATTTGATAACTAATTATTGAACCAATTACTATTTTTTATTGTATTGTGATCTGTAAAGGATGTCTTAATTATTTCTGCCTTTTATTTTTCATTTCTTTTCAATATCTTTGTATCCTAGTATGTGGCCATTTTTTAAAAAAGTTCCATGTGATGCTAAGAAATATGTATACTCTGTCTCTTAAGTATTTTTTCCAGAATTATGTACAATTCCATATTTTCCCTTTTGTTTATCTTTCTGCTTTTCTTATCCAGTATAGAGAGGGATTTTGAAGTTCCCTGTCACTATTTTGTTACTGTTTGCTTCCTGTAGCTCAGTTAGTGTTTCATTTATAAATTGATATGGTAAGACATTTTTAAACATATAAATTTATCACCAATGTTGGTTTATTGTTTATGGTGCCTTTCAGCATGACATAGTTTCTTTCTCTCTTTTTACCTTTTGAATTTTTGTTTTTGAGTTACTTGATTTTTTAAATATTTTTGATTTGTCAGATAGTTTAATTGTAATTTCTGCTTTTTTATTCACTTAATAGTATTTTTCCCATTCCTCCAGTTTCATTATGTGTATGTCTTTTTTTTTTTAGTTCTTGTAAGTATCAGATTACAGGGTTTTGTTATCTCATCTAGTCTGTCCATTTCTTTCATTTTGTTGGAATATTTAAACCATTCACATTTCAACTTGTAACAGTTAGATTTATATTTTCCTCTGTTTCTAATATTATTTTTTCAAGTTATTATTTTCCCTCCTCTGATACAAGCACATTACTGTGTACCCTCAGTTACTTTACCTGAATCATTTCTAAGGTACCTTCTTCCTACTGGTTCTCTTCTACATATCCCAATATTTTTTGCTTGTTTGTTACCCATTTCCCTTTGGCATTTTGTTCATTAGCTTCTTTTGCTTTCCTGCTTTTATGTGGTTATATATTTCTTCCACTCCTTTTTCTTCTTTCAGTTAGTCATGTAGATTCCCCTGTTCTCTCTTCCCCTTTAGCTAGTCCTGTTTGCTAGTTGTTGTTTTTTTTTAATTCATTTTTGTTCCTTCAAAAGTGATTTATCTCATGATCTTTATTATCCCTACTGTATTTCTGTCTATCCCAGATTCTTATTATCAGGTCTCTTTCCCCCCCTCTGTATTCTTCATATAATCAATTAGTGGCACACCAACCTATGTGTCTTCCTCACCTGACATATGGGTGGTCAGAACTGACCCCAGACGGCTGTTGCGCTCTTTCCTTTATGCTTCATGGAGTGCTGCAAGAATCCTCACTACCACCAGCACCACCACCACCATCACACACACATACACATATGGTATCCTGTCCCACTCCTGTTCTTTAATTCTCTGGTTTGGCACTGAAAGTTCAGAGAGTTAGCAAGTTATATATTTTAGACTTTCCTCCTAGGTGACTTCCACTTTGTAGAGCTTGCCCCATGGATTTTCTCCCCCGATTGTCCCTAATTCCTAGAATAATGCTAATTATTACTGATGTCAGAGAGGAAATCTCCCCATGGTAGGGATCCTGCCCCATCCAGTGCTTGCTTATGCAGCTCCCCATTGATATATACCCTCCTTTGATTACCTTTTCCCCATTTGCCTCCAAATCTCATCCTTTCCACCATGCTCTCCCACCCCCCGAGATGCCATTTGCCTACAGAAGTTCCAACACTGCCTACATATCCTTGAAGTAAGAAGAATATCTTTTTTTGTAATAATCACCAAACCCCTTCAGCTACACCTGGTGCAAGGTCCCTATACTCCTTCACAAAACATCTTTCTTCAAGCATAGGATCATTCATTGGTAGAATTCCTTTCCACCACCAAAATAAAGCCTCCTTCCTTTTTCTGCTTTTTCACTACTCATCCCTTCTTTTCACTCACCCACTCCTTTCTAGACTCCTTTCTTTCTTTGACCACAGTAGCCACCTTCCCCTTTTTACCATCCTTTTGTTGACCCTGGTACCTCACACATTCCTCTCTCTTACTCTAGACCCCTCCGCTCGTTTGTTTGTTTGTTTGTTTGTTTTTGCATCCTGCCATGCTTTAATATAGTTCCATAAGTGTCCAGAAACCCACCCGAGTGTTGCCAGTTTCTGTCAAAAATGCTCCATGTCTGTCTCTTCACTGATTTCTTCACCAGATTTCTTCCTTTGCCCCTGTGTCCTTGTGTACATGTAGAATGAAGTCTCTTATGGTTCTGTCTGCTGTCACTCTGTTATTGTCCTTGCCTGTTACATTTATTCCCTCCTGTTATTTTATTATTTGGGATATTTTAGAAGTAAATAACCACTTTGGTTCTGCTTTCTTTTCTAACAAAATCTTTCAAACAACTCTTTATTATTGAATATCCATTCCCCTCCCCCAATTTATGATTAAACTCAAATTGGAGGGTAGGTCATTTTGGACTGTATCCTGAGCCCCATTGTTCTTGGAATATATTATTTCATTCTTTACTATGTTTTTCTGGTGAATGTAGAATAGTTTTGAATTATTCAAATTTTCTTTTATTTGTATTTGAAGGTTTTTTCTCAATTGAATTGTTGAATATGAATCATTATGTGTCTTAAAGTTTTCAACCTTGAGTTTTGTTTGTTTTGTGGTTTTTTTTGTTTGTTTATTTTGTTTTTCTGGAGACTATCTGAATTTTTTTTCAATTGACATTTCATATTCTATGTTCAGAAGTTTTGAGCATTTCTTTTCTATTATTTTCTTCATTATGATTTTAAGGCTTTTTATTCATTTGCTTCATCATTTTCTTCTGGAAACACTTAATGCATCTTGTCTCAGAGTTAAGTATATTTTGCTGTCATACTGAGCATATTTTTTGTTTTAATGTTTCTTTTTAACTTCCTTTCTTCTAGATTATCCTTAACTTTTGCATATTTATGTTCTTAACCAGTTTTTTTTTTCCTTTGGTGATAATTTTCATCAAAGATTTCAGGGTTTATTTTTTTTTTCTATTCTGACTGATTTTTTGAGCAGGCCATAAATTCCTTTTTTTTTTTTTTAACAGTTTTTTTGTAGGGGAAAGGTAGGGCAATTGGGCTTAAGTGACTTGCCCAACATCACACAGCTAGTAAATGTGTCAAATATCTGAGGCCAGATTTGAACTCAGGTCCTCCTGACTCCAGGACCACTGCTCTACTCACTGCACCATAAATCTGCTCCCACAATTCTTATTTCTCTTTTGAGCCACTCAAGACCATCATGTTGTTTTTTCTGTGTCCTCCTGAAATTCCGCAGGGTCTCTTGTCTCATGAAGTGTTGGATCATTTTCCTTTGTGTTGTAGCATTTATTTTTAGATTCCAGAATGAATTTACTAACTATGGAGGCAATATTTCCTTTGTGTTCTTAATTTTTTTTGTTAATTTATCTGCTTATGTTCAAAATCTTTGAGTTTCCATCTTCCTGATATCTTCATTAATTTCATTCTTATTTTCCTCTATCATTCACTTTCTGACTTTGTCCTCTCTAATGGACATTCCCTTGGGAGCTGGATTTCAAAGTGCCTCACGCTGGGCAATTTGTGGCACACCAGTCTATGTCTCTTCCTCACTTAACATATGAGTGGTCAGAACTGGTCCCAGCCAGTTGCTATGCTCTTTCCTTCAGGTTTAACAGAGTGCTGCAAGACTCCCCACCACTACCACCACCACCATCACACACACACACACACACACACACACACACACACACACACATATGGTATCCTGTCCCACTCCTGTTCTTTAATTCTCTGGTTTGGCACTGACAGTTCAGAGAGTTGCCATGCTGGTGCTATGTGATTGCTTCATTAGCACCAACACTTCAGAGCTTTACATCACTGGTGCTGTGGGTTTGCATAGCTGTCTGTCATGGCCAGGGCAATCATCTGTAGCAAAGATATTGAGACTCCTTAGCACTGAAGTAAAAAAGAAAAAAAAAAGGATAGGAGACCAAGATTTCAGAATAGTTTCTCTTGTAAGCCTGTTTGGGGCCATTTATTCTGCTAGTGCAGTCTCATTATGGTAGCATAGGAGATGGTATAGGGGTGCCAAAGAAACTTTGATTCAGTGAGCAAAAGTTCCTGGGTTAAGGGTTTTATTTTTAAACCTTTTTTTTGGATTCTGGGTATCTTAGACCATGAATATAGCTGAAGTTTCTTTATCTTTAGCACATAATTTCTATTTTGTAGAGGTCTGACAGGTCTTGAGGATTGGAGAAAATATGTAGTCTTTGATATTTTTGCTCATGTGATCCAGATGTTCCTCATTAGATTTCACTAATGTTATGTCATTTTAGATGTCTTTTATGTTGCACTTAGTCCTTTTCTTTTCAACTTTCAGATTGGTAAAAACATAGTTCTGTAAATTTTATTCTGACAATATACTTTGTTTCTCTTTTGTTATAATTTTATTTTATAATTTTTAATTTTATTTTTTTTCCTTCTTTCTAATCAAGGTGGATAAATATTTATCAATTTGTTAGTCTATTCAGTGAACCAGCTTCTAGTTCATTGGCTCTAAAGTTCTTTTACTTTCCATCTTCTATATTTCTCCTTAAATTTTCAAAATTCCCTATTTTGGATTATTTGGAGATTGCGTATTTGTTGATTTCCCAAACTTTAAACTGCATATTCAGTTCATTAATCTTTTTATCTTTAGAATACAATTTGGCCTCTGGTGACTATGCTAGCTTCATTACAGAAAATTTAGCAGTTGTCGTTATAATAGCCTTTCACATAATTTTAAATTATTTCTATGACTTGTGATTTGATGTAGTCAGTGTTAATCTGGGCAATTTAGATTTTTTGTAAATATTAATCCATTTCACTAAGATTATCAAGTTTATGGGCAGAAAATTGGGCAAAATAATTCCTAATTATTGTTTTAATTTTGTCTTCATTGGAGGTGAATTCACCATTTTCATTTTTGACAGTGGTAAATCAAATTAATGAAATGTTTATCTATTTTACTGTTTTCTTTTTCATAAAACCAGCTCCTACTTTTATTTATTAGTTCAATAGTTTTCTTAATTTCAATTTTATTAATATCACCCATGGTTTTCAGTACTTCTAATTTGGTATTTAATTGGGGATTTTCAATTTGTTCTTTTTCTACATTTTTTCAGTTGCATGCCCAATTCATTGATCTCCTCTTTCTCTATTTTATTTGTGTAAGCATTCAGTGATATAAACTTCCCCAAAGAACCACTTTCACTGCATCTCATAAGTTTTGGTATGTTTCATTATTGTCATTCTCTTGAATGAAGTTATTGGTTGTTTCTATGACTTGTTGTTTGACCCACTCATTCTTTTTCTTTTAAGTTTTTTTTTTTTATTTTTAATCTACAACACTCATCTCTTCATTATTTTGAGTTCCAGATTTTCTTCCCCCCTCCCTCCCCAAGATGGCATGGAATCCAATATATCTTCTACATATAACTTTGCATTAAACTTATTTATACAATATTCAAGTTGTAAAGAAAAATTATGACCAATGGAATGAATCAGGAGAAAGAAGGAAAAAAAAAGAGGAAAAAAAAAACAAAAGAAAAAAATAGCAGTTTTCCTCAATCTGCATTCAGACTCCATGTTTCTTTCCCTGGATATAGATAGCTCTCTCCATCACGAGTCCTTTGGAGTTGTATTTGAACCTACCTTGTATTGCTGAGAAGAGCAAAGTCTGTCAAGGTTAGTCATCACAGAGTCATTATATCTGTGGTTGTGTATAATGTTCTGCTAGTTCTGCTCCACTCAGCATTATATTGTGTAGCTTTTTCCATGTTATTATGATGTTCGTATCATCCCCATTTCTTATAGTTTAATAGTATTCCATTACATTCATATACCACAACTTGTTCAGCCATTCCCCAGTTGATGGGCATCCCCTTGATTTGCAATTATATATTACTACAAAAAGAGCCACTATTAATATTTTTGTATATATGGGTCCTTTTCCCACTTGTGTGATCTCTTTGGGATACAACTCTAGAAATGGTATTGCTGGGTGAAAGGGTATGAACATTTTTATAGGCCTTTTGGTATACTTCCAAATTGCTCTCCAGAATGACTGGATCGGTTCACAACTCCACCAGCAACATAACAGTGTTCCAATTTTCCCACATCCTCTCCAACATTTATCATTTTCCTGTTTTGTCATTTTAGTCAATCTGACAGGAGAGATGTGGTACCTAAGAGTTGTTTTGATTTGCATTTCTCTAATCAGTAATGATTTCAAGCCTATAGATATCTTTAATTTCTTCCTCTGAAAACTGCCTGTTCATATCCTTTGACCATTTCTCAATTGAGGAATAACTTTTATTGCTAAAAATATGGTTAAGTCCTCTGTATATTTTAGAGATGAGGCTTTTATCAGAGACACTAGTTGTAAAGAATTTCTCCCAGGGGCAAAGCCAAGATGGTGGCTGGGAAGCAGGGACTTGCCTAAAGCTCTCTTGCAGGATGCTTCAAACAACTGTTAAAAAATGCCTCCGAACAAATTCTAGAACTGAAGATCCCACAAAATAGCAAAGGAAAGCAGGGCTCCAGCCCAGGACAGCCTGGATGGTCACTGGGTAAGGTCTATGACACAGAGCTGAGAGCAGAGCAGATCAGTGCCCAGCATGGGCTGCACCCAGACCAAGCAGACTAGGAGCCAGGGGAACAGGCCCTAGTGCTCTGAATCAGTGAACTGCAGCAGTTGCCAGATTTCTCAACACACAAACATCAAAGACAATGGAGAAGGTTAGTGGGAAAAACTGTGGGGACAGAGTGAAAAGAGTTCACAGTTAGGCCACTGCCTGGGGCAGAAGAGGTGGTGCAGCTACAGAACAACAGGTGCAGTTGCCTCTGTCCCCAGGTCCATCCAGTGGGAGGATTTAAGTGGTGGATCAGAGCAGGAGTGCAGAGCCTGCTTAGATCTGAGTCGCGGTCTGCGTTGGCAGTTCTTGGGGGAGGAGGAGCACTGGGGTGGCAGAGTGTACTGTGTAGAAATAGCTGTGAATAAACAGCACATCCACTCAAGCTTGGGACAAAGTACTCTCTACTCTACAAGCAGTCAAACCTTGACAAAAACTCAAGGGTCAAAGATGGCCACATGAAAACAGCGTCTTACCAGAGCTCTCTCACAAGCTCTGTCAGATTCCTATAAAAAAGTGAATTTGAGCAGATTTGAGAGAGTTAGAAACCGCAAGCAGTCTGAGTGGGGCAACTTTCCAAGCCAGGAGAATCTGAAAGGCCAAAGGAACATATCTGTAGGCTTGAAGAGTGCTCGGTGTGTGGAACTGATCCAGACAGCACCAAAGCGGAAGCAGCCAGCCGGGAAACCCACGTGGGAGACAGGCTGGGAGAAAGCTGGGTGCCCGAAGCCAGCGGAGATACCCAGGCCTCCCAACACAAGACAACAGTCTGTGGAAGTGACAAGAGGCAGCGCAATGCCACTGTCCATGAAACATCAACTCCTCAGGCTTGCAGCCCAAAGGTATGAAATGGGTTTCTTGAACTTCCAGGAGACATAATGGCCAGGTAAACGGCTCTAATACCTCCCCCCACTCACCCAGAGAATTCCTCGGAAAAAATAAAGAATGCTGGAACAGAGGAGATAGAAATGGGGTTTCAGTGGCCAAATAGTAGATGTTCATTAGTCCCAGAGGGGCAGAGCCAGCAGGGGTCAACACCAGGAGCCCGAACGTAATCTTGCTCCCCCAGGGGAAGTGCCAGACACCAGCTCAAACAATAAAGAGCTAAGACTATTGCTGAAGAGCAACAGTGCTGGAGAGCAATCCTAGGGAAAGGGACATCAGGGAGCCAGACCCCTCCCCCACACCTCAGGAAACTGAAGGCTATAATTCACAAAGCCAACAACTAGACTCACAATCCCCGGAATAAGAAAGCTGGGACAGAGAGCCCTGAGCACCAAAGGCAGAAATTTGTTGTAAAGCCAGGAAAAGACTAACCAACATGAATAAACACACACACACACACACGCACACACACACACACACACACACACACACACACAAACCAAGGACCATTGATTCTTTTTTTGGAGACAGGCATGATCAAAATACCAATATGGAAAAGGATAGCAATGACACTATACCCACATCTGATACCTCAAAAGGTAATGTGAACTGGCCTCCAGCCCAAAAAGCATTACTGGAAGAGCAAAAGGAGGATTTTAAAAACCAAGTTAGGGAGGTAAAAGAAAAAATGGAAAAAAAATCCACTGATGAAATCAAGTCCCTAAAGAATAAGATTGGCAAAATGGCTACAGAGTTTCAGAATCTAAATAGAGAAAATGACACCCTGAGAAGTAAAATCAACCAATTGGAAAAGGAGACTCAAAAGCAAAACAAAGACACTAACTCATTAAAAATTAGAGTTGAGCAAGTGGAAGCTAATGAATCTATGAGGCATCAAGAAGTAGTAAAACAAAATGTAAAGAACAAAAATTGGAAAAAAAATGTGAAATATCTGATTGGGAAAACAACTGACCTGGAAAATAGATCCAGAAGAGACAATTTAAGAGTTATTGGTCTACCGGAAATCGACGATGAAAAAAAGAGCCTTGACAGTATCTTTGAAAAAATTATCAAAGACAACTGTCCAGGGGTCCTAGAACCAGAGGGCAAAATAGTCATTGAAAGAAACATTATAGCCAAATTTCAGAATTACAAAGTCAAGGAGAAAATACTGCAAGCAGCCAAAAAGAAACAATTCAAATATCGTGGAACTACAGTCAGGATCACGCATGATCTCTCAGCTTCCACATTAAAAGACAGGAGAAATTGGAATATGATATAACAAAGCGCAAAGGAGCTGGAACTACAACCAAGGATCAACTACCCAGCAAAACTAAGCATAATTTTCCAGGCAAGGCGATGGACATTCAATGAAATAGGGGAATTCCAGACCTTCCTGATGAAAAGGCCAGAACTCAATGGAAAATTTGATCTCCAAATACAAAACTCAAGAGAGACATAAAAAGGTAAACAGGGGGAAAACCCCCCACAAACCTTACTAATCAATAAGGGCAAATTTTTTGCATCTTTATATAGGATTATATCATCTTATGTATGTTTTATATATATACATATATATGTCCGTCTTCAGAATAGTACAGCTATTATGACAATTGAAAGGGATACACATACATTGTGAATGCCTGTATAAAATAACTGATATAAGGTTAAAAAACATAATTAAGAGATGTAAATGGAGGGCTATGAGAGAATAGGTAAGGAGGTAGTAGAAAATGGTAAATTACACCAAATGAAGAGGCACAAAAACATATTATATTAGAGGGAAAGAAGGGAGGGAGAAGAGCAGTATTTGAGCTTTACTGTCATCTGATCTGGTTCAAGAAGGGAATAACATACCCTGATAAGTATAAAAATCAAACTTGTCCTACAGGAAGTAGGAGGGGAAAGGGGGAAAAAAGGGAGGGGGTGATCTAGTTCAAGAAGGGAATAACATACTCTGATAAGTTTAGAAATCTAACTTGTCCTACGGGAAGTGGGAGGGAAAGGGGGGAAAAAGGGAGGGGGGAGGGCAGAAGGAAGAGGAGAAGTAGCAAGTAGGTAACGGTAAGATAAGGGAGGGGAATAAAGAGGGAGGGGTAACTGAGGAAAGCGGCGGTCAAAAGCAAAACTTTGTTGAGGAGGAGAAGGGGAAAGGGAGAAATAAAAGCATAAACAGGGGGAATTAGGATGGAGAAAAAGACACAGATAGAAATCATAACCCTGAACGTGCAGGGGATGAACATTCTCACAAAACAGAAGCAGATAGCAGAATGGATTAAAAACCATAATCCTACAATATGCTGTTTACAAGAAACACATCTGAAACAGGGGGATACACATAGGGTTAAGGTAAAAGGCTGGAGTAAAATATATTGTGCCTCAGCTAAAGCAAAAAAAGCAGGTGTAGCAATCCTAATCTCAGACAAAGCAAAAGTAAAGATAGATCTAATTAAAAGAGATAAGGAAGGACATTATATCCTGCTAAAAGGCACCATAAACAATGAAGCAATATCATTGCTTAACATATATGCACCAAGTGGTAAGGCATACAAATTCTTAGAGGAGAGGTTAAGGGAGTTACAGGAATAAATAGACAGCAAAACTATAATATTGGGAGACCTCAACCTCCCCCTTTCTGAACTTGATAAATCTAACCTCAAAATAAATAAGAAAAAAGTGAAGGAGGTAAACAGAATTTTAGAAAAGGCACATATGATAGACTTCTGGAGAAAACTGAATGGGGATAAAAAGGAATATACTTTCTTCTCAAAAGTACATGGCACATACTCAAAAATTGACCATGTCCTAGGGCATAAAAACCTCACAATCCAGTGCAGAAAAGCAGAAGTAGTCACTGCATCCTTTTCAGATCATGATGCAATAAGAATCATTTTTAATAAAGTACCATGGAAAAATAAGCTAAAACTAATTGGAAACTAAATAATTTAATTCTAAAGAGTGAGTGGGCCAAAGAACAAATCAGAGAAACAATTAATAATTTCATTCAAGAGAATGACAATAATGAAACAACATACCAAAACTTATGGGATGCAGCAAAAGCAGTTCTTAGGGGAAGTTTTATATCTCTAAATGCCTACATGAATAAAATAGGGAAAGAGGAGATCAATGATCTGGGCATACAGCTGAAAAAGCTAGAAAAAGAGCAAATTGAAAACCCCCAATTAAATACTAAATTAGAAATACTGAAAATCAAAGGAGACATTAATAAAATTGAAACCAAGAAAACTATTGAATTAATAAATAAAACAAAGAGCTGGTTTTATGAAAAAACCAATAAAATTGATAAACCTTTGGCCAATTTGATTAAAAAAAAGAAGGAAGAAAATCAAATTACCAGTATAAAAAAGGAAAAGAGTGAGGTCACCTCTAATGAAGAGAAAATCAAAACAATAATTAGGAATTATTTTGCCCAACTGTATGCCCATAAATTTGACAACCTTAGAGATATGGATGAATATCTACAAAAACATAAACTGCCCAGACTAACAGAGAAGGAAGTGAAATTTCTTAATGACCCCATATTAGAAAAAGAAATTGAGCAGGCCATCAACGACCTCCCTAGGAAAAAATCTCCAGGGCCAGATGGTTTTACATGTGAATTCTATCAAACATTTAAAGAACAACTAATTCCAATACTTTGTAGACTATTTGGGAAAATAGGTGAAGAAGGAGTCCTACCAAATTCTTTTTATGACACAAATATGGTACTAATACCCAAACCAGGTAGAGTTAAAACAGAGAAAGAAAATTATAGATCAATTTCTCTAATGAATATTGATGCAAAAATTTTAAATAAAATATTAGCAAAAAGATTGCAGTAACTCATTACGAGAATAATACACTATGACCAGGTAGGATTTATTCCAGGAATGCAAGGCTGGTTCAATATTAGGAAAACTATTAGCATAATTGACCATATCAACAACAAAACTAGCAGAAACCATATGATCATCTCAATAGACGCAGAAAAGGCCTTTGACAAAGTACAACACCCATTCCTGTTAAAAACACTAGAAAGCATAGGAATAAGTGGAACCTTCCTCAAAATTATAAATAGCATCTACCTAAAACCATCGACAAGCATTATTTGTAATGGGGATAAATTAGATGCATTCCCAATAAGATCAGGGGTGAAATAAGGATGTCCATTATCACCCCTATTATTCAATTTGGTACTAGAAACATTAGCTGTAGCAATAAGAGAAGAAAAAGAAATTGAAGGAATTAGAATATGAAAAGAAGAAACTAAATTATCACTTTTTGCAGATGATATGATGATTTATCTAGGGAATCCTAGAGAATCAAGTAAAAAATGACTTGAAATAATAAACAACTTTAGCAAAGTTGCAGGATATAAAATAAACCCACATAAATCCTCAGCATTCCTATACATTACTGACAAAGCCCAACATCAAGAGATAGAAAGCGAAATTCCATTCAAAGTTACTGAAGGCACTATAAAATATTTGGGAGTCTATTTGCCAAGACAAACCCAGGGCCTATATGAACATAACTATGAAACACTTTTCACGCGAATAAAATCAGATCTAAATAAATGGAGAAATATCAGTTGCTCATGGTTAGGCCGAGCTAATATAATAAAAATGACAATTTTACCTAAATTAATCTATCTATTCAGTGCCATACCAATCGAACTACCAAAATTTTTTTTTACTGAGCTTGACAAAATAATAACAAAAGTCATTTGGAAAAACAAGAGGTCTAGAGTATCTAGGATATTAATGAAAAGACGTGCTAGAGATGGTGGCTTAACCACACCAGATATTAAACTGTACTACACAGCAGCAGTCATCAAAACTGCCTGGTACTGGTTAAGAAACAAGGGTGTGGATCAGCGGAATAGGATAGGTACACAAGTAGGTGAAATCAACAAGTTTAGCAATCTACTCTTTGATAAACCCAAAGAGGCCAGCTTCTGGGCTAATAATTCACTATTTCACAAAAACTGTTGGGAAAATTGGAAAATGGTAGGGCAAAAACTGGGCATAGACCAATATCTTACACCATATACCAAAATAAAGTCAAAATGGGTTCATGATTTAGGAGTAAAAGTTGATACTCTAAGTAATTTGGGAAAGCAAGGAATAGTTTACTTATCAGATTTGTGGAAAAGTAAAGAATTCATGACCCAACAAGAGACAGAGAGCATTACAAAATGCAAAATGGATAATTTTGATTATGTCAAATTGAAATGTTTTTGTACAAAAAAAGCCAATGCAACAAGAATTAGGAAGGAAGCAGAAAATTGGGAGAAAATCTTTGCAACTAGTATCTCTGATAAAGGCCTCATCTCTAAAATATACAGGGAGCTGAGCCAAATATATAGGAATACAAGCCATTCCTCAATTGAGAAATGGTCAAAGGATATGAACAGGCAGTTTTCAGAGGAAGAAATTAAAGCTATCTACAGGCATATGGAAAAATGCTCTGGATCACTACTGATTAGAGAAATGCAAATCAAAACAACTCTTAGATACCACATCTCTCCTGTCAGATTGGCTAAAATAACAAAACAGGAAAATGATAAATGCTGCAAAGGATGTGGGGAAATTGGAACATTGTTGCATTGCTGGTGGAGTTGTGAGCTGATCCAGCCATTTTGGAGAGCAGTTTGGAACTATGTCCAAAGGGCTATAGAAATGTTCATACCCTTTGACCCAGCATTACCACTTCTAGGGTTGTATCCCAAAGGAATCACACAAGCAGGAAAAAGACCCTGTACAAAAATGTACAAAAATATTTATAGCAGCTCTCTTTGTGGTAGCCAAGAATTGGAAATCAAAGGGATGCCCATCAATTGGGGAATGGCTGAACAAGCTGTGGTATATGAAGGTGATGGAATACTATTGTGCCATAAGAAATGGGGATGATGCAGACTTCATAACAACCTGGAAAAACCTACACGACATAATGCTGAGTGAGCAGAGCAGAGCCAGGAGAACATTGTGCACAGCCACAGATATATGGATTCCGTGAGGACCAACCCTGACAAACTGCACTTTTCTCAGCAACCTAAGGGGCAAGGACAACTCCAGGGTACTCACGATGGAGAATGCTATCTTCATCGAGACAAAGAACTGCGAAGTTTGAATACAGACTGAGGCACACTACATGCTCGCCTTTTTTGCTTCTCTTTTGTTTTTGTTTTTGGGTTTGTTTTTTTTTTTTTGGTTCTGTTTCTTCTTTCTCATGATTCATTCCATTGGTCAAAATTCTTCTCCACGACTTGACTAGCGCATAAATTAATTCAATGTGAAGGTATACATGACAGTTATATGAGACTCCATGACGTCTTGGGGAGGGAGGGGGGAGGGAGGGGAGAAAAACTGGAACTCAAAACTATGTAGAACCGTGTGTGGTAAACTAAAAATAAATAAAGAAATTTATAAAAAAAAATCCCTTAAAAAAAAGGGAGGGGGTGGTCAGAAGGGAGGGGAGAAGTAACAAGTGGGAAATGGTAAGATAAAGGAGGGGAATAAAGGAGGAGGGTAAACTGAGGAAGGCAGTGGTCAAAAGCAAAACTTTGTTGAGGAGGGGAAGGGGAAAGGGAGAAATAAAAGTATAAACAGGAGGAAACAGGATGGAGAAAAAGACATAGATAGAAATCATAACTGTGAACGTAAATGGGATGAACTCTCCCATAAAACAGAAGCAGATAGCAGAATGGATTAAAAACTATAATCCTACAGTATGCTGTTTACAAGAAACACATTTGAAACAGGGGGATACACACAGGGTAAAGGTAAAAGGCTGGAGTAAAATATGTTGCTCCTCAGCTAAAGTAAAAAAAGCAGGTGCAGCAATCCTAATCTCAGACAAAGCAAAAGTAAAGATAGATTAAATTAAAAGAGATAAGGAAGGACATTCCATCCTGCTAAAAGGCGCCATAAACAATGAAGCAATATCATTTAACATATATCCACCAAGTGGTATAGTATGCAAATTCTTAGAGGAGAGGTTAAGGGAGTTACAGGAAGAAATAAATAGCAAAACCATAATAATGGGAGACCTCAACCTCCCCCTTTCTGAACTTGATAAATCTAACCTCAAACTAAACAAGAAAGTTAAGGAGGTGAATAGAATTTTAGGAAAGGCAGATATGATAGACCTCTGGAGAAAACTGAATGGGGATAAAAAAAGAATATCCTTTTTTTCAGAGGTACATGGCACATACTCAAAAATTGACCCTGTACTAGGGTATAAAAACCTCACAATCCAGTGCAAAAATGTAGTAGTAGTCAAAGCATCCTCTTCAGATCATGATGCAATAAAAATTATTTGTGATAAAGAACCATGGAAAACTAAGCTAAAATTAATTAGATACTAAATAATCTAATTTAAAGAATGAGTGGGCCAAAGAACAAGTCAGAGAAACAATTAATGACTTCGTTCAAGAGAATGACAATAGTGAGACAACATACCAAATCTTATGGGATACAGCAAAAGCAGTTCTTGGGGAAAGTTTTATACCACTCAATGCTTACATGAATAAAATACAGAAAAAGTAGATCAATGAATTGGGCATGCAACTAAAAAGTCTATAAAAAGAACAAATTGAAAATCCCCAATTAAATACCAATTTAGAAATACTGAAAATCAAAGGGGAGATTAATAAAATTGAAGTCAAGAAAACTATTAAATTAATAGCTAATATCACTCATTCTTTAGGATTAGATTGTTTAGTTTCCAATTAATTTTTAGTCTCTCTTTCCATGGCCCTTTATTAAATATATTTTCGTTGTGTCATGATCTGAAAAGGATGCGTTTAATATTTCTTCTTTGCTGCACTGGATTCTGAGGTTTTTATTCCACAGTACATGGTCATTTTTTTTGTATGTGCCATATACCTCTGAGAAGAAAGTATATTCCTTCTTATCCCCATTCAATTTTCTGCAGAGGTCTATCATATCTACCTTCTCTAAAGTTCTATTCATCCCCTTCATTTCTTTCTTGTTTATTTTGAAGTCAGATATATTAAGTTCAGAGAGGGGGAGTTTGAGGTTCTCCACTAGTATAGTTTTGCTGTCTATTTCTTCTTGTCACTCCCTTAACTTTTCCTCTAAGAACTTTGATGCTATATCACTTGGTGCATATATGTTTAGTAATGATATTACTTTGTCATCTATGGTGCCTTTTAGCAGGATATAGTTTCCTTCCTTATCTCTTTTAATTAGATCTACCTTTGCTTTTGCTTTGTCTGAGATTATGAGTGCTACTCCTGTTTTTTTTTACTTCAGCTGAAGCATAATATATTCTACTCCAGCCTTTTACCTTTACCCTGTGTGTATCATCCTGTTTCAAATGTATTTCTCTTAAACAACATATTTTAGGATTGTGGTTTTTAATACATTCTGCTACTTGTCTCTGTTTTATTGGAAAGTTCATCACATTCACATTCACAGATACGATTATTATCTGTCTTTCTCTCCATCCTATTTCTCCCCCTGTTTATACTTTTATTTCTCCCCTCTCCCTTCCCTTCCTCAAAAGTTTTGCTTTTGACCACCACCTCTCTCAGTTTTCCATCCCTGTAACCCACCTTCCTTTTCTTGCCCCTTTCCCTCACTGATTCTGCCCTCTGTTCTAACCATCCCCCCTTTCTTTCTATTTAACAGAGTATGTTATTCCATTCTTGAACCAAATCCAATGAGAGTAAATCTCTAACAATGCTCTTCCTCTCCCATCTTCACCTCTACTATAATATATTTTGTGCCTCTTCATGTGCTGTCCTTTACCCTTTTCTTCCTCCTCCATTCTTCTTCTCCCAATACAAACCCTTTGTACCCCTTAACTATGTTTTTTATCATCATATCAGTTAATTTATACCCAAACCCTCTGTCTATGTATATCTCTTTTGAATGTCACAATAACTATACTGCTCTCAAGATTAACAAGCATCATCCTCCCATATAGTGATCTACACAATTTGCCCTTATTTAATAACAAGTTAATTTTCTTTTTTTTTCTATTTACCTCTTCATGCCTCTCTTGAGTCTTGTGTTTGAAGATTGAATTTTCCATTGAGATCTGGCCTTTTCATCAGGAAGGTTTGGAAGTCCCTTATTTCATCGAATACCCATCTTCTTGCTTGAAAGTTTGTGCTCAATTTTGCTGGGTGTTTGATCCTTGGTTGTACTCCAAGATCCTTTGCCTTATGAAATATCATATTCCAATCCTCCCACTCTTTTAATGTAGAAGCTGCAAGGTCCTGTGTGATCCTGAATGTAGTTCCACAATATCTGAATTGTTTCTTTCTGGCTGCTTGCAGTATTTTCTCCTTGACCTCATAATTCTGGAATTTGGCTACAATATTCCTTGGAGTTTTCAATTTGGGATCTCTTTCAGTAGGTGATTGGTGGATTCTTTTGATGAACACTTTACCCTCTGGGTTCTAGGATCTTGGGGCAGATTTCCTTGATGATTTCTTGGAAGATACCATCCAGGACCTTTTTTTTTTTTCATCATGGCTTTCTGGAAGACTAATAATTATCTCTCTTGGATCTATTTTCCAGGTCAGTTGTTTTTATAATGAGATATTTTACTTTTTCTTCTATTTTTTTCACTCTTTAGATTTTGTTTGACTGATTCTTGATGCCTCATGGAGTCATTAGGTTCTACTTGCCCAATTCTAATTTTTAGCAATTTGTTTTCCTCAATTACCTTCTGTACCTCCTTTTCCATTTGGCCAATTTTACTTTTCAAGGAGTTATTTTCTCTAGTTAGGTTATGTACCTCCTCATCCATTTTTGCCAATTTTACTTTTTAATTAAATTTTATTTTTCTCTTCAGTGAAAAATATCACTGGGTCCACTATTTCAGGATTTTTCCTGGAGCAATATTCTCTGGGTTTTCAAGGCCAACAAGGGCCGATGAGAGCACTTGTGATTTACTCCACCACCTCAGCTCCCAGAAGTTCAAGTAGGTGACTTTAAGACATTTAGTCTGTGAACTGATAGCCCCAGGAGTAGCTTCTGCCTCTCCTGCAGGCCCTGTGCTTATCTTTCACCTAGGTATGACAGACCCCTGTCCCATGCTGAGACATTTGGGAATTTCCACTGCTCTCAGTGATTCAATCCACCAGGGCCCACTCCTGCTTTGCTATGGTCAGTTGTAGACCCACACACTCTGTGCTCTGCCAGCCCAGTGCAACAGATCCTTCCTGTCAACCTTCTGGACTCCCCTGGGCTGGAAATCTGTAACACTCTGTCTCCTAGTGGCTTCTGCCCCTCCCAAATTTGTTCAGATTCACTTTTTGGAAGTATCTGAATTTGTGAGAGACCTCAGGAGCAACCTGTCTTCACCCTACAATCCTGGCTCTGCCCCACCCCCCAGCCTCTTTTTTGTTTGTTTTTTTGTTTGTTTTTGACAGGGCAATTGGGGTTAAGTGACTTGCCCAAGGTCACACAGCTAGTAAATGTGGCAAGTGTCTGAGGCCAGATTTGAACTCAGGTCCTCCTGACTCCAGGGCTGGTGCTCTACTCACTATGCAACCTAGCTGCCCCTGAGCCTCTTCTTTTAAACAGATTTTATGTTACTTTTATTTTAAATTAATTTTGTTTAATTTTCAGTTTCAAATGCTCCCTTTCCCTCAAACCTCCATTATTCGTGGAGAAGTCAAGAGAAAATCCATATATAATGCAGCTAGCTGACGCAGTAGATAGAGCACTGGGCTTCGAATTACAAAAAAAAAATCATCTTCCTCAGTTCAAATCCAACCTTAGACACTTACAAGCTATGTGACCCTGGGAAAGCCACTTGACTCCATTTGCCTCAGTTCCTCATCTGTAAAATGAGCTGGAAATAGGAATGGCAAACTGTTTCAACAATCTGGCTAGCAGCTTCTGTGAGGGTGTAAGATCCACCCACAGCAAGCACCCAGAAAGCTGCCAACACACTGCAAAAGCACAGGTTCTTTTGATCTGCTTAGTTCAGGGGAAGAGACCAGCACACTGAACTTCAGAGCAAATTGCAAACAAATTACAAACATCAACAGACAGACCAAATACAGATTCATAGTTACCAACATCTAGGTTCATCCCGGGAGCTCAGAACAAGGGCTAGCCCAGAGTCACAAGTGCCACCACGGCTGTGGGTAAGAGCTCCAAAGAAGAGACAGCCAACCCCTGGTTTTATATCTTTTTCAGGGTCAGGTATGAGTCACACATGTGACTCACCCACGTGACCTAGAATCGTCACAAAGAGGCAACTTAAACCCATGTGATCTAAAAGCCTCTGCTGTCCCAGACATGTAAACTAGGCCCTCCCTGGAGTTAGCCCTATCTTGGGCCCCACCTGAGTTGCCAATCCATACCCACTAAGGTTTTACACCTAATAGGGTTTTGGGCCTGGGGCTTAGCACCTAGTAAGGCTCAATGAAATACACTGAATTACTCAAAGGGAACAAAAGTCAAACTATTCAAGGGCACTTGGTTGAACTAAGTGCTAAGGAGCCCATTTTGCTTACCAACACACAAACCACTCCAATATCTTTGCAAAGAAACCCCCAAATGAGGTCACTAAGATTCAGATATGACTGAAACAGCTGAATAACAACATCTCTCTAACTTTTTTTAAAATTCTTAACTTCTTTCTTGTGTATTTTATGATTACATTTATCTAGTTCTGAAAAGGGGCAAATTGAGGTCTCCTGCTATTATAATCTTACTGATTATTTCTTGCTATAACCTTGTAATGTTTTCCTTTAAAAATGTGAATGCTATGCCATTTGGTGCATAGATGTTCAGTATTGATATCAATTCATTGTCTATGGTGTCTTTTAGAAAAATAAGTTTCTTGTTATCTTTTTTAAATTAGATCAGTTTTTGCTTTATCTGAGATAATGATTACCACCTTTTTTTTAACTTCAGCTGTAGTGTAATAGACTCTGCTCCAGCCCTTTATTTTAACTCTTATGTGTTATCTTCCTATTTCAAGTTTCCAACAACAGCAACAAAAACATGTTGTAGGATTTTGCTTTCTAATCCATTTTGTTATTCTCTTCCATTTCAAGGGTGAGTTCATTCCCATTCACAATTAAGATTGCTAACTTTGTATTCACTTACATCTCATATTCTTAGACTCATCCATGTATTTATTTATCTATCTATCTATCTATTTATTGATTGATTGATTGACTGATTGATTGATTGACTGATTTATCTATTCATTCATTCCTTCATTTGTTCATTTATTCACATGTTCATTTATTTTTCCATTCACTCATTCATTTATTTATTTATTTCCCCCTTTATTTATTTGTTTATTTATTTATTTATCTATCTATTTATTTATTCATTCATTCATCCACTCATTCACTCATTCATTCGTTTGTTCGTTTGCTTATTTTTTTGCTTTGTCCTCTCCTGGCTTTCAAGGCCTTTGACACTCTGGCTCCATATTATTCAGACCTTACCTCAGACCTCTATACTTCTTTCCATGTTCCACATTTTCACCTTACTGGAATACATCCCATTCCAGTTTCTCATAATAAACTCAATGTTTTCTCAAATCATTTCCATATGCCTGGAATAATACCCTTTTCCTACTGAAATCCTTCCCTTCCTTTAAGACCTTGTTTGTAAAATGTTCTCAGATTCCTCAAGTAGGCATGATGCTGCCCTGATACCCTCCAATCAGGTTTCTAAAGGCCCTTAGCCTATGTGTTTTATTTACTCTCGCTCTTCCTTGAATCCTATTTCTTTCTGCTTATCTATGCTATTTCTTTCCATTACACCGTAAATCCCTTGAGAGGAAAGCATGCATTACATCTATCTTTGGATTTCAAGTGCAAAGCATAGGATTTTATACATAGCCAAAACTTAATAATTATTTGTTGGGGTCTTCATTCTTTATTAAAATTAGAGTGGCCTGGGAGGGACTAGTACTGATGGGAACATGTTGTAGGGACCCAGAAGGAAGAGTCATGTTATCATTATGATTGGTAACAATGTGATAGGCTTACTCAGCCCACTGCACTGAATTTCAGATTAATGGAATTCTTCAAAGGGAGGGTGAAAAATAATTTTTCCCAAATGATTCCATTGTGGAAATGAATTCTTTGGGTGAAGATTCTGACTTGAATTATTATGATTTTAACAGCCATGTTTGATTCAATTGAACATTTGTTTATAATGTATTAGATGGTAGGTAAGACATAGGAGATACAACATAAAAATGAAATAGTCACTGCCATCAAGATACTTACATTCTGGGAATGAGAAAGCATTTTAACTCTTAGAAGATATCAATTCTGCATTTGACATTTACCCGTACTATGTGAAATTTAATAGCTATGCTTGACGGTTTTGCTGTCCGGCATCAACTGGTTCTATCATCATCTTCATAGCAAAATGTGAACATAAAAAGTATCCAACTGGGCCGAGTTCAAGTAAGACCTATTCCTTGACTTCTCCTTGGTGTCCCTAGTGGTTTGTGGTCTCTCTTTAATTACTTCCTGAGTATAAGTTCTGCTATTTTATTTTGTGTCTCTTTGTTCCTAGAAAACTTAGCATAGTGCCTTGCTTACACTTGTTTAACGTACAGTTTTTGAATCCCAATCTTTTCTGAGCTCCATACGAGTTGGAGAGTGATATACTAAAGGCATCTGAGACATGATCTTTGCCGTCATGGAACTTGTGGTTTTACAGGTTCTGTAGCTGAAACCCTTTGGTCATTTTGCTCAGGACATCTAGATCTGTGTCTCAGCACTTTCCCTTCTCAGTTGTGTGACACTGCAGGCAATTAAGTTCAACTTTCAGCCTCAATTTCTTTATCTGTACGATGAAGTGATAATATATGTCATGCCACTATCAAAGGCTTTTTGGGAGGATTATAGAATGTACCTTAGATAAACTGTTCTGTTACTGAAGCTTTCACAAATTATTCTCATAGCTTAATTAGGGATACCATACTCACACACATGACACCTACAGAAACCATCGAAAAGACAGCCCATGATCATCAGCTAAATTAATTGGTGTCATGGGCTGTTGAGGATTGCAGTTCTATCCAACTGACCACATACACACACACACACACACACACACACACACACACACACACACACTTATTAAGTACCTCCTATAGAGGAAACAATGGAGAGAGGGATGAACTCAGAATCACCATTGAATCCTGTATGATCCAGAACAAGGCACTTCACATCTCTGGGCCTCAGAAAACTGTTCTTGATACTTTTCAAGCTTTCCTTCTCCTCCTTCACTGTTTAAATTAAACTGATTCTTCAAGATCTACTCCAAGTCACACCTCAGTCATGAAGCTATCCAGGGTCAACCAAGCTTAGAAGAGTTTTCTGTCTTTGAACACACATTACTTATTATTTCTGTCATTCATTTGGAACTCAGTCATATCCTTCTGATTTCTGAAGATATTTCTTCATATTTAAATTGCCAATAATGATACCTGACTGACCCTCCCTAGAGACTTGTTATGAAGTAAGAGAATTGTGTGAGCAAAACTGACTACATCTTGTAAAGCTCACTCCATTTTGAGACTTAAGTTTCATTTTCCTATAAGTTCCACCTGCTTGCTTGTTGTGGGGATTGAGTGAAATCCTATTTCACATTTGAAAAAGTCTACCTGCTCACCCACCTCCCTGAGCTCTCCTAACTTTCCCATCCCTTTCCCAACTCTGAAAGTCCCTAATCTTTCTCTCAATTAGAAATCAGATTACTAATTTTGTATCCTGGTTTATATCATGTTAGTTGCGCTCTTTTGATGCATAAAAATCTGTCTTCCCTTGTAGACAGGGTCTACTGCCAAACTGAGAAGGCCTGGTCCTAATTAGTTATGCAATTCCCTTTCATTGCTTAACAAAATCAATATGCTCAAGAGCTTGAACTTTGTTTCCTCAGTGGTTTCAGATTTCCCCCATCACAGAGCATCTAAAGTGTTCACAGATGAAAATCACAGAATCCCAGTGAGGCCCTAATGCATCAGACAACTGAAAGTATTATGATTTCTGTCATTACTTTCTTGCTGCTGTTGTTCCTTTGTGCCTCACTGTGGTGTAGAAGAGATCCTAGGATCTCCAAATCATCAGCAGAATAACTCAAATTCTTGAATTTTTCCCAAATCTGGAAAGGATTCATGTTTTGACTTTTCTTTTTCAAAATCTGAATCTCTTGACAAAGTTCTAACTCTCTTTAGAGGCTTAGTACCAAGGGATGAATGTTTTATACAAGAGAAACTTATAAAACTTTTTACATCTAAACTTGGGAAAGATTGGAATTTACAACAGTTGGGTGTAGATTGTACATGAAGCAAATTAAGGTTGTTTGAAATATAGTAGCGGTGGTGCTGATGATGAAGCCAATGATGACATTGATGATGGTGATGGTATCAGCATCCACTCTTGGGCCCTGATCCAAATACCTATCCATCTTGTTAATATGAACATTCTTCTAGTCATAACCAAAAATATCATTTTTTCCAAATACCATCTCAGACTCTTACCAGCTCTATGAACCTTATCAAGTCACTTAGCTTTTCTGGGCCTCAGTTACCTTATTTATAAAATAAGTAGGTTGAACACTTCCATCTCCTTATATATGATCTGTGCTGTATAGATGTATGGAAAGGAATAGCTAAAAAAAAGCAACAATCTGACACTGAGGACACTCAAATGGGAATTGAGAGGTGTGTTTTGGGTATGAGCAGGTTGTAGTATATCTCGACTAATGAAATACATGGTGTATTGGCAATCAAGATGGGCTTTTGGCACTTATTCAGACAAGTGCCCTTGAAGAGTTTGGCCTTTGTTTCCTTGATTAAATTAGGAGTCCTTGATGACCTCCTTGCCTCAAGGGAAAGCCTAGTTTAATGGGTTTGAGTGACATGTTTGTGACATGAGAGGCTTTTAGACCACGTAGGTTTAAGTCGCATTTTTGTGATACTTTTAGGGTGCGTGGGTGAGTCGCATATGTGACTCACCTTTGAAACTGAACAAGATATATAAACCCAGAGGTTGGCTTTCTCTTTGGAGCTCTGAGCTACAGCAGGAGTGGTGTGTGACTCTGGGTCAGCAGTTGTTATGAGCTCCCTGGCTTTGGAGAAGACTCAGATGTTAATGCTTCTCTGGTAACTATATATTGTGATTTTGTCAGACAGAAATTTATCTGTTGATTCATGTTTATTTGCTCTGTTTGTATTTGCTCTGAAGTTCAGGGTACTGGCTTTTCCCCCTTGAGGTGAGTGAATGATATTTTTATATTGGATTAAAGTAAGAATGTTAACCCCTTAATGTTGCTTTCCTTAATAAAGCAGTTAAAAAGAACCTGTGCTTGCAGTGTTCTTGTTGTTGGACTTGTGTTGGTCCTTCACCCCCACAACAGCTGCTAGCCGAATTGTTGAAACACATGGGTAAAGTGGTGCAAGAATTCAGCAAATCAATGAATAAGTGGGAAATTAAAGTGCTGAATAATTAGAGGGAAAGTTAATGAAGACAAAACCCATTGGTTCAATTGTTGCCTGTGTAATGTCAGGAGAATGTAAAGAAGGACCCTAGGGTTTTGTATTGATACTCTTTGGGGAATTTCTGGAAGAGCATAGATCGGAACTTCCCAGAAAATAGTCTATGTTGCTATCTATAAAGATCAGGTTAACTTTACATATATTCATGCTTGTCCATTTTAGTAGTCTTTCTGGAGGCAGAAACTATTTCATGTATATAATATGCCCCTAGTCTCTAGCATATATCTGAGAACATAGTGAGTGCTTAATGGCTGTTGATGTATTGAAAACAGGCCCCGGGATTCCATGAACCTGAACTTTTGCTTCCCATCCCCTAGTTCCTCTGTTTAGGATAAGCAGGATCACTTGTTTATTAAGGGCCCAGAGGAAGTTATTTCTCTGAAGTACAAATTGGCCTCTCCTTTGTGAGTGTGCATGGACTCAAACATAGCATAGCTTCTACTTTAGCTATTATAAATAACATCCACTTTTCTGATTTCTTCATTCATCAGTGTGACTTTGCAATTATCTCCTCCTCTCCTGCCTTTTCTCCCACCTGCCCAGTGTTTTCTGGCTCAGATTAATGGCTTCTGAAGGAGAACAAGGAGTTGCCTCCTGCTCTCAAGAAGAATTCATGAGCACCAGATTCTTCATTACCTGTGGATGACCATTCATTGGGGCTGCTGTTCAGGGTCATTAATCAGAGTTTAATGAGGGCATAGAAGAGCTCACTCTCTTTGCCACTAGCGCCTCTGCATGTCAAGGACACAGAAGCTTTGGGAAAAGGCAGCTTGAATGGGAAACACGATCAGCATCATTTCTGAGGCAGCTATCCCCATATGTTAAAATGGTACCTCCTAGTTGAAATAGAATTTTGCATGTGGGTCAAGCTCAGTCCCTGCTTCCACTTCCTGTTTATGCGATTTTGGCAAAGCCATGCTCTCCCCCATCTCTGTGTCCCAGGCTTTTCCCAAGTAGAATAAGGGGGCTGGACCCAATGATGTCTGAGTGAGAACTCTCAAAATTTAAATCCCATGATTATTTGGTCTTTTGAGGAGGGAGCATAGAAGTGGAAGGTGACTGGTGATTTAATTGGCCAAGGGAACTCCAAGTAAGCAAACTTCCTTTATCAATGCAAACCAATACCTGCCTGCAACTTTCAGTTTTTGACAATTGCATGTGGTACTGAAAGGTGGAATGAGTTACTGAAGGTCACATAGCCATTATGAACTCAGGCAGGATGTGAACTCAGTACTTCTATTTACAAAATCAAGCAGACTCTTACTGAAACCTTAAGATGCAAAATTCTCAGTTTTCAGGATTTTGGAAGACTATTACTATTTCTGTAATAACATTCTTTTCTCATAAGTACTGGTGTGTGTGTATTTCTACTTCTCTAAGAACTATAATACTGACTCAATGAACAAATGGAGTTTATGTCTATATGTAGAAATAGGACCAGATTAAGGGGGGCCAAAGGATGTTCCCTTTGTGAGAGTATACAGGCCTGGCCAGTGCCATTTTGTGGGGGTAGCCAGGAGGTAGAACTTAATGAAAGACAGAGGAGAAAAACATAGGCCTTGACAAGTACTGGCTGAGGTCCAGGAGTACAAAGGTAGCACTGGATGGCATAAGAAAGATACGGGCAGCTTTCCCATTCTGTGCCCAACCTTTGCAATGTGGCAAGATCAAAGGAGCTGATGACTGGTCTTGTCAGGATGAGAAGGGTTATGGGCAGCAGGGGAATATTTTCAAAGGAGGGCACAGGATACATAGAAAGTGGAGAAAATAAAGAAATATCATAGCTCCTACTAAAACTGAAAATAAAGTTTAAATGCTTAAATATATGATCACAGCTATAAGGCTTAATAGTCATGCATAGAAAGGTGGGGTGGTTAGGAATATAAGTCAAGAGAGTGATATGGCATTCCAAAAAGTTAAAGAATCTTCAGCTACATTGACAGACTTAACTTTCTTCATGGAAGAAGTGTTTGCCCCACTGAAAGGTTACTGGTTAGAAATTATGAACAGTATTGAGGGGGAGGGAAGGTTGGAGGAGTTTTTCTCCTAAAATTAGAGCCATTGTTGGCTTGTTTAAATGATAATTTAATTCTTGGGGTGGGGGGAAGGGAGGAGACATGGAAATAAAAGAAACCGCCATTCTGGACCTGGTTGCATCAGCTTCTATGGGTTCAATTATCCAGATGATTTTGCACCCATATATCCAATCCTACCCTCTTTCCTGAGCTGCAAGTGATCTGGTGAATACTTCTGCCTGCACGGATATTAAGCATATATTTTCAATTTTATTATTTATTTGTTTTTAGCATCTTTTATAATTTTGAGTTCCAAATTCTTGCCCTCCCTATGGCCCCTCCCCTTCCACTGAGAAAGAAAGCAATATAATATCCATTAGACAAATAAAATTATGCAAGGCATATCTCCATATTAACCATTTCACACAAAAAAGTACGGAAAAGGGGAGAAAATTAGATTTCAATTTTTACATGGAGTTCATCAGTTCTCTCTGTAGAGGTGGAGAGCAATTTTTGTCATGAGTCCTTCCAAATTGTCTTGGATCATCATGTTTTTAGAGTAGAAAACTCTTTCACAGTTATTCATCACTACAATGTTGCTGTTACTGTGTACAATGAACTCATGGTTCTGCTCACTTCCCTCCACATCAGTTAATATAGGCCTTTAAAAGCTTTTCTGAAACTATCCTGCTCATTGTTTCTTATAGCACAAGTGTTCTATCACGATGATATACCACAAATTGTTCAGTCATTCCCCAGTTTATGGTGCTCATGATTTCTAGTTCTTTGCCACCACAAAAAGAATTACTATAAATAATTTTTTCTCATATGGTTCCTGTCCATTTTTCTTTTATTTCTTTGGGATATAGCCCTAATAGTGGTAGGTATACAGAGTTTTATAACTCTTTAAATATAGTTCAAAATTGTTCTCCACAATGGTTGGACCAATTCACAACTCCAACAACAGCAGTGTATTAATGTCCCTATTTTCCCACGTCTCCTCTAAAAATTGTAATTTTTGACAGGGATTAGGTGGTACCTCAGAGTTGTTTTAATTTGCATTTCTATAACGAAGAGTGATTTAGAATATTTTTAATATAACTATAGATAGTTTTGGCTTTTTCTTTTGAAAATTGCCTGTTTATATCCCTCGACTATTTATCATTTAGGTTTGAATCAGTTCCTTACATACTTGAGAAATGGGGCCTTTATCTGAAAAATTTGCTATAAAAATATGATAGTAGTTCATTGTCTGGGGTGTTCAGGGAGGACTAGCACCACTAGCCCTTTTCAGGGCTGCTCATCTACCTTTATGTCCACCTTTCACTCAGCTCCCATTTGTAGCTCCTCTGCCCTAGCCCCTCAATTTAACTCTGTGTGTGGCTTTCTGTTTCAAGTGTCTGTCTTGTAAAAAACAAAACATATTGCTGGATTCTGCTTTCTAATCCATTCTAGTATTCACCTCCATTTTATGGATGAGTTCATCCCAGATGTTAAGCATATTAAATTTAATAGGTACAAGGCAGAGTTCATTATCTTCCTCCTTCCATGAAAAAGCAAACAAACAAACA
Organism: Trichosurus vulpecula; assembly: GCF_011100635.1. Lineage (NCBI taxonomy): Eukaryota > Metazoa > Chordata > Mammalia > Diprotodontia > Phalangeridae > Trichosurus > Trichosurus vulpecula. Next base: position 305,691,265 of record NC_050577.1, on the reverse strand, counting down.
ACAAAACAAGCTAACATCTAGTCTGAACTCTCCTATTTATGCCCAGGACACCATAATCATTCTAGTCAGCCAGGCTCCCAACCTAATAGTCACACTAAATTCTTCCCTCTCCCTCTCCAAATCCCCACCTTTCTGAATTCAGGCTCGATGTACCATTTGTACCAACTTGAATTCAGAAAGATCTGAGTTCAATTCTGGCCTCTGACACTTCCTATCTGGATAATATTGGGCAAGTTACTTAACTTTTGTCTACCTCAATTTTCTCATCTGTAAAATGGAGAAAATAGTAGCGTGCACCTCACAAGGTTATTGTGAAGATAAAATGAGATGTGCATAGCACTTAGCACAGTGCCTGGCACAAAGTAGGTGCCCAATAAATACTTATTCTTTGTCCCTAGAATCCACAAGAGTTCATCACTGATTGAGGTGAGGTAAGGTGGGGATTTGGAGCTCCTGGGCTGAACCTAGATGTTGGTAACTATGAATCTGTATTTGGTCTGTCTGTTGACGTTTGTAATTTGTTTAGGGCTCTCACTCGTGCTGGTGCGCTGATGCGGAGACACTGGGCAGCTGTAGCTAAGGGCCCTCCGGCTTGTAACCTGGATGCTGGGACTTTGTTAAACTCTGGTAACTATGTATTGGTATTTGAATCAGACAAGGTCTGTCTGTCCATGTTTGTACTTTGTCTGTATTTTGCTCTGAAGTTCGGGGTGGTGGTTTTTTCCCCTGAACTAAGTGAATGATATTTGTATGCTGAATTAAAGTAAGCTTGTCAACCCCTTAACGTTGCTTTCCTTACTAAAGCAGATCAAAAGAACCTGTGCTTTTGCAGTGTGTTGGCAGCTTTCTGGGTGCTGGTTGTTGGTGGATCTTTCACCCCCACAGAAGCTGCTAGCCGGATTGTTGAAGCAACATTTGGTTGTGGGATATGGTTCTCTGGTGTCTGAATAAATGTGATACTTCTTTTACCTTCTTTACGGAGAGTCTCTCATACTTTGCAATATAGAACTACGTAGGCATATTCATGATTATCACTGATGTTGTGTTTATTGCCTTACTGGTACAGGAGCCTGCAGTCTGATTGGGCGACAACATACAAATGATGATGTATGAACAAATTATGTGTGAGATAAAACATAAGTAATAGATTTGTCGATTGATTGATGGACAAGGAGGAATGCGTTGCAGTAGTAGCATTGAGGCAAACGCCTAGGGGAAGAGGGCCTTCTACCTTAAAGCTAGTGCTAGAGGACACAAAATTCAGCTACGATCTGGCACGCACCCTACATTTTCAGGAAACAAATTTCAAAGAGTACTGAGAAAAGTTAGGTCAGATCTCAGGGGACTACAGCTCAGCACAGAAAGTCAGCTCAAGAGGAATGGAAATCTTTCTAGAAAGAAATAGTGAAGCTCCAAAGAGAAGCAATTCCAAAGTGTGTAAAAGAGGAGGGGGCACCAAAGAGATAAATATGAAACACCAGCTAAGATTTTTAAAATGTATGTATAAAGATGAAAACAAAGTCAAGTAGTGGAGGATAAATAAAAAAAAAGGTGTTGAGTGGTCCTGAAAAGATAGAGTCAGAGAGTGCTAAAGCTTAGGAGGAGTAGAGCTTGCCTATGAATACTAAAGGCCATGCAAAAGACTTTCTGCATTATGTTGGTCATGTTCATGTGGAGAATGAAAGATTGGAGGGGCTTGCCACCTGTTTGCAAGAATGCGAAAGGTCATTTTAGACCATAATTTTTAGGCATATTCCACTGGGCCACAGAAAAGAAACATAGGATCAGGGAAAGTTACAAAGAGGCACACTTCAGCTAGCTATATGACAGACTTCTTAACAATGGGAAAAAGTCCCAAAAAGGAATGGTTTAGTGGTGATTGCTCCATCATGACAGATCTTTAAGAGAAAGTTGGATGGCCAGTTGGAGGTGCATCTTAACTCCCTATTGGGTTTGTATGAAAGTGAGACTCCTTTTTGAGTATATGTGTGTTGGAGAAATACCTTGTCCTAACAGTATGCTTAGCTCAGAGAGCAGGTGATGGCATGGGATGTGGCCCTCATTTCCAAAGGCCTGTGGCCTATAAGCTTCTTTATTTAGTTGTGTGTGTGTGTGTGTGTGTGTGTGTGTGTGTGTGTGTGTGTGTGTAGTGAAGAAACATGTTGATAAAGGAACTACTTCTCTTGCTACTGTTGGCCAGACTTCTTGGTCTATAGTCAATCTCAGAATACCAGTCAAATGGACAATACAGTAGAACTATCTACCTGCCTCAACCTTTGAAAGACCACAGCTTGGGCCTATCTGGCCTGGATCCAGGGCTCCACTTCTTACCCATTCCCTTGTCAAGCTGCTCTGCATGATGTTCATCTCTATATCTCTTTCGATTTACTTCTATCATCTATCTCCTGTCTTAATTCCTTCCTTCCTTTCCTTCTTTCATCTCTTCCTCTCTCCTACTGTCCCACCTCTCCTTCCTTCCTTCCTTCCTTCCTTCCTTCCTTCCTTCCTTCCTTCCTTCCTTCCTTCCACCCTCCTTTCCTCCCTCCCTTCTTCCCTCCCTCTATTCTTTTCTATATCTATCATCCATCTCTCCATATCCCTTTTGATCGTCTATCTATCCATCTATATCTATCTGTCTATAGATAATCTGCCTTTCATCTATATCCTATCTCTATTTATCTGAAATCCATGGACCAGTTAACTTGACATCAATCCCTTAAAAGAATCTAGAATGGATGTTTAGTAGGCATTTAGAAGGGGAAGTGATGATCAATAGGAACCATCACAAATTCAAAAGGAACAAGTTATAAGCCTCAATCAATAATCTACAAGTGTTTATTAGGTACCTATTATGCTCCAGAAACTTTGCTAGGCACTGTGCCTCCTAGTACAAAGGACGAAATGAACCATATTCTATATCTATATCTATAAATACATTTATTTCTACTACATGAGTGCATGATTTCAGTCATTCATAAAATAAATATTTATAAAAGGGCAGTTATGCATAAAACACTGGGCTAGGCAATGTGACACTTACATAGAGAAATTTGAGATATTCACCTCTATCAGGAAACTCACATTTAAGGAAGGAAATAAGAAAGCTGCAGAAATAACCCTGTTACATGGTAAGGGAAGGTATGCATGATGGAGGCATCAGGGTACACTGGAAAGAGCTGGGTTTGGAATCAGAGGAGTCAGTCTTGAATCAGAGGCTGGCCATTTATTGCCCATGTGTTAGGGGTAAAATCACTCTCTAGGACTCAGTTTACTCACCTTTAAAATGAAGGATTATATCTAGGTGAATTCTATGCTATTTCTTATATGAAAATCTTTACCCACCTATGAGACTTCTGCCAAGGGAAAAAAAATCCTATCCATTTGGGAAGATCAGAGGAGGCTTCATGAAAGAGTTTGTGGTAGAGCAGGCCTTTCAAAACATGTAAGGGGAAGAAAGATTCTTTTTTTCAAAAGGAAATTTCAGGTAGATAAACAGAATGAGATAAAGAAAGTCCAACATTTATTTGGGCCTGTTTGGTCTAGTTTGGATTAGAGTATGTGGAGGAAAGTCATAGGAAATTAGCTAGGATGAGACAGAGCATAGAGGGCCTTGAAGGGCAGATGGAGGCAGAACACAAGTTGTTTTCCGGGACAACTCTTGTGTCTGCCCTTGTGTTCTGCTCCTGCTTCACAGGAATGCCAGACCCTAGTTCTAACTTTACTGAACAGAATCTAAACTCATTGGAATGTGTACAAGCACATTCAGCTTAACTGGCACTTTTCACTGGGAATGTCATTAAGTGAATCTCTGCTTAATTTACTGCAGTGATTTATCAGCAGTTTGTGTGAATCCCTGAAGACAATCTTCCTTGTTGCCCTGAATAAACGAGAATCAATGGGATGGACAAGGTTCTAGGCCCATGATTATCTCTGCAAAGGAAAGAAGAAAGCAAGAAGGGGACTGCCTCACCCTGAGGGAGAAGTGGGCCTCCTGCAGGGGGTCAAAATGGCCCTTGCTATTCACTCATTCACTTCATTTTCAATTGTGTTGCATTTTGTTTCATTTCATCTCATTCATCGCTTATTAGTATTTAGTATTCTTATGTCATAGTCCTTTCCCAATACATCTTTCCCTGTCCCTCCTACTAAGACCTCACCACTGTTCAAAGGAAGACAGTTAAACCAAAGGTGCTGAAACTGGGACTGCGTCTGACTGTAGTTGCCACCTCTCTACTGATGATCTCTCTTCTAGCCTCAATATTGGTTATTGAATTAATTCTGATGGATGTGAATGTTGCTTTCATTTGCATTTTGGCAAGTAAGAGTGTATTGAGAACAGAATGAAGAAATTGGTGATAGGATTCAATGTAACTCAATTAAATAAATGTGTGTATGTATATTATACACACATACAAACACACACATATAGAGAGAGATGTATGTACATAGACATATAAACATGCATATATGCACATGATCTGTATATATTTATGTACATGATTTATATTTACATGTGTGTATGCACAAACATAATTTTTCTTACCAAATAAATTATTTTTATTTCAGTGGTTTATTGTTAAAGACATCATGACACAGAGATTAGAACATTACCTTGGCAGTTTGGTTGCCAGAAGTTACTATTTTGCTTTAGGGAAATCATCATTTGAGCCTCTATCTTTAAAAGGAGGTGGGATATTATGATACCAGCCCTGCTTTCTTCATAAGACCATTTTAAGGATCAAAGACGAGTGAGTGTCAGCATGCATTTCAAACGGTATGTTTGGTAAAAAGTTTATTAAATGTGTTTTTGTGTTTGGATGTAGGCGTAAATATGCATGCCTTTGTGTGTGTGTGTGTGTGTGTGTAAGTGCATATATGTGCACATGCCATTTTTTATGTCAGTCTTTTCCTAATGTATGTTTTTCCGTGACTCTTACTAAGAACTGTCCCCTGTTCAAAGGAAAGCAGTTAAGCCAAAGTGGCTGAAATCATATCTACACACGTGTGCACACACCTCACATGCCCAGGATAGAGAAGGTACGACTAGAGAATAGTTCCTAAGAAATGGACCTGGAGTTGCTTGGAGACTGCAAACTCAGTTAGTCAATACTTCCACTGTATAGATCTCCTGTGCATCTCATTGTTCACATGCTGTCTTCTCCGTTAGAGTGTGAAATCCTGGAGAGAAGGAAGTGGTGTTTTTGTCTTCTTTGTTTCCCCAGAGCTTATTACAGAGCCTGACATATAGTTAGCACTTAATAAATGCTGGCTGATTGACTGACCCATATGATAACAGAGCATGTTAATATGATCCTTGGATTGCACTAACAGAAAATAAATGGCCTGAGCAAACATGGAAAGATGCCTTTTGCCTGCTATCCTCTGCATTGCTCAGCCTGGATCTGTGTCCATGGGGTGTATGTTTCATTTGAGGAAAGACATTGACAAGTAGAAGTGTGTTGATAAAGAATGATGACATGGTCATAGGATTCAATGGAAGCACAATAAGGGTGTGTATGTATGTTATGCATATATGTACAGAGGGATATCTGTGCATGTACGTATGCATATGTGTATGAGTATCTGTGTGTATATACACATATGGGGGGTGAGGGTGAGGGAAAGGGAGATGGAGGTGAAGGTTAGAAAGCCCTTCTAAATCCTTCCTCATTTGGTCCTCTCCTGGGGAGCAGTTATTGTTGTTTTCCTATTTTCTAGAGGAGGAAACAGTGACTGACAGGTAAAGTGATTTACCCATGGTCACATAGCTGATAAGTGTCTAAGGCTGGATTGAAACTCAGATTTCCCGACTCTAGTTCCAGCATTTTATCACTGCACCATCTGGCTGTCTCATCTCAAAGGATGCTTCTTTGGAGGAATTGGGTATGTGTATTCTTGAGAAGAGAAGACTCCATGACCATGTAATAGCTGTGTTCAAGTATTTGAAGGCTGTCATAAGAGGTATCGGACTTGTTCAGCTTGGCCCCAGAATTAAAAAAAGAGCAATGGCTGCAGAGGAGCCAGTTTGGGAGCTAACCACCATCTCTGACGTGGTAGGCACTTTGCTAGGCACTGGAGAAACAGTGATGACAATTGGCCCAGCTTTAGTCCTCAGAGGGCTTCAAGTCTATGGGAGGAAGCATCTTGTAGACAAAAAAAGCATGATAGAAGCTGTAATAGACAAAAAGGATGGATAATTCATTGTCCAGAAAAATGGTATGGACCATCTTGAAAGGCGTTGAGTTTCCATAACTTGAGGTTTTCAAGTCAAGGCTAGATGACCCTTTGTCATCAATATTCCAAAGGTGATTTCTGATCAGGAAGCAATTGAACTAGTGGGTTTGCTTCTTGCTCTGTGTTTCTTGAAATATACAGTAACAGGGAATGTCTCACACATATAATATCTTAAATAAAGTCGAGAGAACAATTATAGTTCAAATGAGAACAACACCACCACCTGGCAAAGCTAAATCACTTTTCAGATCTATTACCTCATTAAGCGCTCATGTTAATTAGGATTTTTTGTGGAATGGGGGATGACCAGACTTGTAATTTTGAAGATATAGGGAATTCCTTCTACCAATGCACATCTGTAACTTGTAGCTATAGAGAGTTACCTGGAACACTAAGGGGTTAAATGGTTTGCCCAGGATCCCTCCATCAGGCTATCTTAGATGTAAGAATTGAACCCAACCAAGTCTTTCAGACTCTCAAGATAAGTCTCTGCCCACTACCCCGCCCCCATTGCCTCTCAAGTATCATTACCCCTATTTACGATAAAGAAAATAAAGTCCACAGAGGTGAATTAACTAGTTCATTGTTACACAGCTGGTACGGGAGAAATTAAGACTCCAGTCCAATATTCTCTTCCATGCAGCAGGTCAATTTAATTAGGGGCCATCACCAGACAGATAAACGTTTTTTGAGCTGAATTGAATTAAATTGAATTCCCTTTTGGCCCTGTAGTCGGCTGAAATTCACAGGTAAAAGTAAAGAATGAGATGGAAGGATCACATGGTCTTTGACAGAGAAATTTACCTGTTGATAAAGATTAAATTAGATTGTGTAGGTGACTGGAGTTGGACTTTTGTAAAACATTCTTCTGAATGGCCAATCAGAGGCTCAGATAAATCATACTGATGCCAGTATTTTGTTCACAACTTATATTTCTTATTTAACTACAAGAAGAGGAAAAGAAGAGCCTGGAATCAGTATGGTTCCTTATTTTTTTCTTACACTCCTTCCCATCAACAAGGAATCTTTTAAGGTCCCCAAGGAGACTGCTGACTGGAATAAAAGGTTGAAAAATAGGACTTCAAGGAAAGGAGAGTTGAAACGGGTATTTTTGCATTTATGTGAAAGCGTCCAGACATAAATTAATAGCATAGTGTTCAAAGATTAACATACTGTTAGCGTAGAACTGCCCACCTCTGTTCAGACATTGGGTGGTCTTCAAATGTAGTAAGAGGGAAGTAGACTAGCCATCACCAATGAGCATTTGACATTGAGGGTTGCTGTCAGGACCAATCATGCTCCCAGAGCAAAGCCTTTCAAATCTAAATTGGTGATGACCTATCCCATTATCATTTCCCAGTACCCAGCATCCCTTGTTTTACCACTCACCCATCTGTCCTGCTGGTGAATTCCAGCTCTTTCCAGGCTCTTGGCTCCTCCCTAGTGGCCACGTGCATCATGGCATGCCCTGGCCCTGCCTGGCAGAAGTTTCATCAAATCCAATTTGCCAAGCATTTGGTACTCATTGGGGAATGGGGAGAGGGATCAAACCTGTCGTTTCATTGGCTTAGAAGATTCTCAAGTAAGAAAAATCTCCCTACCAATGCAGGACAGCATATTCTCTGCAACTTGGTTTTAAAGTGCTCCCCATAACACTGAGAGCTTATGACTTACCCTGGATCACACAGCCCATATGAAATAGAGTCAACAAGCACCTACCATGTGTCAGATGCTGTTCTATGTGCCAGCAATACAGAAAGTGACAGAAAATCCAGATGAGCTCAGAATCTCATGGGGCGTCACCATGTAAACAATTGAGAACAAATAAAATATATACAGGATAAATTGAAGATAATCTTCTTATATACTAAAGGTGAGACTAGAACTCAGATTTTCCTGCTTTCGAGGTCAGCTTTCTACATACTGCGTCTAGCACTTCTACATAAATAATATGAATGATAATGATGGGGGCTATGATGATAGTAACAGGAGCAGCAAGTCAACCTTCTTGTTCTGGACACCATTAACCTAGAATTGATGAAACAAAAGGAAAGAGGTTGAAAATTTGTTCTTTCTAGAGTTCTTAAGTAGGTTAGCCTGAAGGGTTTTTAGACAGAGACCTGTCTGTGGAGGCTTGGAGATGGACTTCAAGACTCAGGGTGTATTTCTATCTAAGGATTCTACAGCACATTGTATGTTCCATGTATTTCTTTCTAAGGATTCTAGAGCATGTTGTATGTTCCATGTATTTCTTTCTAAGTATTCTAGAGCATGTTGTATGTTCCCTAGTTCAACCTAATTTATGCCTCAGTTATTGTGCCTTTATATTACCTCCCTGTGAATTTTTTATGGCAGTTACCCTGGGTTTCTTATCTGTATCTTGCACATAGCCCCTTGCTCTGAACCCTCAACATGGCAGTTTAATTCTTTGCCTCTGGTGGTGTTCAAAAAAGATGAGATGATTTCTACTTGAAACACTGTAGAAGAACTTTTTGTTTCCAAATAGTACCCTGAGCTCTGATCCTTTCCTTAGATACTATAATTTTCTGATTATTTGCCTGCACTCAGACACTTCTCTGATACCTCTTCATGAGTTGTATGTGACCCTGAGCTCCTAAAACCTTTGTCAGCTGAGAAAAGATCCTACCAAGCTGGCAAGTTTTGAGAATCATCCCAAATTTTGCAGGATGCTGTAAACAGGCTTCTGCCCTTCTCCCTGCTGAGTTGAAGCTCCAGAATTTTGTTCACCATGGACCAACTTCTGGAGCATCAGCATCCAAACAAAGGAAATCACAGATCTTTGAAAGCAAGATGATTGATAAATATGTGCTCAAGCGAATTGAATTTCCTGCAATATGTGCAAGTGGATTCAGGTTAAAGAAACAGAAAAAGAACAAATTTGACTAAAATAGTTTCAGAATTAAATGCGATTAAAGTTATCAGAAAATAGGGAAACATTGAAATTATCCTTATAAAATGTACTGGGGCAATACAAATAAGCAATTTCTAATCTAACTGAATTACCTCACACTCTTAGAAATAATTATGACAAGTGCATTCATAAAAGTGTGATTTTTATGAAAAGAAGCTGTGCTAACTTTTAGTTACACTTTTAATGTATGGCTTTGCCCATGTAATGGGAGTGGGAGTTGCCCTCAGAAGAAATCGCTGAGGTTTTAAACCCCTGAATGTGACAAGCTTTGTGATACTGCTGTTAAGTAAAGTGCATTTCCTCCAGAGTGGGGCTAGAGAGGAAGGAGGTGCTTTGGTGGTGATGACAGAGCTCCTTTCTTAGAAATAGGAGCTTCTTAATAGCCAGAAACAACTCCAGACCTCCTCATGGCTTTATGTTATTGCTGCCTCAATAAAAACCTGAAACCTTTCACTGCTATTAC